>NW_008340854.1:3104388-3108375 GCF_000622305.1 Nannospalax galili
CTTTCCCAAGAGAAAGGTGCCCCGTGCGAAATAAATCTGTGTGCCGCTGAGAATTCCATCTGAGCCTCCGTGCCTCATCCATCTGCTTGTGCCTCCTCCATCCACGCCGCTCGCTCCCGCCCGTTCTCAACCTATCAGGGAGGGAAAGACCTGGTGAATCTAGCCAGTTTCAGAGACTTCCTAAAGCCACCGAGCTATCTACTTCTGAGCTTTCAAGATCTTCCTTGAAGGATGGAATGTTTCACCTCCCTTCAGAACATCCAGTGTCTTGAGGAGCTTCCCTGCTGGGTGGAGTGTTTTGTCTTGGAGGACAGCAGTCCCCTACAGAGTAAAAGCCAAATCTTCTTAACAATTAAGGCTCTTAAGATTTCCCAGCTTTCACTTGTCTGGCTTTATCCCCAGTTATGTGCCAGGCATCATCCCTTACCTTCTCCTTACACCATATTAACGTCAATTTCTCAAGCATTTTCCTACATAGACACCAGGATTTATAGCCCTTGTAATATGCCTTAATGAAGGTCTGGAGTAGGTGGGGGATCCCAGAGGAGAGAGGCCCATAGCCTGTGCTCGAATTCTCAACTAGGAATTGTCAGGTGAAATAAAAAGGGAGAGGAGCCGGGCATGGTGTCAGACGCCTTTAATCCCAGCACTCAGGAGGCAGAGACAGGTGGATCTCTGTGAGTTCAAGGCCAGCCTGGTCTACATAGTGAGTTCCAGGCCAGCTGGGGCTACAGGGAGACCCTGTCTCGAAAAAGACAAGAAAAAAAAAAGGAGGGAGAGGATGGGCAGGTGCAGGGCTCTGAGGCTGAGGAAGCTGGAGTGCAGCTTTCAGCATATTTGACATTAAAGTGAAGTTTAGCTGAACCTGGGAGTAGTAAGTGGGGTGAAGAGGGAGGCTAGGGACAGACAGTCCCTCCGGCCGGAACTATAGAGGAGGTAGCAGAGCAAATTAGAGGAGTGGCCTCAGGTGATTTGCAGGACAAAGGAATCTCTTAGGAACTCAGAAGGAGCCTAAGAAAATGCAGAGCTCTGTCCCAAAGCTCGGGAGAGAAAGACTGGGTCAGAGCTGGAGTTTCCAGGATGAAGGCTAGAGCTAGAGGCCCCTAGAGAGAATAAGTGGATTGTAGTTTACGAAAAGTGTGTGTGTGTGTGTGTGTGTGTGTGTGTGTGTGTGTTTCAGGACTGAGGGTGTGTCAAGAAGGAGCCTCATTTCTTACATGTAAATAAGGTTAGATAAAATGGGACTGGGCAGTGAAAGGGTCCCAGGGGGACACTAAAGCAGATTGTCCTTTTGGGTAAGAGATTTATAAGAAAAATTCTTTTTTTTATTATTTGTATTTGAGTGTGTGTGTGTGTGTGTGTGTGTGTGTACATATGTACATGTGTGCAGGTGCCTTGGAGGCCAGAAGAGGTTGTTGGAGCCTCTGGAGCTGGAACAGCAGGCAGTTGTGAGCCATCCAACATGGGTGCTGGGAATTGAACTCCAGTCCTCTTCAAGAGCAGCAAGAACTCTTAACCACTAAGCTATCTCCCTAGCCCCAGAAGGATTAATGTCATGGAAAGATAGCATGGTGGGGCCCTAAGGAGAGCTCTGGTCCATGTAGCAGAGTAGGGGGAGTGGTCTCATAGATTTCAGAAGAAGGGGGAGGTGTCATGCCATATGATTGATGAATTCAAAGTACAGGCTTGTAATCAGGCTGTCTCTGATTAGGAGGCAGGGAAGGATCTTACATTCCAAGGAAGGAATGTATGGCCTTGAGGATGTGGGGGAAATGGGGAAGAGGGACCCACTTGGTCAATGTGCATCCATTAGCTCCTGAGAGCTGTGGTCTGGTAGTGTGGAGCCAGAAAGCAGAATCAGCTCTGAGGGTACAGAGTTACACAGATGGAGATTGGTATGGCCTGAAGCGTCAGCCTGGCCTGGATGCTAACAGGTAGTTTCCCTTCAGTGTGTGGTACATGGCAGGTTTAAACTTGACACACCATTGGAGTTGAAGAGGTGGCTCAGCAATTAAGAGTGCTTGCTGCTCTTGCAGAGGACCTGAGTTTGCTTCCCAGCACCCACATGGCAGCTCACAGCCATCTGTGACTCCAGTTCCAAAGGATCTATGCCCTCTTCAGGCCTCCATGGACCCTGCACACATGTGATGCACACACATACATGCAGGCAAATACTCACACACATAAAAAAAAAAAAAAAGAAAAATCTAAGGGCTGGGTATGGTGGCCCATCCCTTTAATCTCTGCACTTGGGAGGCAGAGGCAGGCAGATCTCTGTGAGTTCAAGGCCAGCCTGGTATACATAATGAGTTCCAGGCCAGCTGGGGCTACAGGGAGACCCTGTCTCAAAAAGAGCAAAATAAATAAACAAATAAATAAATAAATAATCTAAATAAAATAAAATTAGCAGGTTATTTCCGGTTCATGACCTGTTTCTAAAATGTTTGGAATATAAGAATAAATAGCTCACAGTGGTCCCAGCTCCTTGGAAGAATTATGCTTGGGAGTTCAAGGCCAGGCTACAGGGTAGGCAATAAAGGCAAGATTCAGTCTAAAATCAATCAAACAAACAAAAAACAGGTAGCACAAAGCTTGCAAATGTGAATATGGAAGGCAGAGTGCATTAGATTGAGACTCAAGTTGAAAATCCATCCAGGCCTTCTGACCTGAGGCTCCTCCACTTCCCATTGCACCACGCTGAAGAAATTCCATGCTGAAGAAAGTCCTGGGTTATTGAATTTGCTTGGTGAGTGTCTTAGTTACTTTTCTGTTCTGTGATGAAACACCACGACCTGGTGGTGTGATAAAACACCATGACCAAGGAAACTTATAAAAGGAAGAGTTTACTTAGCTTACAGTTCCAAAAGGGCAAAAGTCCATCATGGTGGGAGGCATGGCAGCAGAGGTGGCTGGAGTAGGAGCAGAAAGCAGAGACTCACACCTTCAAGCAGACATAGGAAGCAGAGAGCAACTTGAGATTGTTCTGGCAAGGCTTAAGAACTCTAAGCCCGTCCCCAGTGGCCATACTTCCTAAGTGACCATACCTAGCATGGCCATACCTTCTAAGGTCTCACAAAACAGTGCCACCAACTGGGGACAAGATGTACAAATTCCTGGAGCCTGTGGGGGACATTCTCATTCAAACCACCACAGGGAGTGAGGGTAAGGCCAGGAGTATAGGATGGGTGGGATTTGCTGGCAAGCAAACCCAGGCCCTCTAGCATGCTAAGCATGTACTGAGCTACAACCTAGTTATTACCCCCCCCACCCCCCACACCCCCTGTCCCTAGAAGTTGAATCATTGCTGTAAGCTCACTATGCTACAACACAGAGGAACACATTTGTGTCTTTTTTTCAGACAGGGTCTCACTATGAAGCACTGGCTGGCCTAGAACTTGACTTGAGAGATCTGCCTGCCTCTGCCTCCCAAGTGCTGGAATTAAAGGCATGAGCCACCACACCCTTCAGATATAGCAGTTTCAATGAAATCAATTTGTCAGATAATCCCACCTACTTGGTAATTTGGCTGAGGCACGTACAGGTTCCTTTATTCCAATCTTAATTACTGATATTAATGCTCATGTCACAATGTTGTACCCCATCCACTGGACCCCAAAAAGACCACCGAGGACCCAACACACCAAAATGCAAAAGCAAAAGCAAAGGTTTATGGTTTATTCAGGCTTAAACTCAGGCTCTCAGACCTCACCAACTCAACGGATCCGTGCTGAGAGCCCAGAGTAAGGGAGAGTGGAGCCTTTTACAGGTTTTAGACAAAGGGGGGTGTAGATACCCGAAGATACATTTTGGTTGGTTCAAGGAGCCTGCGTGCGCAAACATAATTTTAAACTGATTGGATGTATAAGATGCAGCCCTGGAAGTTTCTTATTGGTAGGCACTATTCTCAGGGCTGTGGAATGTGCTGACTGTTATCTGTGGGGCCAGGAGTCTCTGTTTTTACCTTATAGGGCAGTTTTCATGCCCCAG
>NW_008340854.1:3111656-3112803 GCF_000622305.1 Nannospalax galili
AAAGCTGCTTCCATCCATGTACCAGGTTTCTTTGGCGTCAGGCAAGGGAACCTCCTTCAGGTCAGGTCTGATGCAATGCACGTGTGCCAGAATTTCAGTACAGTCGTGGAGTGGGTCCCCGAGATTGGGATCTGGCAACAGCGTGGCTGGGTTCAGAGCCGTTGGTACCTGGAAGGTGATCTTGGGCGGATTTAGGAGCAGAGCCTGATAAAGCTGCTTCCATCCATGTACCAGGTTTCTTTGGCATCAGGCAAGGGAACCTCCTTCAGGTCAGGTCTGATGCAATGCACGTGTGCCAGAATTTCAGTACAGTCGTGGAGTGGGTCCCCGAGATTGGGATCTGGCAACAGCGTGGCTGGGTTCAGAGCCGTTGGTACCTGGAAGGTGATCTTGGGCGGATTTAGGAGCAGAGCCTGATAATGAGTTAATCAGGCATTGCTCAGCCATCGATCGGGGGGTTGCTTGAGCACTCCTTCAAGGGCATGAGGGGTTGCCACAAGCAGGTCCTGAGAGCCGTTGACCTGGAAGGTGATCTTGGGCGGATTTAGGAGCAGAGCCTGATAATGAGTTAATCAGGCATTGCTCAGCCATCGATCGGGGGGGGCTTGAGCACCCCCTCGAGGGCATGAGGGGCTGCCACAAGTAGGTCCTGTCCCAGGGTTAATTTGATAGCATCCTTAACCAGCAGGGCCACTGCTGCTAATTTGCAGGCAGGGGGGCCAACCAGCTGTTACAGGGTCTAATTTCTTTGATAGGTATACAATAGGTCTCTTCCAGGGGCCTACTCTCTGGGTGAGGACCCCTTTTGCAATACCTTTACATTCATCCACATATAGACAGAAAGATTTATTTACGTCTGGTAGTCCTAGGGCAGGGGCCTCTAAGAGCTTGCGTTTTAGGGTTTCAAAGGCCTCTTGCCTTTTCTGAGTCCAGTTGAAGTCCTGTCCTTCTTTGGTAGCCTCATATAGGGGTTTTGCAATTTCGGCGAACGCCAATATCCAGAGGCAGCAGAACCCCGCGGTACCCAGGAATTCCCTCACCTGTTTTCTGGAGGTCGGTGCAGGGATCTTTAGCACAGTCTCTTTGTGGGCCTTAGTCAACCACTGCTGCCCCTCCTTGAGGATGTACCCTAGGTAAGTCACTTCTT
>NW_008340854.1:3115871-3155797 GCF_000622305.1 Nannospalax galili
ATTTAAAAAAAAAAGATCTAGTTTTGTATTTTCCTCTACACTCTCTATTCTAAGCCTTCTCTGTTTCTCTTGTACTCTTGGTCCAAGTCTTCGCAAGGGACCACTAAAGGCAAGGAGCAATTGAGGTTTTCTGGTCAGGGCCACTCCCTGACGTAAACCAAAGGCTCCTAGCCCACTTAGCGGACCCTGACTGCCTGCACGGGTGGAGACAGGACAGACTTCCTACATCTCCCTTCTCTCTCTCTCTCTCTCTCTCTCTCTCTCTGGCCACTAAAAAGCCCCATGGGCACGGGTCGAGCAAGTAAGAGCCACAGGGCACTCGCCGCCAAAAGACTCCCGTGAAAGGATAAGGGGGTTCCAGACGTGAATCCCAGATAAATTCACATCCCCCGCAGAAGAAAAACTGGGCACCGATAGGTACTCGTCCACAAGCACACTCACTAGTCATTACTGTTTGGAGTGGCATCTCTCTCTCTCTCTCTCTCCTTCTCTCCTTCTCCCTTTTCTCCATTTCTCTCCTAAAGTCCTTCACCATGGGTCAATCACTAATTACTCCTTTGAGCTTAACTCTAGAACACTGGAAGGAAGTTATAGAACAAGCCCGTAATTTATCATTAGAGGTCCAGAAGAAGAAGTGGCAGAGTCTCTGTTCCTCTACATGGCCCTCCTTTGAAAAAGGATGGCCAAGGGATGGGACTTTTGATCTAGCTACTATTTTGCAGGTTAAGGAATACATTTTCCATCTAGGGCCACACGGGCACCTGGATCAGGTGGCCTACATAGTCACCTGGGAAGACTTGGCTCGGAACCCCACATCTTGGGCATGACTGTTCCTACCTCCTCGGGGAACTGGAGAGAATGATCAAGGACCCCCTATCCCTTCTGCTCCCCTAAGTCTCACTTCCTCCCTCCTGCCCCTTCAGTCTTCCTCTGAGAAGAAGCAGAAACCAGTCCTCCCTGAAGACCAAGCTTCCCTAACCCTCCTTGATCCCCCACCTCCCTATCCTCCTGCACAGGCACCTCTACCTCAAGAACTACCTCATCCATCTCCTGATTCCACTGAACCTGATCATTCCTCCCCACCATCTAGTAGGCTCCGCCTGAGAAGAGATAGAGGGGGTCCCTCTGATGGAACTGGGACTGCCCGGGTTTTTCCTCTACGAACTGTAGGGGATCAGATCCAGTACTGGCCTTTTTCAGCCTCTGACTTGTATAATTGGAAAACTCATAACCCCTCTTTTTCTCAGGACCCTCAGGCTTTAACTGCTTTAATTGAGTCTATTCTTCTTACCCACCAACCCACTTGGGAAGATTGTCAACAACTCCTCCAGGCACTTCTGACCACAGAGGAAAGACAGCAAGTCATCCTGGAAGCCCAGAAAAACATCCCCGGGTAGGATGTGAGACCTACTATGCTCCCAAATGAAATAGACGCAGGATTCCCTCTGACTAGACCCAACTGGGACCCTGAAACCGTGGCAGGTAGGGAGCGTCTCCATCTTTATCACCAGACTCTGTTAGCAGGTCTCAAATGGGCCGGAAGGCACCCAACCAATTTGGCAAAGATACGTGCTACAACCCAGGGAGAAAATGAAACTCCTGCAGGATTTTTAGAACATCTGATAGAGGGATATTGGATGTATACCCCTTTTGATCCCATAGCCCAGGAGCGTCAGGCAGATCATATTATGGCTTTTATAGGACAATCAGCTCCTGATATCCGTGGTAAGCTCCAATGGCTGGAGGGCCTTCAGGGGGACTCTTTACAGGATTTAGTAAGAGAAGCTGAGAAAATTTACAATAAGCGTGAGACATTAGCAGAGAGAGAAGATAGAATTAGAAAAGAACAGGAAGCCAGAGAAGATAAGAGAGAAAAGAAGAGAAATAAAGAGTTAAGTCGAATTTTGGCCACAGTAGTCCAGGAAACAGGGCCAGGTAGGGACCTGGGAGACAAAAAAAGACCTCGAGTAAATAAAGACCAGTGTGCCTATTGCAAAGAGAGAGACTGAGACTGGGGGAACTTGGATACTGGGCCTCAGCAAAGAAAGCCCAGATCTGCCTACAACAGGTGAACTATTTAGGCTATAGGTTGGAGGGAGGGCAATGTTGGCTGACAGAAAGCAGGAAACAGACAGTAGCCTCTATCCCCCCACCAACCTCAGCCAGAGGACTCAGAGAGTTCTTGGGAAGCGCAGGATTCTGTAGATTATGGATACCAGGTTTTGCTGAAATAGCGGCCCCTTTATATCATTTGACAAAGAATGGAACTCCTTTCGCCTGGACTGAAGAACACCAAAGAGCTTTTGACAAAATAAAAAGAACACTGCTGATGGCTCCAGCTCTGGGATTACCAGACTTGACAAAACCTTTCGTCTTATATATAGATATAGACACTTTTTCAGGGTGGGTTGAAGCCTTCCCCACCAGAAAGGAAACAGCTCAGACTGTAGAAAAGAAGCTGATTAAAAAAAATCTTCCCTCGATTTGGACTGCCCAAGATAATTGGGTCTGATAATGGCCCAGCCTTCGTCTCCCAGGTAAGTCAGGGAGTGGCCAAAACATTAGAGATTAATTAAAAATTACATTGTGCTTACAGACCCCAAAGTTCAGGACAGGTAGAAAGAATAAACAGAACCATTAAAGAGACCTTAACCAAATTAGCTCTAGAGACTGGCACTAAAGACTGGGTACAGCTCCTACCTCTAGCCTTATTTAGGGCTAGAAATACTCCTGCTATACATGGCTTAACCCCCTATGAAATCCTCTTTAGAAGACCACCTCCTGTCCTCAATGTAACTTTGTCCCCCTTGCCCTCTTCTTTTGATAACCCCAGCCTAAAATCAACGTTCTTGACCTGAAGGATGCATTTTTCTGTCTAAGATTGAGCCAGGCTAGCCAGCCCATTTTCGCTTTTGAATGGAAAGACCCTGAAGCCGAAATATCGGGGCAACTAACCTGGACACGACTTCCCCAAGGGTTCAAGAATTCCCCTACTCTGTTTTATGAAGCTCTACACCGTGATCTGGCTGACTTTCGGGTAAGAAATCCACAGATTATGCTTCTTCAATATGTGGATGACCTCCTCTTAGCAGCAGAGACAGAAGCTGGCTATCTGCAAGGTACGGAGGCTCTCCTACTGAGACTGGGGGAACTTGGATACCGGGCCTCAGCAAAGAAAGCCCAGATCTGCCTACAGCAGGTGAACTATTTGGGCTATAGGTTGGAGGGAGGGCAACGTTGGCTGACAGAAAGCAAGAAACAGACAGTAGCCTCTATCCCCCCACCAACCTCAGCCAGAGGACTCAGAGAGTTCTTGGGAAGTGCAGGATTCTGTAAATTATGGATACCGGGTTTCGCTGAAATAGTGGCCCTTCTAAAAGATCAAGTTTGGTAGCCCTGCCACCCTAAACCCCGCCACGCTGCTACCAGCCACCGAGAAAGGCACTGAGATTCCTCATGACTGCCAGCAAATACTTGCAGAGACACATGGGACCAGGGAAGACCTCACTGACCAGCCCCTAACAGATGCAGATGCCACTTGGTATACAGATGGGAGCAGCTTTCTACGAGACAGTGAGCGTAAGGCGGGGGCAGCGGTGGTTAATAAAAAAAAGATAATCTAGGCCCAAGCACTACCGTCTGGAACATCAGCCCAGCGGGCTGAACTAGAAGCCCTGACTCAGGCCCTAAAATTGACAAAGGGCAAAAAGGTCAATATTTGCACTGACAGCCGCTATGCATTTGCCACTGCCCATATACATGGGGAAATTTATCGGACGCAGGGACTCCTCACCTTGGCTGGTAAGGACATCAAAAACAAAGAAGCAATAGTGGCCCTTCTACAAGCCTTGTACTTGCCAAAACAGGTCAGCATAATTCATTGCCCTGGGCATCAACGAGACCAGGGGCCGATTGCTTAAGGCAATCGGATGGCGGATGAAACTGCCCGTCAGGCAGCAGAAGGTACATACATTCTTTACACACAAGCAGACCTTAAGGCTGAGATGAAGAAACAGGAAAAGAAAGCAGAAGCTTCTTTTACTTACACTGAACAAGATTTAGAACTTGTTCAAAAGCTTAATGCTACTTTGGATCCTGAAACCAAGATGTGGAGACATCAAAATCGCACTATACTGCCCCAGGAAGCAGCACTGGAGCTGATCTCCCAACTTCACCAGTGGACACATTTGGGACACAAGAAACTAAAACAAGAGAGAAAGAGGGACACGACCAGGAACTAACTGAAAAGTAGATTTTACTGAAGCACTCCCAGAAAAATATGGTTATAAATATCTTCTAGTGTTTATAGACACTTTTTCAGGATGGGTTAAAGCTTTCCCCACCAGAAAAGAGACAGCTCAGACTGTGGTAAAAAAAAAAAAAAGCTGATTAAAGACATCTTCCCTCGATTCGGACTGCCTAAGATAATTGGGTCTGACAATGGCCCAGCTTTCGTCTCCCAGGTAAGTCAGGGAGTGGCCAAAACATTGGGGATTAATTAAAAATTACATTGTGCTTACAGACCCCAAAGTTCAGGACAGGTGAAAAAAATAAATAAAACCATTAAAGAGACCTTGACTAAATTAGCTCTAGAGACTGGCACTAAAGACTGGGTGCAGCTCCTACCTCTAGCTTTATTTCGGGCTAGAAATACTCCTGCTATACATGGCCTAACCCCCTATGAAATCCTCTTTAGAAGACCACCTCCTGTCCTCAATGTAACTTTGTCCCCCTTGCCCTCTTCTTTTGATAACCCCAGCCTAAAATCAAGCCCTCCAGATCATCCAGAACCAGGTTTAGAGGCCTTTGGCTGCTGTCTACCAGCCTGGGAGTCCACAAATGCCCCACTCCTACCAAATTGGAGATTAGGTGTACGTGAGAAGACACAACGTAAAGACTCTCGAACCACGGTGGAAAGGACCCTACACGGTTCTTCTGACTACACCCATGGCCTCAAGGTAGATGGGATTTCAGCTTGGATCCTCGCTTCCCACGCCAAAAGAGCCCCGACTCAAGAGGACGCTGAAAGATGACATCTGCACAAAACATCCAACCCCTTAAAAATAAGACTCTCCAGAGATGTTTAATAATTCTTCTTGTTTGTAGGTTTGCCCTCAGTCAAGGGAGTCCCCATCTCCCTGTGTTAACTACCTGGCAGGTGATCAATCAAAGGGGCTTGGTGGACATGTAACTCTGGGTTAACTCCCTGTGTAGCTAGCATGGTCCTCAAAACTTCTCAAGATTACTATGTTATGATTAAGCTTCTGCCCCGAGTATTCTACCACCCTGCAAATTCCATAGAACAGTTTTTTGAGCAACACCCAGACAGATATAAAAGAGAGCCTATATCCCTGACCCTGGCAATACTTCTAGGAGCAGGGGTGGCAGCGGGGGTAGGAACTGGAACAGCAGCCCTAATACAAGGACCACAATACTATGCAGATTTACAGATGGCTGTAGATAAAGATATTAGAACAATAAAACAGTCAATTACCCTCTTGGAGAAATCCTTAACCTCCCTCTCAGAAGTAATATTACAGAATAGGAGGGGGCTGGATTTGCTTTTCCTCAAGGAAGGAAGACTCTGTGCAGCTTTAGGTGAAGAATGTTGTTTTTATACTGATAACTCTGGAGTTATTAAAAATTCCATGTCTAAACTCTGCCAGAGATTAGATAAAAGACAAAAAGAACGTAAATCCACACAAGGATGGTTTGAAGGAAGGTTTAATAAAAGCCCCTGGTGAACTACCTTAGTATCCACCCTAATAGGTCCCCTAGTAATTCTTCTCCTTCTTTTAACTTTTGGACCATGCATCCTCAATAGACTGCTACAATTTATCAAGAGACCGATTATCAGTAACTCAGGCTCTGGTTTTTACTCAGCAATACCATGCTTCAAAAGGAACAAAAGATCTATAGATTTTAGGATTAAAATCTTACTATAAGAAAAGGGGGGAAATAATGGACCCAAGTCCCCCCAAATGATGGACCCAAGTCTCTCCAAAATGATGGATTTAAACTAAAATCCCCCAGGCCTGAGAAAAACTGTACAAGGAAGTAAAAATAAAAAATAATTCTGAATGCTAAGAACAAGCTGAGCTGACCTTTTTCATGCTCCTTTGCCCAAACTGGAAATCATCCCAGAAATTCCCCCTACCACTGCTTGGCACATAGCCGCCGCTTGTCTTTAAAAGAAACCTGTGAACTGGGCTCTGGACTTCTGTCCTCCGAGTGAGGTGGGAGTCCGTTTTGCAAAACGCCAATAAATCCTCATGCTTGTTGCATCTCCTGATTTGAGGACTGAGTTATTGGGGTGCGACCTCCCGTGAACGTTGGGTACCCCAGTCTGGGGGTCCAACAGCAGGTGAATGAAGAGGGTCTCAGGGTTCTACAACACAGCACACAGTAAATCCATCTATATATGTATATATGCAGTTTACAGAATGAGTACAAGTTAAAGAGCCTGTAGCAGAGCTCAAGAGGTTTCAGAAGAGGCTGATAGAAATGTAGAGTCTGTATTGATAAGATAAAGAACCCCAAACCAGCCACAGGGAAGAAGCCCCATCTGAGGCCTCGGAAGAGTCAAGGATGTTTGAGAGCAAAGCTACAGGATTGAGTACAGCTGCATGGTGAAAGGCATAACTAGGGTAGAGCAGGAAAAAGAGAAGTGGGTTGCAGAAAGAATGGCATATCCAGGTCCAGATGGGCAGCAAGTGGACAGGCAGAAGGCAATCCAGTAGGCTACATCAACAGCAGGGAACTGAAACCCCAGGGGCAGTCAGGAGTTCTCTGCCTGTTGGTCCTTGATGCACACACCAGGTATCAGATGACAGGTTGTTTAGGCTATGCCATTGCAGTGCTAGGTGTGCACTGCTTATTGGGGTCCAGGTGAGGGAGACACACACTTTCTTTGGCCTGTGTGTCTGATAAGTCTTAGGGCCTGGTTTCCCTAAAATGATTTTAATATGTCTGTGCATTCCTACAGTATCAATTTACCCCCAATAAATATATAAGGCAGCTCACTTTCTACTCCCAGGATTAAGCTATTTAGCAGTCTGTTCTGCCTGGGCTTATGTCTATAGATCCAGTCAGGGGGACAACGATCCTCCACCCTCAAAAGTAAGTGAAAAATCTGCTTGGAAAATGGAGTTTCTCAGGGTAAGGCAGCCTGAAAAACAACTTTTACACAATATGAAGTAATTAAGAATAGGGCACAGCCTGATCTCAACAATCATTATTAATCAAATTATTATATTAGGTAAGTGGGAATTGAAACAGGAGTCTCTGTGTATTAAACAGGCAAACAAGCACTCTGCTATTGAACTACAATACCAGACTTTGATTTTTCTTATTTTTAATTTAAAATTTAAAGAAATTTTTTCTTTTTAAAAAAATTGTGAGAGCGAGGGGGTGGGTGAGAACGTGTGCCTTGGCACATGTGGAGGTCAGAGGGCAACCTTGTGGAGTTGGTTCTCTTTTTCCATTCTTCTTTGGGTCCCAGGGATTAAGTTCAGATTAACAGGCTTGCAGGGCAAGCACCTTTACCCGCTGAGCTATCTTGCCAGCCCTTATTTTTTAATTAACTTATTTTTTGTGGTGCTATGAATCAAACCCATAGTTTTGTACACAATATCTTGTTCTGATTTTTTAAAACAATTTTTGGAGGAGCTGGAGAAATGGCTCAGTGGTTAAGAACACTGGCTCTTCTTGCAGAAGACCTGGGTTCGAATCCCAGCACCCACATGGCAGCTAACAACTGTCTGTAACTCCAGTTCCAGGGAACCAATGGCCTCTTCTGTCCTCCGTGAACATTGCATGACATGGGTGCAGGCAATATGTATGTCTATATGCAGGCAATATACATATACACATAAAAAAATAATTAAAATTAAAAAAAATTTTTTTTGAATTTTTGTGTAATTCATACAGAACACTTTAATCAACTTTATACCACCTTCTCCATTGGCACCTTCCTATAACCACCCCCCATGGGAATTAATACATTCTGTCATCTGTGTTAAGGCCTATCATCTCAAGTTAGTGTCCCCAGATGTCCCTCAGTACAAGTTCATCCCCTGAGCCTATCTAGAGTCCCTCCCTTTAAGAAGATCAGCTCAAGCAGGGCGTGGTGGTGCACGCCTGTAGTCCCAGCACTTGGGAGGCAGAGGCAGGAGGATCTCTGTGAGTTCAAGGCCAGCCTGGTCTACATAGTGAGTTCCAGGATAGCTGGGGCTACAGGGAGAGACCCTGCTTCAAAAAGACAAAAAAAAAAAAAAAAAAAAAAAAAAAAGATCAGTTCTTCCTCACCCAGCAGTAATCAGCTGCCAATAATTCTTCAACCAAAATTGGGGCCTGCTGTTCATTTCCACAGTTCTTTTCTGGGTTTTTGTCTACTTGCATTTGCAGGGTCTTACGCATGCTGACACCATTGTTGTAGATTTATATGAAAAGGGTCCCAGGAGCCTGTAGGACTCTATTTCCATATGGTCATGCACCTCCTCCCTGACTCTTACAATCATCCTGTCTCCTTTTCTGCAATGGTCTCTGAACCCTGGGTGGATGGACTTTAATATAGGAGTCCTGTCCAAGGACCTACACTCTGTAGATGCTTATTCTCTACATTTTAGCCACTTGTGACCTTTTGTACTCCTGACCCTCTGTTGCTTGAGGGAGCCTCATTGATGAGAATTGAAAGATGCTTTAGTGTTCTTTCTCTCTTTTTAAAAAAATATTTTATTTATTATTTTTATTTTATGTGTATGGTGTATTGTCTACATATGTTTAAGTACATCAATGCTGTGCAATGCCCACAGAGGTCAGAAGAAGGCATTGGATCCCAGCTGGAGTTAAGGACAGTTCATAGCTGCCCTGTGGGTGCTGGGAATTGAACCCAGGTCCTCTGCAAGAGCAGTCAGTGTTCTTAACTGCTGAGCCATCTCTCCAGTCCCACATTAATGTTGTCTTTATCCCTTGTTCTATGTGAGCCTTAGG
Organism: Nannospalax galili; assembly: GCF_000622305.1. Lineage (NCBI taxonomy): Eukaryota > Metazoa > Chordata > Mammalia > Rodentia > Spalacidae > Nannospalax > Nannospalax galili. The sequence continues at coordinate 3,124,863 of NW_008340854.1, forward strand.
TGTAGAGATTGCATTATAGATGTGCCACTTAGGCTTGGGCAATTCACAGAAAATTTCTATGTATGATCAGTTGTGGAACTCTGTAATAATCTCTGCCAGTTGAAAAAGAAGCTTCTTTGATGGGTGGTGACTGTGATACTTGTCTGTAAACTTAAGGATTCATATTTTGCACATAGTAAGAAATTACATTTGTCTAGGGATGTGACAGCCTTGGAGTTTTTCTCTAAGATCTATGACCTCTGCAGCTAAGTGTGTTTGGCTAGGTTTACAGTACCAGACATGAGTTTCCTCCCATTGAGTGGGTTTTAAGTCCAATTAGGTAGCTGTTGATCACCCCCAAGATAAAAGTGTCTCTACTGAGCCAGGCATGGTGGTGCATGCGTTCTTTAATCCCAGCACTCTGGAGGCAGAGGCAGGCAGATCTCTGTGAGTTCAATGCCTAATTGTTCTACATAGTGAGTTCCAGGCCAACTGGGGCTACAGAGAGACCCTGTCTCAAAAAGACCAAAAAAATAAAAAATAAAAGTGCCTCTATTGCACCAATGTCTTCTGCTGTATTGGTCATTGATGTGTTTTTTAGGCCTTAAAGCTGGAGTTGGACCATCAATTGATGTTTTTCTCTTACCAGCTTGCTAGCCTTCAGGGGAGGTGGCTTCCAGGTCAGTTCTAGCTCCATTGCTCCAAATCCTGTGTTTGAAGTATGTCTTGTCTTCAGCAATAGGTCTTACCTTCAAGTTCTGGGAGGCAATCAAGGACTTGGTAATAGCCTGTGTAATTTTGGGACTCTCTTGGACTACCCTGGCCAACAACTCAAAGGGAGGTTTCACTTGTCTGGCACTGTTTCTTGCTTTGTAGCCTTCAGCTATACACATGGACTCATATAGAAATATTGTATGTGTAATTTTTCAGTAGGTTTCTGGACTAATATGATTCCCTCTGGTTTTTCATACCAGCTAGGCATTATTTATCTCTCCTCTCCCTCTCCGTGTCTAACCCTCCCTCCACACTCTCCTCATTTAAAGTGTCCCTATTTTCCCATTCTCTCTTGATAATTCCTGTCTGCTATGGTCCTACCTCTCTTGAGCTCCTTCTTCCACTTTATCCCCATAGTTCTTTGTATACCCCCCCATTTAAATATCCCCATTTTACACATTTCTTCCTAGTTTTGATTTTTGAGATAGGGTCTCCCTGGCTGCTCTTGAACTTGCTATCCTGAGTGCTGGGATCACAGGCATACTCACCACTCCCAGCTACAAATCTTTGTCTCTGTCTCTCTCTGTCTCTGTCTCTTTCTCTGTTTCTGTCTCTGTCTCTGTCTCTTTCTCTCTCTCTCTCTCATAGCTCACAGTAGCTTCAGATATGAGATCATGAGGCCTCCTCATAGACCTGTACCACTACACCCAAGTTCTTAAATTCTTTTTAAGACCCGTATTTGAACTTGCCCCCCCCAAAAGATGCTAAGAAATGAGGGTGCTCAGAATAACACTAATCACAATGGTAATGGTACTACTTTAAAGAAGAGTCCCTGAGCCACCCCTGAATTTACTCTAGATTATCTAGTAGGGGAGGGAAAGGAAGAGGAAGCCTTCAGAGTTAAAAACAAAACAAAACAACAAGAACAAAACTATTAAATTCTGCTAGTAGCAGGAAGAATGGAGACACTCAGAGATTGCAGGACCCTAAACTGCCAATGGAAAACAGGAAGGCACCTTGGATTTCTCCATTGTCAAATGCAAATGACATAGTGGTGCTCAGCCACTGGGAAAATTATCCCACTGTGTTGCCAGGCCCCCTGACTGGGTGAGAACACTGTGTGGGATGGGCATAGTTTAGGGCCTAGAGTTAGGATGCTGTCCTCTGCCCTACAGGTCTTGGGAACCCTGCTGTTCCCAGGACCTATTTATCTTAGTTAAAAATGTATAAGCAAAGCCTGGGTGACATCCCCTGCCATCCAACTTGGCAACCTGATAGTTGGTCATCATCTTTCTTCAGAAAACCAAAAAGCACAGAAACAAAACAAACAGAACCACACAAAAAAGAGAAGAAAAACCCTAAGAAACAGTTCCTGTAGTTTCTCACATGCACTCTACTCCTAGTTTTACTCCTTAGGCTGTTGTCTTTTTTTTATGTTGTTGTTTATTTTATTTTATGTATGAGTGACATGCCTGCATGCAACGTCCATGGAAGTCAGAAGAGGGCATCAGATCCCCTGTAACTGGAGTTGCAGATGGTTATTAGCCACCATTTGGGTGCTGAAAATTGAAGCCAGGTCCTTTGCCAGTCAGTTCTCTTAACAGCTGAATCATCTCTCCAGCCTCTGTTATAAGTCTTATAAAAAAACAGCCATGTACATGAGATCTGTGGTGGATCCTGATAAACCTGGCATTGTATGGTAGGAGATAAGATGTGTGATTAGGGTGGGACAGATAACTTTACAGTGAGGTAGAATGAGACTCATGTCAGGCAAATCATGTGGCAAGAATTGTCCCAAAGTAGGAACTAGGAACTGGCTTTGGAAGCTTTTCACCAAGATGTTGAATTAACAATATCTTCCTACCCAACCTTCAGTAATTACTACAGTCAATGGAAAAACTTAAGGAAATATAGATTCTTACAGGCATGGTGGCACACACCTTCAATCCCAGTACTCAGGAGGCAGAGGCAGGTGGATCTTTGTGAGTTCCAGGCCAGCTGGGGCTATAGAAAGACCCTTTCTCAAAAAGACCAAAAGAAGAGGAGGAGGAAGAGGAGGAGGAAGAGGAGGAGGGGGAGGGGAGGGGGAGGGGAGGAAGAGGAAAAAACAGATTGAGCTGGCAAGATGGTTCTGCAGGTAAAGAAAGACAATTGCAGCCAAAGCTGATGACTCGAGTTCGATTCCCAGAGCACACACAGGAAGGAGAGAACTGACAAAAGTTGTCCTCTGACCTCATGGTTTGTGGTCACATGTTCGAATGTGACCTACACAAAAGAAAGAAAATACTTGTTCCTTGGACCCTCTCCCAGTAGTGGATTATGTGTCTCTAGGATAGGACTGGGATTCTAGAAAAAATAAAATTAAAATAAAAAATAAAAGCCAGGCATGGTGGTATATGCCTGTGTGGTAAGGGCCTTCCTAGAACAAAGAAAAGGCAGCACAGCAGAATCAGTGTCTATGGGTGCGTACATAACCCCCAATGCATGTTACTATGTGAGGAAGCAAAGGGACTAAAATGTAAAGGAAAGCTAACAGAAAGTATATAAGGCAGGGGCTGGAGAGACGGCTCAGTGCTTAAGAACACTGGCTGCTCTTGCAGAGAACCTGGGTTCAATTCCCAGCACCTACATGGTAACTAACAACTGTCTTTAATTCCAGTTCCAGGGGAATTTGATGCCTTCTTCTGTCTTCGGCAGGCATTACTCGACACGGGTGCACTAACATACATGCTGGCAATACACTCATACACATAAAATAAAAATAATAAAGAAAATATTAAAAGAAAATATATAAGACAATGTCCCACTGCACCTGGGGCTCAGCCTTTGGACACGAATCCACCCAGCCAGCGCTTGCATGAGTAAATGCTGTTTCCTGGCTGAAAGTCTTGGAATCCAATCTCCCTGTATAAACAGCAAGGCGGCATCTGTATCTCCAACATCTGTTGAAAGGAAAGACAGACAAGAGGTTGGGCAACTGCACAACAGAACAGGTTTAATCCAAGGAAAAACCTGTTGAAGGAAGGTCTAGAAGTTCTAGAAGCCAGAGAGCTCACTGTATGGTTTACAGACTTGGATAACTATGGAGGCAGGAGGTGTGTGGTGGGTGGGGGGAAGGGAGTCTAAAAACTTTCCTTTTTGACTGGAGAGTTTGAAGAAGTAAAAGAATGTCAGGTGATTGATAAGCATCCCCTGTGTTGAACTTTGACTGGGTATTGATAGGGAAGAGGAGGGCAAGAACTAGGAAAACAAGTTACTTTAGTTCTGCAAATTATTGTAGTTCTAGAACTTATTTCAAAATTAAGGCAAATGGCATGGTCCTGGCTACCACTTGTGACACAGAAGCAAAAGGAGCAGGAGTTTAAGGTTATGCTTATCTACATACCAAGGCCAGCCCTAGGCTAAAAGAAACACTGCCTGAAAAACAGAGAAACCACAAAGTGTTGGAGCTATAGCTCAGTTGGTAGAGTACTTGCCTAGCACAAAGCTCTAGGTTTGATTCCCCAGTTGGCAGAACCTAGAAGTGGAAGTCATCCTCAGTACATGGGATGTTCAAAACCAGCTTGGGATACAGGAGACCCTGTCTCAAACAAACAAGAAAACCCCACAGCAAGGGGCTCCTCCCCTCCATGAAGATCTGTAGATAGTTTGTCGGGAGCTGGAGAAACAACATTCATTACCAAAAAATTTAATATAGCTCTACAAACAGTTGACTTAAGCAGGACATTCTGCTTGCACAAGTAACCTTGGGAAAGAATTTATGGCAAGGTTATCTTTCTCTTCCTCTTGCAAACAGTTCTCGGAAAAATGAGTCATGCAGTAATCTCTTGGAACACCTGGGGGTCAGTCACGTTGCTGAATTGCTCAGTCCCCCTCCCATACCCATAAGAATGTTGTAACCTTTTGACCAACTTCTTCAACCCCTTCTAAATACAAACTGTATATAAGGAAAGCTTGCTGTACAATAAAGCGGCCCTTGACAAGTGGACTTGCTTGGGCGCCGTCTCTTCTTTCTCGCCCGTTTTTCCTTTCAGGGAGTGGTCCCCCTCGAGCTTTACCTGTACAGGGGCAATAGTTAATGAGTTTTTGTGGGAAGGAAGGATATTTTCTTCAGTGATATTGCCACTAGTAAAGTGTCCATATTCCTGGAAGTAACCTTAAGTAAATTCAGTGGTTCATACACATAGAAAAGACCTGACAGTAGAAGGGGAGGAATGAGATCAGTGGGAATGGGAAGGGGATGAGAGAGTAATGGGGGTGAACATGGTCAAAGTACTTTATACATATATGGAAATGTCCTAATGACATTATTATGTATAATAAATCTATGCTAATGAAAACTTAAAAGGGGACCTCGTGAGATGATTCTTTAGGGAAAAGGGCTTTGCAGAGCAGGTCTAACAACCCTAGTTTGATTCCAGGATCCTATGGTGGAAGGAGAGAACTAACTCTTGAAAGTTGTCCTTTGACCTCAATACTCACACTGTGATACACACACACACACACACACACACACACAATAATACTAATAAAATTAAGAAAAATAAGTAGGGACTGGAGAGTTGACTCAGCAGTCAAGAATGCTTCCTGCTCTTCCAAGGGGCCCAAGTTTAATTCCCAGCACCCACATTGAGTGCTCATAACTGTCTATAACTCCAACTCCAGGGAATCCAACACCCTCTACTGGCTTCCAAGAGTGCCTGCACAAAAGTGGCATACATTCACACACACACACACACGCACACACACACACATATACACGCATGCATGCATGCATACAAACACATTTTTAAAAATAAGTTTATAGAATAATTACTGAGGTAATAACTTTTACAATATGGACATATTCTGAACAAATGACTTTTATCTACTTTGCAATCAAAAAGTTAATCTTATCTGACCTTGTTTGTAATGTAGACAGGTCACAGTCATGTGGTTCTCTTGTAACCTGCACATATGGCCTTAATCCCTCATGACCCTTCTTTGCCCTTCACCCAAAACAAAAATTATAAATACTGCTGGTCATTGTATGTACATACTCTGGCTGGGTGGAGGCATATCGCATCCAACCTGAAAATGCTATGGAAATAACGAAAGTTTTGCTGACTGAGATTTTGCCCCAGTTTGGAATGCCAACCTCAATTTGATCAGACAACAGGCCTGCCTTTGTAGCTAAGCTCAATCATGCAAAAACTGGCACAAGGTACCCTTAAGCCTACATAGAGGGGGCTGTAGCCTGTGCTTTTAAATACCCCATAGGCCTAAAAGTGGCAAATAAATGTGCCTGAACCCATTGCTCCTGAGTAAAGGCTGCCATGCTGCCTGAACAACTGACCCAGTAGATGACATCAGAGACTCCAAGGATCCCCTCAAAGTCACCCTTCCTGCCCACTGCCCTGCTTTGGCCACACCCAGAAGCTGATCAGTCTATGCACTGAGGAAGATTACGGATTCTACAACCCTGCTCCAGTCACAGCCCTGGAAACTTGAGGAACTCAGTGGGGGACACCTGGGAGATATGGTCAACATGTTGCCCTGTACCTATAAACTTAATGGTATTGATAAGTTTGCTGCTTGTTATAGGCCTGGCTGCAATGGCTCCAGGTGATTGGAATCAATTAGAAAACAAAAACAAAAAACCCTAAAATTTCCTGGTCAGTTTAGGAAAACCATTGGAGTCAGCCTAGCTCCTGCCCTTGACAGGACCTGGCATTATGAAACACTTAGGTCTGACATTCGGACCTTGGGCTTTGAACTGCTTATTTTAGTTTGTTACATTGTGCATAGAGGCCATCAGACTGTAGATGGTTTTGACTTCCAGACTCACATATCAGGCAGTAAGACAAAAAGAGTTCAAAGACCTAACATTAGCCAGGCTGGCATGGTGGTGCATGCCTTTAGTCCCAGCACTCGGGAGGCAGAGGCAGGCAGATCTCTGTGAGTTCAAGGCCAGTCTGGTCTACATAGTGAGTTCCAGGACAGCGGGGGCTACAGGGAGAGTCTGTCTCAAAAAGACCAAAAAAAGAAAAAACAAAGACCTAACATTAAATAAGACCAACCTTCAGGGGTTGATGCCTTATGTAATATAAACAGACATCAAAAGTGGGGGAAGAAGAGGGAAAATACTATACTCCTGCATTAAATGTTACTTTTGTACATGTCTGATATTGTTTTTTCTGTTTAATACCTGATTTTATACTTTAGGACATAGTGCTCACCTTATAGTGGCTTTATGAATTCTCACTAAAATGAAGAATATCAAAGGCCTCAAAGTTATCTTGAGAAACAAGGTATCTAGTGAAACATCTTCTTGCAATTACCTAGTTTGTTAAGGTGCCTGCCATAAATTCCTTGTTAAAGAATGTCTTAACCCCCGCCCTTATTATCTGTTTCTGAAAACATGCCTACAGTAGGCATTTCCCCTTTGTGGCCTCAGACATATAAACATCTGTGCTGGTAGTCACATAGGCTGCAATTTAAACCTAGCCATGGTGTGACTATTAAGAAATGACCTGGGGCTGGAGAGAGGTCGAGTTCTCATGAGTTCTCCCAGGATCCCTCATGCTTCCTCTTCCTGTAAGCAGCCTGAGGTGACCTATGAAAATGGTTCTTACTCTCTTGACCCAGAAAACCCTTCAAAATCATGCAAATCAAGAGGTTCCAATCTTCATGTTCACTTTAAGAACACATGTGAAACTGTCCAGGCCATCGAGGGTATGCATATCCAAAAAGCCACCAAGCATCTGAAAGATGTCACTTTAAAGAAGCAGTGTGTGCCATTCCAACAATGTAATGGTGGAGTTGGCCAAACAGTGGGGCTGGACACAAGGTCAGTGGCCCAAAAAGAGTGCTGAATTTTTGCTGCACATGCTTAAAAATGCAGAAAGTAATGCTGAACTTAAGGGTTTAGAAGTAGACTCTCTGGTCATTGAGCATATCCAGGTAAAGAAATCACCCAAGATGCGCCGCAGAACTTAAAGTGTTCATGGTTGCATTAATCCATACATGAGTTCCCCCTGCTATATCGAAATGATCCTCACTGAAAAGGAACAAATTGTTCCTAAGCCTGAAGAGGAAGTTGCACAAAAGAAAAAGACATCCCAGAAGAAACTGAAGAAACAAAAACTTATGGCATGAGAATAAATTGAGCATAAAATAAATGCAGATAAAAGTTAAAAAAAAAAAAAAAAGACTTGGGAAAAGTCTTTAAAAACTGTGGATTTCTGTAACTCAGGGCCCAGAACTTCAGAGCATGAGCTCTTCTGGGACTGCTGTGATGAATAAAATTTGAGTTCTCCAAACCTCCAAGTGAATGCCTAATCTCATGACTGCCTGATTCCCATTATTTTCATTCCCTCCTATCACCATGTGTTTAGAGTTGGTTCCCTCCTTTCACTAAAATGTGAGTTCAGGAATTGAACTCAGGCTGTCAGTCTTGGTGGCAAGTGCCACCATTTTGTTGGCCCTCCCCTCCCCCTCTCCTTCCCCTCCCCCTCTCCCTCCCATTCTCCTCTCCCCTCCCCCTCCTCCTCCCCCTCCCCCTCAGTAGTACTGATGATGGAACTCGAAGCCTTGTGCATGGTAGACAAGAGTTCTACTGTTGAGTGGTATCCTAAACCCCAGGTAACACTCTTTAACTATTAATATATTATATTAGGGATATATATATATATATAATTATGTATATATATAATTAGGGAGCTGGGTGTACTGGCTTGCCTTAGTTCCTACGCTCTGGAAGCTGATGCACCATTCAAGATCAAGCATTCAAGACCAGCCTGGGTAGGAGGGGCTGGAGAGATGACTCAGCCATTAAGAGCACTTGTTCCTCTTGCAGAGTGCTAGAGTTCAGTTCCCAGCACTTGCTGCTCTCTAAGGGGACTTGGGTTCAGCTCCCAGCACTCACATGACAACTCATAACAATCTGGAACTGGAACTTGGGCTCCAGAGGCTATGATGCCCTCTTGTGGCTTCCTTGGGTGCTTGCATATTTGTGGAGAGAGAGAGAGAGAGAGAGAGAGAGAGAGAGAGAATCATTAAAAAAACAGCCTAGGAAATGGAATGTGGTGGAGTAAACCTGTAAGCCGACTACTTGGGTGGCAGAGGCAGGAGGATCTCTGTAACCTCAAGGCCAGCCTGGTCTACATAACTAGTTCCAGGTGAGTTAGGGCTACATAGTGAGACCTTATCTCAACAATGACAAAACTGTAACCAAACCAGCCTATACAGAGTGAGCACTAGACCAATCAGAACCACTCATGGTAAGACCTTGTCTCCAAAAAGAAACCAAGGGGCCAGCGAGATGATTCTGCAGGAAAAAGCACTTGCTAGGCAAGCCTGATGACCTGAGTTTGCTCCCTGGATCCCATGTTGGAAGGAGAGAACTGATTCCCAGAAGTTGTCCTCTGAACCTGTGTGCTGTGGCACAAGTACAAACACTCTCACACACACATCATATATACATACACACTCATAACACAAATAAATAAAATATAAAGCAAGAAACCAAAAATAAAAATACAAAGATAAAATCAAATTAGACTCCTTGCCTCAGTCTTTCTCTAATATGTCCTTGTTGCTCTGTGAGGCATTTCTAAAATGCTTGTCACGTTCTTGCTTGAAAACTTGCAGTGGCTCCCCGAGATCTCACAATAAACTTCCAATTCAGGCTGGCATACACAGACATTAGCGACTTGGCATCTTAGCTATATTAGTGAGGAGTCTTATTTGTTTATGTAAACTAACTTCATTTTTTTTCACAAAGGAAATTTGTTATTAAGAGAGAGCGTTTCCTGAGCCCATGGGTGGACTGAGGAGAACAGTGGAAGGCTGTGGAAGCCTTCTGCTTTCTCTGCCTCAAGGGCTTTCCTGTTTCTTCTTTCTGCCCCATAGACTTTTTGGCTCCTGTGTAGACAAGGTTATATAAAAGTGCAGCCGTCCAAGAGGCTTGACAGTCTTTGGACTAAAAAACTTTCCTGAGAAAGTTCTACCAATTTTGTGTTCATGTCTTTGGTTTCTAAATTTCTCCTTGATTAAAAAAAATATTTTAATGAAAATGTAATGCATTATCATTTATCAAGAAATCCAGGGGGCTGGAGAGATACCTTAGCACTTAAGAACACTGGCTGCTCTTGTAGAAGACCCAGGTTTTGGTTCACATGGCAGCTAACAACCATCCATAACTCCAGTTTCAGAGGCTATGACACCCTCTTCTGGCCTCCATGGACATTGCACAACATGAGTACACATAAATACAGAGAAAACATTCATACACATAAAATAAAAGTAAATAAATTTTTAGCCGGGCGTGGTGGCGCACTCCTTTGATCCCAGCACTCAGGATGCAGAGGCAGGTGGACCTCTGTGAGTTAGAGGCCAGCCTGGTCTACATAGTGAGTTCCTTATCTCAAAAAAACCAAATTAATTAATTAATTAATTAATTAAAAAAAAGAATTTCAGGATGCAGGACTAGAGAGATGGCTCAGTGGTTACAAGCACTTGCTACTTTTGCAGAGGAACCAAATTCAGTTCTCAACACCCACACTTGGTGGCTCACAAGGGCCTATAACTCCAGTTCCAAGGGATTCAACACCCTCTTCTGGCCTCTGCAGGCATCCACATACATATGTGCACACATACACAGAGACACACAGATATGTACACACATACATACATATAAATAAAAATAAAAAGTAAATCTTACAAAAAAAAAGAATCTGAGGATGGGTTGTCATGGGCATTAGTGCCTCCCTTTCACTCTAGCACTTGGGAGGCATAGGCAAAGGCAGGTGGGTCTGTGTGAATTTGAGGCCAGCATAGTCTACATAGGAGTTCCATGTCAGCCAATGCTGCATAGTAAGATTGTCTAAAAAAGAAAGAAAGAAAGAAAGAAAGAAAGAAAGAAAGAAAGAAAGAAAGAAAGAAAGAAAGAAAGAAAAGAAAGAAAGAAAGAAAGGAAGGAAGGAAGGAAGAAAGATTTCAGGATGAGAATGTAGCTCAGTTGGTACAGTGCTTGCTGGAGTGCCAAAACCCTGGATTTGATTCCACATAAACTGGGCATGATGGTATTACTAGAATTTTGGAGTCCCATCTGGGTTACAGATAATACAGGGGAAACTCTTGAAGTTCTTAGTTTCATTAATAAAAGAATTTAAGAATGAACTCAAAAGCTGGGTGTGGTGGTGCACACCTTTAATCCCAGCACTATGGAGGCAGAGGCAAGCAGATTTTTGTGAGTTCAAGGCCAGCCTGATCTATATAATGAGTTCCAGGCCAGCCTGGTCTACATTGTGAGCCCTGTCTCAAAAAATAAAATGGACATGGGACTGGAGAGATGGCTCAGTAGTTAAGAGAACTAACTGCTCTTCCAGAGGACCTGGGTTCAGTTCCCAGCACCCACGTGGTAGCTAATAACTATCTGTAACTCCAGTTCCAGGGGATCCAACCACCCTCTTCTGACCTCCATCGGCATTGCCCAACATGGGTACACTCAAATACATGCAGGCAATACATTCATACACATAAAATAAAAATAAAAAAATATTAAAAAAATAAAATAAAATGGATTCAACAGAAGTTTGAGGACAATTTTACTAGAGTTTAAAAGGAAAACTCCCAGGGCAGGCAAGAGGCTATAAATCTTAGTAGATGCCCAGAAGAGGAGAATGGAAAAGAAAAGGCAAAAAATAATCCATGTTGTTGAAGCCAACATGGAGGTTGGATACATGGTGGATAAGCAGCCACATGTCGGGGGCAGGGGGACTTTAGAGACAGTAAGGAAACTCAAAATGTTGAGGAATCCCAAACTGTTGGGGAAAGTATGCCTACAAAAGAGGTAAAAAAGAAGAAAAGGAGGGTTTACAGTTCTCCGAAGCGTTTAGAAAACCAGACAGACTTTTAAAGCTACATACTTTGATCTGGGGAGCTACTGCACTAGGGGTGGGAATTCTGGGAAGGAAAAGTACATCATCTCATTAAAGGGCTAATTATTTTGCCTATCTCTTTAGTATGGCTTAAGGTGAACCTGCCTTCTTAGGGGTGATCCTTTGGCCAGGTGATTGACCTAGTCCAACTGGAATGTTAGGTCTCCATCCAGGGCAGAGATTCTATTCTCTTTACCAGATGGAAGTTTGCTCTTTAACCAGCCTTTATTACAACTCGAACAATGGTATACCCCTATAATCCTAACACTGAGAGATGGAGGGAGGAGGATCTGAAGTTTAAGGTCATCCTTGGGTTCATAGCAGACTTCAGACCAGTCTGGACTATATGAGATTTTGTCTTAAAAAAAAAAATTGCTGAGTGTGGTGGCACACACCTTTAATCCCACACTCAGGAGGCAGAGGTAGGCCAACCTCTGTGAGTTTGAGGCCAGCCTGACCTACATAGCGAGTTCCAGGACAGCTGGAGCTACAGGGAGAACCTGTCTCAAAAAAACCAAAAAAAGAAAGAAAAAATAATTTATTTATTTATTTTTTATTTTTTGGCCCAGCATAGTAGTGTGAGGGCTAAGGTAGAAAGATTATAAATTCAAGGCCTACTTGGGCAACTCAGTGAGACCTTGTGTGGAAATGAAAAAAAAAAAATTGCTGGGGATATAGTTCAGAGGTAAGGGGGTGCTTGATTTAGGCACTGGGTTCCATCTCCATTACTATTAAAAAAAAAAAAAAAGCTGAATTTCAAGCTAGACATGATGGTTTAAGACTGTAATCTCCACACTTTAAGAGTTTAAAACAAACCAGGCATGGTGGTGCATGCCTTTAATCTCTGGAGACAGAAGCAGGTGGATCTCTCTGAGATTGAGGCCTGCCTGGTCACCATAGTGAGTTCCAGGACATCTGGGGCTACAGGGAGAAACTATTTTTAAAAAAAAAAGAAAAGAAAAAAAGAACAGCAGTTTGAAACAAGAGGATTGTGCGGCAAAACAGGATGGATGATGAAAGGTCTTTGATGGGGGCTATACAAGAATTTACCATAAACACAAATAAGCAAAGAGAATAAATAACCACATTGTGAGAAAGCAGTAAGCATCAGGGCCTGGTAATCCAAGCCTACAATCCCAGCTACTCCGGAGGCTGAGACAGGAAGATCACAGTTTCAAGATTGACTATGGCAGTTTAGTGAGACCTTGACTCAAAATAAAAAGTAAAAAGAGGGTTGAAGATGTAGCCTGGCATGCAGGAAGTCCTGGGTTCAATACCAAGTACCAGAGAAAGAGAAAAAAGGAGGGAAGGAAGGAGGAAGGAAGGAAGGGAGGGAGGGAGGGAGGGAGGAAGGAAGGAAGGATGGAAGGAAGGAAGGAAGGAAGGAAGGAAGGAAGGAAGGAAGGAGAGAGACAGAGAGAAAGGAAAGAAGAAAGAAAGAAAGCGAGCAGTGGGTGAGTTCCCAAGAGATTGCCCCACGACTGACCCACGGTGAGGGAGCAGAAGTTCTTTGCAGTTGAAGGGAAATTACTTGGTCTCATCTCTTAGGTCTTTTGTATAGGGCTCATATTGGGTGGGATAGCTCATCTTTTTGAATAGTAAATTTTACTGGATAAGTTTTTTTTTTTTTTTTTAACTGGCCAGTGTTGTAAGGGTCATTAGGAGTTAAGATCCAGATGCCTATGTCAGCCACATGGAGTGCTAGAGGGCAGGTTGGGGTTTTTGTTGTTTTGTTATTTTTGAGACAGGACCTCACTAGTAGGTCAGCTGGCCTGGAAGTCGCTCTGTAGACTCCCTCTGCTTCCAGAACGCTCGGAATAAAGGCATGTACCAGCACACCCGCCCTTGTTCTCATTTATTTGAGACAGGCTCTCCTGTGGCCCAGAGTGGCCTCAAACTTGCTATGTGGCTGAGAATGGCCTTGAACTCCTGAATCCTCCTGCCTCCACCTCCTGAGTGCTAGGATTGCAGACACACACCACCAAACCTGGTATGTAGCCTAATTGTTAAAATGTGAGACGTTTGCTTTTATTTTTGGCCTTTTGTCTGTAGAATCTAAGGAGAGTTCAAGGCCAATTTAGACTACAGTGATACCTTATCTCAAACAAATAAAGAAGCACAAAAAGGAGTTTTAGCTAGGTGTGTTGGCCCATGCCTGTATCCTCAGTACTTGGGAGGCTGAAGCTAGAGGAAAGGATTGCCAGGAGTTCGAAAACCTGGGCTGCAATGTAAGTAGCTATGCGGTTGTAGCTCAGAGGCAGAGTGCCTGCTTAGCTTATGTTAGGCCCTATACTAGATTCCCAGCGACCCGTACACAATTTTACCAGTGCTTGCCTAGCACTCTTTCTCTAATTACTTAATGTTATGGACTGGTCAACTGGTTTTTTCTTTTTTTAATATTTATTACTTTTATTTCATGTGTATGAGTGTTTTACCGGCATGTATGTAAGTGCACTCATGTTGTGCAATACCTGTGGAGGTCAGAAGAGGGTGTCAAATCCCCTGTAACTAGAGTTATGGACAGTTTTAGCTGCCATGTGGGTTCTGGGAACCAAACCCAGGTCCTCTGCAAGAGTAGCCAGTGCTCTTAACTACTGAGCCATCTTTTCAGCCCTGGTTTTTTTCAAAGCTGACACTTTAGAGTTCCAGGATGATTGCTAAATGCTGAAATGAAAAACCCAAGGAAAAAAAAAAATCCCAAATTTTGCCCCTTGTTTATTGTTGTAGCTTACCATCTATAGCTCTTCAGTTAATTTTTCAAAGTCTAGGCAATCGCAGTCTGCAGAGTCCTCAAATTTGATTGATTTCAGGTTCCAAAGACTAAATTCTCAGCTGGTCATGGTTATACATGCCTTAATCCCAGCACCTGGGAGGCAGAGGCAGGAAAACGAGGGTTTGAGGCTAGTCTGAGCTACATGGTGAGATCCTGTCTTAAAAATCCCAGGGGGTGGGGCTGGGAAGATGGCTCAGTGGTTAAGAACACTGATTGTTCTTACAGAAGACTTGGGTTCAAATCCCAGCACCCACATGGCAGCTAACAACTGTCCATAATTCCAGTTCCAGGGGATCCAACAGCCTCTTCTGTCCTCTGTGGGCATTGTACAACATGGGTGCACTTACCTACAACCTACATGCAGGCAATACACACATACATATAAAATAAAAATAATTTAAAAAATATTTTTAAAAAAACTAATTTAAAAAATCCCAGGTGGCAATGGGATGGGGTTGAGTCTCCACATTTTGTTGCATGTCTATAATCCCAACACTTGGGAGGTGGAGGCACAAAGATCCCAAGTTCATCCTCAGCTGCACAGCAAATTCAAGACCAGCCAGGATTACATAAGTACTCTAGTTTTTGGTCTCAAAAAAAAAAAAACACTGTCATGGCTGGCAAGATGGCTCAGTGGTAAATGTGCTGGCTGCCAAGCCAAGCATGATGACCTAAGTTCCATTCCTAGCAATCACATGGTAGAAAGAGAGAACTGACTATGGAGGGTTGTCTTCTGACCACCACATAGGTGGTATGGCATGTGCACATACCCATGAACACACACTCACTAGATAAATAAAATGTAATAAAAAAAATTTAACTTCCCTTCTACCACCACTACCACCAAAAAAAAAGGAAAGATTAACAAAATAATAATAATAATAATAATAATATGGTGGCATATGCCTTTAATCCTAGCACTTGGGAGGCAGAGGCAGGCAGATCTCTGTGAGTTTGAGCCAGCCTGGTCTACATAGTGAGTTCCAGGTCAGCTGGGGCTACAGAGAGACCCTATCTCAAAAAAGACCAAAATAATAATAATAATAATAATAATAATAATAATGATAATGGGAGCTGGAAAGATGGATCAGCAGTTAAAAGCACTTGCTGCTCTTGCAGAGGACCAGAGTTCAGTTCCCAGCACCTACCTTGAGAGGTTCACAACTGCCTAGCTCTGAGGGATCTGACACCCTCTTCTGGCCCCTGCTGGCACCTGCACAGATGTGTATATACATACATATAGACACACATGTATATGTAAGTAAAAATGAAAGTAAATCTTTTAAAAGTTAATAAAATTTTAAAACAATAAAATAAAAATAAAGGTAATCCTTGCATACAGAGCCCAACTGCCCCTAAAGGTGTTCATATTTTAGCCCATTCTATTTTGATATCAGCAGATCCAGACATTTGATGTGGTTAGGCCAATTGAACTCACAGGTTGTCTCATAAACCACAGCACCAACTTCTTCTTAGTAGCTACTTCCACACACAAATATAATCATGTTGGTTCTTTATTTCATTTATATCCTGTAGGATTAGGTCAAAACTCCTCCCTCAGTATCTAGGAAAAACATACTGTGAAAAAAAAAAAAAAAAGGGGCAGCTGGAAAGATGGCTCAGCAGTTAAGTGCCCATAGTGCTCCTGCAGAGGACCAGAGTTCAGCTCCCAGCACCCACATCAGGTGACTCACACCTGCCTATAATTCTAGCTCCAGGGGATCTGACACCTCTGGCCTCCTGTGGGCACCTGCACTCACCATGCACATGTCTGCACACATACACATAATTAAAAATAATTTTAAAAAAAAAAGAGAGAGAAGTAAAAGAAAAGCCCACTGTCTTCTTTCCCTAAACTTGCACAGTACAGAATGTCACCTTCAGTGCAGGGCCTCTCTGACCAGCCTGCCCACACAGCACACCCATTTAACTGCTCTTAGTTCTGGGCCCTTATCTTACTAGGCTGTAAGCAGTCCTGCCTACAAGCCTGAGTCTCCGTCAGATAGCGAACTCTTCAAGTCCTAGAACTCTGTTGCATTTATCACTGTAACCCAGACTGTGGCACGAAACACAAGAATCTCTATAAATGTTGAACTGAGTTGAACTTACGCACTTGTATTTTCTTCAATTATTTCCTTTTCTTTCTCAAATTCTTATAAAAGTTAATTTGGAAAATGTCAGCCTGTTTCAGCTCTCCTCAGAGGAAGGAAGGAAAAGGGCATTTTTGCATGCAGGGACTGAGGAAAAGCACATCCTTAGGGGCTGGGATGGAGCCTGCTGTGGAAAAGCAAGTGAGAGTTTACATAGGGAGGAACAAAGGCAGCAGGAAAAAGCCAAACTAAACAGCAGTAGTCAGCCAGGGTGGTGGTGCATGCCTTTACCCTGAGCACTTGGAAGGCAAAGGCAGGTGGATCTCTGGGAGTTCCGGGCCAGCATGGTCTACATAGTGAGTTCCAGATCAGTCAGGGCTACAGAGTGAAACCCCGTCTTGAAAAAAACAAAAAGCAGCGGTGCCCAGTGGTGGCACTCGCTTCTAGTCCCAGCACTCTTGAGAGGCAAGAGGCAGGCAGATCTCTGTGAGTCCAAGCCAAGCCTGGTCTACATAGTGAGTTCCAGGACAGCTGGGGCTACAGGGAGGCCCTGTCTCAAACACACACACACGCGCGCACACACACACACACACACACACGCGCACACACACACACACACACACACACACACACACACAAAAGAGGTCTGGAGTGATGAC
Source organism: Nannospalax galili (assembly GCF_000622305.1). Lineage (NCBI taxonomy): Eukaryota > Metazoa > Chordata > Mammalia > Rodentia > Spalacidae > Nannospalax > Nannospalax galili. The sequence goes on from NW_008340854.1 coordinate 3,142,000, forward strand.
TTGGCAGTTAAGAGCACGGACTGCTCTTGCAGAGGACCCAGGTTCAATTCCTGGCACCTGGATGGTGGGTACCAATCATCTGTAACTCTAGTTCCAAGGGATCTAATACCCTTTTCTGACCTCCGTGGGCATTGCACAACATGGGTGCACCTACCTACATACAGACATTACACTCATACACATAAAATAAAAATAATAAATAAAATTTATTTAAAAGACAGAGAGAGAGAGTGAGAGGGAAAGAGAGAGAAATTAGGGGGCTGGAGAGATGGGTCAGAAGTTATGAGCACTGGCTGCTTTTGCAGAGGAATCAGGTTCAGTTACCAGCATCCATACTGCAGCTAACAACCATCTGTAACTCCAGTTCCAAGGGATCCAATGCCCTCTTCTGGCCCCTTTGGGCACTGTACAACATAGGTATACATACCTACATACAGGGAAAACAATCATACACACAAAATAAAAATTTTTTAAAAGTGTTTTCTTTTCCTCAGTACCTCCCTTTCTGTGTATGTGTTTAAGTGTGTGGCACCTTTTAGCCCCTGAGTCATCTTTTTACCCACTGAGTCATCTCACTGGCCCTTTTTTTCTTATTTAAATTTTTTTTTAATTTTAAATTTATGTGTATGAGTGTTATGCCTGCATGTATGTAAGTGCATCTGTGTCCTTCAGTATCCACAGAGGTCAGAAGAAGATGTTGGATCCCCTGGAACTGGAGTTATAGATGGTTGTTATCCACCATGTGGATGCTGGGATTCAAAGCTGGGTCTCCTACAAGAGTAGCCAGTGCTCTTAACTGTTGAGACATCTTTCCAGCCCAATTCTTTCTTATTTTTAAGGTCTATTTTTATTATTTTTAATTATGTGTGTCTGTGTGCGAATATGTGCACATGAGTGCAGGTGCCCTCAAAGGTCAGAGGCATCCGATCCCCCTGGAGCTGGAGTTACAGGCAGTTGTGAACTGCCTGACATGGTTGCTAGGAACCATGCTCTGGTCTTCTGCAAGAGCAATATGTGCTCTTAACCACTGAGCCATCTCTCCAGCTCAGCCCCCACTTAAAAATATTTTTTAGTTGAATTTTTGTGATTTTCATACAATATATTTTATCATATTAAGACCCCCTTTCCTATCTGCACCTCTCTTGTATGTAGCCCCCTGCCAGATTTCATGTACTTTGTCACATATATTAATTAAGGCCTATCAAGTTTACATCCCCAAATGTCCATCCACTGGAGCATACTTAACCTATGTAGTGTCACAAAAATATGGAATGCTTCACGAATTTGCATGTCATCCTTGTGCAGGGACCATGCTAATCTTTTCTATAGTATTCCAGTTTTAGTTTATGTGCTAAGTGAACACACAGCACCACTTTCTAATGGTTCCAGGGACTGAAACTAGGACCTTGTGCATGTCCTGAGCTACATCCTCCAGTCATTTGGTTTTTTTTTTTTTGAGACAGGGTCTCATGTAGTCCAGGCTTTAAATTCATTATATAGTGGTGATAGTTAGTTTTAATTGTTGGCTTGACACAATAGAATCACTTGGGGAAAGAGTCTCAGTGAGGGATTATCTAGATAGTTTGGCCTATGGGCATGTCTGTGGAAGATAATCTTAAATTGATTAAGGTGGGAAAATCTTCCTACTGTGGGTGGGTAAGAATTCTGAGCTGTGTAAGACTGAGACTGTGAGCTGAGCACTGAGAAGCAGAAATGTGCTTATTCACACTCTGTTCTTGACTATGGAAGTCATGTGACCTGCTGCTTCAAATTCCTGTGACCTTGACTTTCCCACAAGGATGGGCTGTAACCTGGAACTGTGAGCTAAAATGTCTTTTCTCCTTTAAGTTGCTTTTGCCAGAGTATGTTATTACATCAGCAGGAATAAGACAGTAGCCAAGGATGAACTGGAAACCAAAACTTTACTTTTTTTGAGTTTTTGAGACAGGGTCTCTCTGTAGCCCCAGATGGCCTGGAACTCGATATGTAGACCAAACTGGCCTCACCTCTGCCTCCTGAGTGCTGGGATTAAAGACATGCACCATCATGCCTGGCCTTAGAACTTTCCTTCCTTCTTCCCCTGCAACCCCCTTTGGGAGATGGTTTCATTGTATAGTCTTTCCTGTGTGGCTGGTGTGGAACTTGCTATGTAGACTAGGCTGGCCTTGAACTCAAAAAGACCCACATGCTTCTGCCTGCTAAGTGCTGGGATTACAGGCATGTCTGGCTCAGAATAGCTTTTGAGACAAAGAGAAATGGCTTTCATTCATTTGCTCTGTCCATTCCAAGCACTTAGCTCTGTTCGAGTCAGCTGGGAGCTGACTATGGAGGGTGGCAATGGACCAGGGATCCCCAGTCTTTCCTTTTAATCTGGATGGTGTTTACCAAGTCTTCAGCCTTAAAGTCATTAGTGGTGCTTTCTGCTGTACTGTAGAAAAATGGATTTTGCCTCAATTCCTGATTCCTGTTTAAATATTTAGTTTAATCAGCACGGACCCAAGTGCCTTTTCCATTTCCCCTGGTGCCTGGGAGACATGCTGACACCAGTGTCATAAATAATGCATGTGATCCCAGCAACATGTCACTGGCAGGGGGTACTCCATCCTTCAAGTCTCTGGGCCTACCCTGTCCTGTAGCTGCTTTGGGGAAGCTGAGTTTACCAGAATGGTCCTTCTGAGCTCTAAAGGACTGGGCCTCAAAGCTGTGCCTGGAAGGAGTCATTGAGACTCTATCCCAGACTGGAGGGGCCTATGAGGGACTGTGAGGTGGTATTGGTGGGTTAGGTACAAATACCAAGGCCAAAGAGTGTTCAAAACTGGAAGGAGATTTGAAGGTCACTTAGCCAGGGCCCAATTTAGGCTCTGTGTGACTTCCAGGCAGAAATAGAGAACAAAGGGCCAGTTAAGTTTAAGGACAAAAAAAGCCATGGCATGCTTGAACCTTCTCTCCCTACCTCTAAAACTCGAGTTCCTAACATGGGCTCCACTCTTCATTACAAAGGCACACTTGAGTTTTTACTCCATCATCTGTCTCCTCTACTGAAAGGAACTGATGGTTGGATTTGGCTGGACAGGTCCTGGGCATCTTTTGCCAAAACCTCAGAAAGTTTAAACTGCCTCCAGGTGCCCCTGTCTTTGGAGCCAGAGCTCTGATCTGAGCAATTAAACGTGAAGCATCATGTCAGTTGTCACTAATGACATGCTCCTGGCCTGTCTTTGTAAAAGCAGCTTCATGGGGGCTGCTCTGTAGTACACTTTTTCTCCAAAACTTCGCAGAGATAAAAGGAGACATAAACAATGATTTATTTATCCAAAAGTTCAAGGTTTAGCTTTGAGCTCTCCAATATTTTTACTTCTTTTTTGAAATCAAGAGCACAAATAAACTTCCCTCTTTCTCTTATAGAAAGGGCAGCCTCTATAAACCTACAGATAAAGATAAAAGGAACTGATGAAAGGCACAAATTCTAGTCTCTGTCCCTTTATTTGACAGAGTGGGGGATTAATGAGTCCTCCTCCCTGTCCTGGAGTCATGGCTAGAAACTTACTGACTCATTTCCAGCTTCCTAGGTCCTGAAGAATAAAAACAAAAGATGGAGCTGGGAGCTAGACAAGATGGCAGATGTCTGTAACCCCAATACAAGGGGAAGTGAGGCATGCTTGAGGCTAGCCTGGACAATTTAGAGAGATTCTGTCTCAAACTACAATTTAAAAAGAAAAAAAGAGGTGGAGGCTGGGGAATGTAACTCAATGGTAGAAGGCTAGCTTAACTTGGGTTTGATCCCCACACTACCCAAAAATGTATGTGTGCATGTGTCTGTGTGTCTATGCAGATATTTAAGGACACACATACACATGAAAAATTCTATATCCATTAGTCATGGCAGCTACCACTCTACTCCAAGCCTTCCACACTTCTTTTCTTCCTGGACTAAGTTAATCTCTTCCCTAGTTTCTCTGTTTTCTTTCTCCTAGTATATTTCCTGCAAAGCACACAAATGATCCTTTAAAAACACATCATGGGCTGGAGAGATGGCTCAGCAGTTAAGAGCACTGACTGCTCTTGCAGAGGACTCAGGTTCAATTCCCAGCACCTACATGGTGGCTAACAACCGTCTGTAACTCCAGTTCCAGGGAATCTAACACACTTTCTGGCCTCTACGGGCACTCATGCACACGTGGTATACACACAGACATACACGTACACATAAATTTTTTAAAAAACTAATCATGGGGCTGGAGAGATGGCTCAGCAGTTAAGAGCACTGACTGCTCTTGCAGAGGACCCGGGTTAGATTTCCAGCACCCACATGGCGGCTACGAAACGTCCTTAACTCCAGTTCCAGGGGAATCCGAAGCCCTCTTCTGATCTCCGTGGCATGGCACAACACGGGTGCACTCACATACACGCAAGCAATACACTAATACACATAAAATAAAAATAATAAATAAAATATTTTAAAAAATTAATCACACATATTAGGGCCTGGATTGGTAGCACATACCTTTAATCCCAGCACTCAGAGGCAGAGGCAGGTGGATGAGTTTGAGGCTACCCTGGTCTACATAATTCCAGGATAGCCAGGGTTACATAGAGAGACCCTGTCTTATAAAAACAAACAAAAAGTTATGTAGGTTAGATTGCCATCAGTTGATGTTTAAAACCTTTTAAACATTTCTCATTGTACTTAGAATAAAATTCAAGCCCTTGGGGGCTGTTAAGAATACTTGTTGCTCTTCCAGAAGACCTGGGTTTGGGTCCCAGCATCCACATGGTAGCTCAAAACCATCTGTAACTCTAGTTCCAGGGAATTTGAGGCCCTCTTCTGACCTCCCTGGACACCAGGCACACACATGCAGGCAAAACACTCATACACATAAAACAAAAGTAAACATTATATATATATCGGCTTTTTTGAGACAAGGTCTCCTTGTAGTCCCCTGGAACTTGCTATGTAGACCAGGCTGGCCTTGAATTTACAGAGATCTGCCTGCCTTAGCCTAAAGGTGTGTGCCACCAGGCCTGACTGTAAATAACTTTTTTTTTTTTTCAATCTTTTTGAGACACGGTCTCCCTGTAGCCCCAGCTGGCTTGGAACTCACTATGTAGACTAGGCTGGACTTGAACGCACAGAGATCTGCCTGCCTCTGCTTCTGGAGTGCTGGGATTAAAGGTGTGTGCCACCACGCCTGGCTGTGAATAAATATTTTTTTAAAAATGAAGTGCATGAGTATTAAACAACAGCAAAAATATCCAAGCCCTTTTCCACAGTCACCAGGCCCTAAGTGACCTAGATCCTAGTCACCCCTCTGACCTCACCTCCTACCCACACAGGCCTCCCTGTGTCATGCAGGTCCAGCTGCTTCTCTGAAGTACTCCTAAGTTATATCACACATCCCCATAAACAACAGAATACCAGTGTAGTGATGCACCTGCCGATGCCTTCACCAGTCTCTTTGTCTGGGAGTCCTCTGGCTTCCCAGATGCTGGTCTGTGTTTCCACAGTACCTGGTGGACGCTGGCAAGAACATCAAGCTCCTGTATGCAAAAATGCCCTTTCTTCCTTTCCTTCTCTCTTTCTTGTTTTGTTTAGGGGGAGTATTTATTCCTCTGTGGTGTGCGTGTGTGTGTGTGTGTGTGTGTGTGTGTGTGTGTGTTATATGTGTTGGTGTATGTGTATTTGTGCATGCACGTGTAGGCCGGAGGTGGATGAGGGGCTTCTTTCTCAGTCATTCTCCACTTTTGAGACAGGATGTCTCACTGAACCTGGAGCTCACTGATTCAGCTACACAGGCTGGTCAGTAAGCTCCGGGGACCTGCCTGACTCTGCCACCTCCTTTTCCCACCTCCCGCCCTGCTGTGGGGTTACAGATACTCAACTTTTACCTGGGTGCTAGGGATCCCAACTCAGGTCCTTGTGCTTGTATGGCAAGGACTTTACTACGAGCCATCTCCTCAACATCTGTTTGTTTAGGGGAGAGGAGGCAGTTTTGAGATAGGGTCTCACTCTGTAACCGTAGCTATCTGGCCTGGTCCTTGCTGTGTAAAGTAGGCTGGCTGTCATCAAATACCTGCAAATAATGTATTGTACACAGCAAAAGGCATTGGAGATATACCAGTCACCAAGCTAAACCAAATACCTGCCTCCTAAACTTGTGTTTTAGTGGGAAAAGATAGACAATAAATATATAAATATGTAAATATATGTAATATGTGCTAGTTTTGAATGATGTTGCAAAGATTAAATCAGGATTAGAGAACAGCAACAAATTGGTGTTGTGGTCAGGAAAGGCCTCTGGGCATCTCAAGAGCCAAACAGGCACCTAAAGAAGAGTGTAAATGAGCCCTGAGACATTAGGGCACAATATTCATGCAGAGACATATGCATGTGCAAATTCCCCACTTCTAGAAGCAGCTGGACTAAGATGTATATAGAGCCCTGATTTTTTTTGTTCTTAAGCTTCCCATGCCGGGTAGGAGGAGGGCACTGAAGAAAGACAAATTGGAGTGTTTCGATGAAATTGCGTTGGGCTGCTTTGTGTGTATTTCTCTAATTCTGTTTTTTTGTTGTTTTAGAGAGAATCTCATGTAGCCCAGGGTTGCCTCAAACTCTCAATGTGGCCAAGGCTAGCCTTGAATTGATCTTTGTGCCTCTGACTTCTGAACGCTTCAATTAGAGGTATGGGCCACTATGTCCCCCCCCTTTCCTTTTTCTTTTTGTGGTGCTGGGGACGGAACCCAGGGCCTCAAGCATCCTAGCTAATACTCTTCACTGAACTGCACCTCAAGCCCTTCTCATTTGGTGTTTACTGTCCCTTGTCTCTGCTGATCTCACTCTAGTCCTTATCTTTCCCTTTGCAAGCTTTCTCTTTTGCGTCATCTCTTGTTCTGTGTCTTAACACTTGTCTTTGGGTTTAAGGCCTACCCTAATCCAGGATGATCTCATTTTTAGATCCTTAACTTAATCACATCTATAAACACTCTTTTCTCAAGTAAGGCCATATTCACAGTTTCCAGGCAGGCATTCTTCAGTTTTCTCTCTCTTTTGATGAGGTGAGGGATGGGGAGGAGTCTCATTCAACCCACTGTACCATCTGAGGATGAGTGAGATGGGAAGGGTGAGGCAAGGTAGGGGTGGAAGTCAGATTGGCTCTTTCAGATTTTGTTCTTGAAACCATAGGGACTGGGAGGAAAAACAGGGCTCAGCCTACTGGAGTTTTGCTGCTGACCAGGGACGAGGTTAGCCCTGGGCATTCTGCCCTGGGCAATGACTTGGGTGGCTCTGCCCAAACCCTGCTTGTTTGCTCATTTGGACTTGGATTCCCACTGGCAGAATCCAACCTGTTAAACCTGTTTCTGTCCTTGGAACCTGCTTCGTCCCCTGAGGCCAGGGTTTGGCTTGCTTCTGAGACCAGACTAGTTGGGCTGTGGGCTGATGGTGGCAAGAGAGATGATGATTGCTCTCCTCTTTCTCTTACACTCCAGGTCTGTTCACTCTGCTGCTTCCTAGAGAGGAATAACCTACCTGGACATTTCTGAAGGCACATGGAATATAACCTGTCCAACACTGAACCTGGTGGCAATCTTGTGTCTCCGCCTGTATTCTACCTATATCCATGAACCTTTACCTACCTCTCTCCAACCAGTTGCATATAAGCCTGGTAGCCACCCTTTCACTCCACATCTCCCCGAAGTCACCAGATCCTAATTGTTCCTCCTTCCTAGACCCCAAGTCCCTCAACTTCCCCCAAGGTCCATTGCCTCTGCCCTAGGCCAGGCTATCCCTCCTTTATACTCATCTCCCCACCTGACCTCCTGGCCTGGACTCTTTTCTCCTCTCTGGGTCAATCTCCACCCTATAGCCTGACTCATCCTTGCAAACATCCCTGTTATGTCCCTTCTACAATCTTATTGCTCCTTCAGGGTCTCCAGCCCCCATACCCTATGCCGTCCAGCCTTTGCTCACACAAATCCACAACAGGCTGAAAAGGGGAAACACCAGGGTCAAGAACTGAATCATCTGGGGCTTCATCTCTGTCCCCATTGTGATCTCCGGGACCCTTTTCTACTATGGGGGGGCAACTCACCACTAGAAAAGGAATCTCCCTGTGAACACAACCAAATGGCCCAGCTGTGAGGGATCCTAAAAGATGCTTCCAAAGCTAGGGCCTCCAGGGACTGGTCCTGGTTTTCACATTTTCAGCCCAGGAGTGAACCAGGAAGTTCCTTGATTGAAGAAGGGTAAAACTCTCTAGTTGCTGGCTTCCCTCAGGGACTTTGTTGTTTTGATTGATGATGTCACGTGCCTTACTTCTGGGATCCATTTGTCCACTTTTCTTTTTTTTTACAGCCCAGGACCTCCCTAAAATATCTGAAACAGGCTAGTTTTTTCCAAAGGAATTTTTGCTAAAAAACAACCAAGAAAAGTAGGGGGGGAAAAGAGAAATAAATAATAGAAAACACAAACAAGACAGGGTTCCTTCTCCAAAGCCTGGTCCCAGCTTCAGATTAATTACATTCTAGGCCCCCAGGCTCCTTTCCTAGGTTCAATATCACAAAGCTTTCAGATGTGGCCAGCACACTCTTATTTATTTATCTGTTTTTTGCAAAAAAATTTCAATCCTAAAGAGAAAAACTGAAAACATAAAACAAAAAACCTCCATCTGTAAGTTGAGACAAAACCCATTTCTGTCTTATACCTCGTTCTCTTTTCTTCCTTTTTCCTTCTTCTCTTTTTCTTTTTACATTTGCTTATTTTGTGTGTGTGTGTGTGTGTGTGTGTGTGTGTGTGTGTGATGGGAAGGAGACACATGTGCCATGGCTCATGTATGAAAGGTTAGAGTCTGTTCTCTCCTCCTACCCTGTGGGTACCAGGGATCAAACTCAGGTTTTCTGTCTTGGTAGCAAGCATCTTTACCCACTGAACCATCTCACTAACCCTCCCCTCCCCTCTCCTACTCCCCCACCCTTGTTTCTCTTTTTTTCAGATAGGGTCTCATGTAGCCCAGACCTGTCTTGAACTTCTGGCCTTTCTGCTTTTGCCCTCCAGTGTTAGGATCACAGACATACTCACCAGAAGGCTTTCTTGCAGGAAAGAATGGGATGCTGGATACCAACAGAAGGGACACTCTTGGCCTTAGGCAATCCCAATATACTTCCAGTATGCTTTTTTTTTTTTTCTTTTTGAGACAGGGTCTCCCTGTAGCCCCAGATGACCCAGAACTCACTGTGTAGACCAGGCTGGCCTCTAACTCACAGAGATCCACCTGCCTCTAGGCCTCCCAACTGCTGGGATTAAAGGCATGTACCTGGAACTTGAAATGTAGACCAGGATGACCTCAGTCTCACAGAGATCCACCTACCTCTGCCTCCTGATTGCTGCTGACTCCCATGAGTTTCTTTAATTACAACAGCCACACTAGAAAATCTCATCCTGATTTGCTTTGGCATTTCTGACATGGTCTGGGAGACCTCTCTTCTTTAGGGATGTATGAGAGCAGGAGAGAGGTGGGATCTAACACACATGAAATCCTTAACATGTGGTGCCACACCTGGTGGTACTAATGTTGGATCATACCCAGGGCTTCGTGCATTTTAAGTGAGCACTCTCCCAACTGAGCTATATTCCCAGCCCCCATTATTATTCAGTTTTTTTTTTTTTAATCTTTTTGAGATAGGGTCTCCCTATAGCCCAGGCTGATCTGGAACTCACTGTGTAGACCAGGCTGGCTTTGAACTCACAGAGATCTGCCTACTTCTGCCTCCCAAGTGCTGGGATTAAAGGGGTGTGCCACCACCCCCGGCTAGGCTAGGAGAGGGTATCGGATTCCCTGGAACTGGAGTTATGGACAGTTGTCTTGTCAGGAGCCATGTGGGTGCTGGGAATTGAACCCAGTTCCTCTGCAAGAGCAGTCAGTGCTCTTAATAGCTGACTCATCTCTCCAGTCCTCCCCCATTATTATTATTATTATTATTATTATTATTATTATTATTCTCATTCTTAGTCTTCCTCCTCCTCCTCTTCCTCTTCTTCCTACTCTTCCTCTTCCTACTCCTCTTCTTCCTCTTCCTTGAGACAGGGTCTCACTATGTAACCCTGGTTGGCCTGTAACTTGCTGTGTAGACCAGCTGGCCTTGAACTCACAGAAATCTTCTTGCCTCTGCCTCAAGAATGCTGGGACTAAAGGGGTGTGTCACCAAGCCTGGTCCTATTTGTTCTTTAAGGTATTGAACGTCAACTATGCGGATGACACTGGCCTGGGAGATAGAGGTGAAAGGCTTAACACACACAATCTAGGGAAAGTGAAGGAGTCTGGTCCTGCCCCCAGCATTAACTCCTGCTCTGCCTCAGGTCTCTGAAGCCTTTAAATGGGGGCTTTAGGCCAGGGCTCCTCCTAAGGAGAAGAGGTGAATGTGGACATGGGACATGTTCTTAGCACCTGTCACACATTTATTGTGGTTAGTATAATGACCTCAAACACCTGAGAAGGAGCGCAGACCTGAAGAAATGAGGCAAGCAGATGAGGATGCTGCAAACGGAAATATTTTGAGGAAGAAACTTTTTTTACTTACTTGCTTTGAGGTAGGGTCTCATGTAGCCCAGGATGACTTGAAACTCCCTGTAAGTGTGAATGACCTTGAGCTCTTGAGCCTCCTGCCTCCACCTCCAAAGTACTGGGCTTACAAGTATAGGCCACTCTACCCAGGGTAGGTAAGAACTCTACCAACGAAGCTATATCCCCAGGCCCTTTCCCCCCTCTTCTGCAGGTAGGGTCTCATGGAATCTAAGCTGGCCTGAAATTTTCTATGTAGCTGAAGATAATCATGAACTTCTAATCTTCCTGTCAGGTTCATGAAAAGACCAGGACCACTAGAGACCACTCTGAGGCGAGAAAATAAGAAATTTATTGGAAGGGAAGAGCTGCTGGACTGGCCTGTTCCCCTGGGGGAGAGAAAGCCAGTAATTTCTTGTCACAGCAGGCTGGGTTTTGTAGGATTTCTTTCTTTTGTGGGTTCACCAAGTTGCTGGTCAGTAATGACTCCATCTTGGGGCCCCGTTTGGCCTAACAGTTCCTGCCTCTACCTTCCAAGTAGGCTCTTTTACACAAATTTATGTATTTGTGTGGCATGTGTGTGTGTGTGTGTGTGTGTGTGTGTCCACACATCATGTATGTGGAGGCCAGAGGACAACTTCTGGAAATCAGTTTTCTCCTTCCATCCTGTGGGGCAGGGGATTGAACTCAAGTTGGCAGCATCCTTACCTACCGAGCCAGCCCCCCCACCCCTGGTGGGCTTTTCTTCATTTATTATTTAAAAATAATGGAAACTATTCTAAAGCTCATGATCTATTCCTTGCAGTTTTCAGGTGACCTTTACACTGTAAGACAGACTTAGTGGTTCATAGAGTTGTAGGCCAGAGAAAAGGACCGAATTGCACATCCAGTACTGCCGCCTGTCTACGGGTCAGGTGAACTAGTCAGCCTATTTGTGTGTCAGCTCAGAAATGGAGAGTCATGTCAGATATGTCCCAGTATGTTCTTGGTGGGATCTCCAGGAAAGAAATTATGATAAACAGCAGCTATGTTGTCTGTACACCAGAATGTTTTTGCTTTCTTTTCTGGGTCAGAAGGGCTGAGGGTTCACAGTTTGATACGTGGCCAAAGAACACTTGAGAATCTGAGGCTTTCTGAGGTTAAAAGGGAAGCAATAGACACCTGCTATTTGCATGGTGCTTTAGGCTGTCTGGTTGACAAAGCGTTTTCAGATATCATCACAACGGATCCTTAGCACACCTGTGCAGTGAAATTAATGCCCCCATTTTATAGGCAAGGAAACAGGTCATAGAACCAATCAATGTAAAGAGTACATTTATTTATTTACTTATTTAATTGCCCCAGTTATCCATAGATTTTTTTTTCTCAGTATTTTATGATAAGGGAACGTCACAAGGTAACCAAAATGCAACCGTCTTTCCTGGGGATCTCTCCTACCCTGGCACAGACCTCAAACTCAGCATCACCCACCACAGTGAAGGACCATCTTCACGTTTATTGTGTAACAATATCTGGGTGTAGTTTGGAATGGCTTGGCTTTCCTAAAGGAAGCTGTGTTCATTTGGGAATAGCCAGTCAAGAATCAACTTTTATGTCTGTTCTTATTTTTGAGACAAGATCTTGCTGTGTAGCCCACACTGCCACAGACTAGAAAGCTTCCTGCTATAGACTCTGGGGTACTGGGATGATAGATGCATGCCACTCTGATGGGTTTCCAGATTCAACCTTTTTATTTTTAACTGTCTGAGGGGTGAGGAACATGAAAAAGAACTGTCTAGAGCATTAGCAGGGGGAAAATAACCATTTAAAAGCTCCTCTCCACCCATAACAACTACAAGAAGCTGGGTGAGGTAAGGGTGTGCACCTTTAATCCCAGTACTCAGGAGGCAGAGGCAGGTAGATCTCTTTGAGTTCAAGGCTAGCCTGGTCTACAGAGCAAGCTCCAGGCCAACCCAGGCTACAGAATGAGACCTTCTCAGAACAAACAAACCAACCAAAACATTAAAGCTTTCCCATGGGGCATGGAGGCCCACACCTGTAATGTAATCCCAGCACATAAGAGGCAGAGGCTGGAGGCTACATGAGCCAGCCTAGACTACCAGAGAACCTGTTTAAAACAAAGAAACAGGGCAGGTAATACAGCTCTGCTGGTAAAGGTGCTTGCCACCAAGCCTGACAACCTGTTCAATCCCTGCCCTGGTGACTCACATGGTAGGAGAGAACTAACTCTTGAAAGTTGTTCTCTGACCTCCACATGTGTGCCTTGGCATGTGCACACACACACACACACAGTAATAAATGTAAGGAAAAAAAATGAAAACAAAGAAAAGCTGGAGACATAGCTCATGACTGGCCTGCCCATATCCCGAGTTCAATCCTGAATACTGACAAGAAACAAAACAAAACAAAACAAAAACAGAAGTATAAAGGAAGGGCAAAAAAAGAAAAAAAGCTTTCGACATAAAACCAGGTAGCTGTTCATCAGTCCACCAAGCTGTTTGACACTCTCTCCTCCTTTTGCAAGGGGTGCCGGCATTAGGGTGGGGTGGTCCCCGATTGACAAAGGAAGCTCCCCTCTGCTAAAGGTCTCTTTTCTTGGTCAAAGCGCTCATTGTATATAGAGCCTGCTGGGAGGCAAGGCCTCAGAGTGTTGGGGGACTGGGTTCTGATCAGTTCAGTTTGGGCGGAATCATGGAAGACCTGCCAGTGGGGTTGGATTGGGTAAGAGAGCCACTTTTTCTAGCTCAGTTCCCAGCTGGGTCTCAGACTGGTGAACTGGAACACGTGGGGTCTTCTGGGCCCCAGGGCCTGCGGGCTCTAAGCCAGCAAACACCCTCACCACGAGGTGTCCTGTCGCCTGCGCTGGCTGCATCGGAGAGTTTGCACCCTTCAGCAGGGCGATCATGTGCTTGAGGTCACATAGAGGGGTGTCCCCAGGGGCAGAAGCAGGAAACGAGAACCTGTCTCAGGGTGGACAGGTGCGGGGGGGGGCACTCGGAGTGAGCGCACCGGCCCCCACCCCGGTTCACCCCCAAGCCTGAGTGTGCAGCCGGAGGCCGGTGCTGGTAGCCCCGGAGTCCTCGACCCCCGCAGCCCGTCGCCCGGGACCGCCGCGCTCGGTCCTCCGGGGCCCGCTCGGCGTCGCTCGGCCGGCGCTGGGGGCGGGCACAGCCCCCTCCCTCGGCGTCCCCTCCCCCGGCGTCCCCTCCCCGTCCCTCCCCCTCCCCCGTGGCGAGGCGGCGGCGGCG
>NW_008340854.1:3156009-3160160 GCF_000622305.1 Nannospalax galili
AGGGGGCTCCCCACCCCCACTCCCCTCCCCCACTGCCCTGCCCGGCGTCCCACGGTCGGGCCTGGACTCGGGGACACACAGCCGACACCCCCTCCACGCAACCCCCTGCAACCCCCCCACCCCCCCGCCGAGTGGCCTTGGCCTCGCATGACTTGTAGGTACTGGGGGGGTTGGGGACATCCCCCCTCCTCGCTTCGGTGGTAGTGTGGACCGGGGGTGATGGTGGCCCGGCTAGGGGCACAGCTGGATAGGCCTGTTTGCAGAGCTAGGGCCCTGCACCTTCGCTGCTTCACCCCCTTTGCTTCGGGGGTTCTCGGGTCAGCCCACTAATAGTGGGGCTGTGCTGGGGGCCAGGGAACCGCAGCCCCTGGTGGGGAGTTGAGCCCAGCCTGGACGGTGGCTCTGCTGTCTATCTTCCCAGCCTTCTGCAGAAGAGAGAAATAAGGTCAAACAAACTTTCCCTGCTCACGACGCCCTCCCTCCCTCTTTCCTGGTAAAATAATAATTCAGACAAGTGGCGTGTTTGTGTGTGAGACTTGCTCTTCCTTCTCTGCTCATTAGCTCAGCTCCTGATGGATGGTGGTGGGGAATGGCCTGGCTAAATGCGGCCACTTAGCAGCAGAGTGACGGGAGAGTGCCACTAAGGTAGACAGTGACTATGCAAGTCCAGCCTCAGATAAACACACAGGGGAAGTTTCCAGCGAGTCTGTGGAGGAACAACCACACTTAAAAAAAATTCTGTCCATTTTGTTGAAAATTTGCAATGATTTCTTTATAAGAAGAACCTGAGTGGAGTTAGATTAAATATCAGAAGGGTGAAAAGACTCCCACAACCTCCCCAGAGGACTCTGCCTGTCAGCAAGTGGCCCTAGCCCTACCCTTTGATTCCTAATCTTCCCAGGTAGAGCTTTGGAAAAGTTTGTTACCAGACTTCCTGGTACCTGTTTTGCACGACTTTCTCTTTTTAAGTTGATGATTGAAATGGAAATTGGTTTAAGCCTTTCTCCTTGCTCTAAATTTGTCTTAGGGCAACAATTTTATGTAAGACATGTACTTCAGGCTGATCACCTTGGAGGGAAAGGATGTGGATGCTGCACTGGGAAGGATGCCTTTAGTGTGTCTTGACAACTCAGTGATGAGGTGTCTGGTTTTGTTTTTTTGAGACAAGGTCTCACTATATAGTACAGGCTGGCCTCTGCTGTTTTATCTTGCCTCTGTCCTTCCTCCAATGCTGGATTATACCAAGTGAGGCTTTGTTTCTTTTTGTTTATTAAAGAAATAATTGAAGGCTGGGCATGGTGACACATGCCTGTAAACCCAGCCTTTCGGAGGTGGGGGTTGGAGAATCAGGAGTTGAAGGCCAGCTTCAGCTATATAGCCAGTTCTTGCCAGCCTCAGCTACTGGAAACTGCTTAAAAACAAAAGAAAAAGAAATTTAAGCAAGGCTTAGTGGTAATATGCCTGTAATCCCAGGATTTGGGAGGCTGAGGCAGGAGGATCAGGAGTTCAATCAAGGTCAGCCTGGGCTACCTATGAGAATGGAAGTACTAGGAAAAGGTCTAATAGGCATATGGTATATCAGGTGAAGGTTACATTAAAGGAGAATAGATTACCTGCCTACTAACATGAATTGCCTAATATAGAAAGTTGTAGCTGGGTGTGGTAGGGCACACCTTTAATCCCAGCACTTGAGAGGCAGAGGCTGGCAAAGGTCTGTAAGCTGGAAGCCAGCCTGGTCTACATAGCCAGGTCCAGGCCAGCCAGTGCTACACAGAAAGACCCTGTCTCAAAAGAAAGTCATGAGTTGCCAAATGTGAACATTTTGTGAAAAGATTTAAGTTCTGTAACTTTTTTTGATTACAGATTATGTCTACTTTGAGAATTCCTCCAGCAACCCCTACCTAATCAGAAGAATAGAAGAACTTAACAAGGTATACCCTGAGTGCTACTGAGCCAAATATTGAAAATTAGCATGCTTTCCATTTAACGGTTATTAGGTAAAAGGCCTAAGAGGTGATTTTTACTTTCAGTTCCAAACTCTGAAACTAGAGACTTCAGATTACAGAATTATTCAGGATTCTGAATATTCTTTTGTTTTCTGTAAATATTCTCTCTAATGCTAAACATTGTTATTGAATATTTTAACTATCTATCTATCATCTAATTATTGTTTGTTTTTGAGACAGGGTCTCCCTATAGCCCCAGCTGGCTTAGACATCACTGTGGCGACCAGGCTGGCCTCAGTCTCACAGAGATGTGCCTGCCCCTGCCTCCAGGGACGAAAGGCATATACCACAATGCCCAGATTGTTGTTGAATATTTAAAAGAATGCAAATTTATTCAAACTGCTTAGAGCCTCAGAGGTCAGGTCATATTTAGGGGTATATTATATGTATATTATAATATGTATTTGTGTGTGTGTTTAGGACAAGGTCTCACCCAGGCTGACTTCAAGCTTAGAATTCTCCCACCTCAGCCTCTCAAGTGCTGGATTTCTCATTCCTTAGTGAATTATACTTTTCCTCCTCTGGCTTTAGAAGAACGAATCTAAGCTGGGCATGTTGGTGCATACCTATAATCCCAGCACTTGAGAGTTTAAGGCCAGCCTGGACTACACAGTTCCAGCCTACCTGGGGCTACAGAGTGAGACCTTACCCCAAAAAATTGTGAAATGAGGCTGGATGATTCTAGCATTTTGGAGACTGAGGCAGGAACATTATTTCTAGTTTAAGCTAGCCTGGGCTTTATTATGGAGACTAACTCAAAAAACAAAACAAGGGGTTGGGGAGATAGCCCATTTGGTAAAGTGCTTGCCTTGCATGCATAAGGATATCCAGAACCCATGTTAAAAAATAAATAAGCTGGGCATGGTTGTGCCTGCCTTTAATCCCAGCACTCAGGAGGCAGCGGCAGTCTATGAGTTCAAGGCCAGTCTGATCTACATAGCAAGTTCCAGGCCAGCTGGGGCTATAGGGAGACTCTGTCTCAAAAAGACCAAAAGAAAAAAAAATTCAAATAAAACCCAAAACAAACAGATATAGTGACTCATGCTTGTAATCCTAGCTCTGGGACTCATGGACCAGGCCAGTCTGTTTGGGGAGTTCCAGGTGAGTGAGAGACCCTGTCTCAAAAAACAAAAACAAAAGCAAAACAGGAAAAAAACAAATGAAGAAGAAAATGAATAAGTCAAAGTACTTTGTAAATAGTAATGCTATATATAACAAACATGAGGCAACTGAGAAATTCCCTAGTTCAAGTTATTTACTGAATGTCTTTTAGTGCTGACCATTATCCCAAGATATTTAGAATGTGTTATAGACTGAAACAGAAAAGATCACTACATACTCTAGTTTGGGAAAACAAATTATGAAAATAAACACAATGAAGTATGTATAAATTTATATGTGTATTTTCTGGTTATTTATTTGTCTTTTTGAGACAGGGTCTCCCTATAGCCCCAACTGACCTGGAACTCACTATGTAGAGCAGGCTGGCCTTGAACTCACATAGATCTGCCTGCCTCTGCCTCCAGAGTTCTGGGATTAAAGGTGAGTGCCACCATGCCCAACTGTTTTTTCTTTTTTTGGAAAAAATTCATTATTTTTATTTTATGTGTATGAGTGTATTGCCAGCATGTAAGTACACCGTGTTATGCGATGCCCACGGAGGTCAGAAAAGGGTGTTGTATGCCCCTGGAACTGGAGTTACAGATAGATATTAGCTGCCATGTGGGTGCTGGGAAACAAACCTGGTTCCTCTGCAAGAGCAGCTAGTGCTCTTAACAGCTGAGCCATTTCTCCAGCCCCTCCTTTTGGTCTTTTTGAGACAGGGTCACCCTGTAGCCCCAGCTGGCCTGGTATTCCCTATGTAGACCAGGCTGACCTCAATCTCACAGAGATCCACCTGCCTCTGCCTCCTGAGTGAGTGCTGGGACTAAAGGAGACTCAGTTTTATGTAGTCCAGGCTGACTTTGAACTCATTATTAGGCAAGAGATTCTGAACTCCTGATGCCTGGGCTTCCTGAGTGCTAGGATTACAGGCATGCACCACTACACATCAAAAGAGAGAACAAACAATAAACAATATTGAACTATGCTTATCAAGTGATATTTAGCTTTTCATCTAAAAGGTTCCAGATTTTTTTTTTTAGT
>NW_008340854.1:3160180-3179774 GCF_000622305.1 Nannospalax galili
TCGGATTCCCCTGGAACTGGAGTTAAGGATGGTTCATAGCTGCCATGTGGGTGCCGGGAATCGAACCCAGGTCCTCTGCAAGAGCAGTCAGGCAGTCAGTGCTCTTAACTGCTCAGCCATCTCTCCAACCCCAGTTCCAGTATCTTAAAAGGACTCTGGATGGTTCTGGGTGCAATTCTCCTCCCCCATTGGGAGGCTCAAAAGAGACAGCAAAATTTAATTTCCATATTATATGTTTACAATGCACAATGCTGTGACATTCTAAATATAGCACTTCTGTAATTTTGCTTTTATTTATGAGATTATAGTTTATGTTTTCCTTTCCTAGATACATGTTTTATATTACCTATGTATCCCTAGTGTTTAGAAGAGCTGAATGTAGCTCAGGTGATAGCGTGCTTATCTAACACATAGGAAGCTCTGGGTTCAATACCCAGTATAGAAAAGGAATTGGGTGTTGTGGTCATGCCTATAATCCCAGTACTGGAGAGATGGAGGCAGGATTGTAAATTCAAGGTCACCTTTAGCTACATAGTGCAAGGCCAACCTGGGTAACATGAGACAGTCTCAGAAAATAAAAATGTAGCCATCCTGGTGGCACAGGCCTGGAGAGGCAGGCGGTTCTGTGTGAGTTCAAGGCCAGCCTGGTCTACATAGTGAGTTCCAGGCCAACTGGGGCTACAGGGAGCCCTTGTCTCAAAAAGCCAAAAAAAAAAAAGTCTCCCCCTCTTGCTTTATTCCATATCATTTATCACCTTCAAATATTTAATTTAAGGCTGGAGGTGGCTTAGTGGTATGGTACTTGCCTATCATTTCTAAGGCTATGGGTTCCATTCCTAACACTGCAAAATGGGAAAAAAAGAAAAAAAGAAAGAAAAAAAAAAGAAAGGCAAAAAGAGGCTGGTGAGATGGTTCAGCAGGTGAAGGTGCTTGCCACCTGATCACCTGAACTCAATCCCTGGAACCCACATGGTAGGGGAGAACCAAGAACCAAGTTGTCCTCTGATCTGCATACTGGCATATGTATGCCTGGAGGCCAGAGGCATTGGATCCCCTGAGAGCTTGGATTTACCGGCATTTGTGAGCCACCCTACATGGGTGCTGGGAACTGAACTCTGACCTGTGCAAGATCAGTGTGTGCTCTTAACCAGCACCACTGAGCTGTCTGTCCAGCCTGGCTCCCCTCCCCCCATCCCCTTTATCTTTATCCTTTCTTAAAACAGGGTCTTGCTTGGTATGGTTGTGTACACCTTTAATCCCAGCACCCAGGAGGCAGAGGCAGGTGTATTTCTGTGAGATCAAGACCAGCCTGCTCTAATATAGCTAGTTCCGGGCCAGAAGACCCTGTTTCCTTTTTGTTTTGTTTGTTTTTTGGGTTTGTTTTTTTCTTTTCTTTTTTTTGAGACAGGGTCTCCCTGTAGCCCCAGCTGGCCTGGAACTCAGAAATCCCCCTGCCATTGCCTTCTGAGTGCTGGCACTAAAGTGTGTGCCACCACACCCGGCTTTAAAAAATTTTTTTTTTAATTGAATTTTTGTGTATTTCATACATAAAGTCATCTTTATAACACTTCCCCTTTCCCTTTGTCACCCTCACATAGCCCCCGTCCCAGAAGACTCTGTTTCAAAAAATTAAAACCTAAAACAAAACAAAATAGGGTCTCACATAGCCCAGGCTGGCCTTTAACTCACTGTGAGGCAAAGGATAGACCTGAATTTTCTGCCTCGGCCTCCTAAATTCTGGGATTACTGGTGTGTGCTTCCCATCCTTGAGCCTCCTTAGTGCTGGATCACAGACTTGTACTACCATGCTTTGCCCAGGGCTACATACATTTTGAAAGATTGCTTCATGACCACAATAATGAGATTTTTTTTTTTTTTTTCTTAAAAATCTGTAGGGTGTGGTGGTGCACACCTTTAATCCCAGCATTTGGGAGGCAGAAACAGGTGGATCTCTGTTAGATGGAGGCCAGACTGTCTGCCTGGCAAGTTCCAGGCTATCCTGGGCTACACAAACAAACAAATATATATGGTCTCAGGAAATAAGGAAGTTATACTCATAGATATAAATTCACTTGTTACATGTTATCGATCTTTTTTTAGGTCATGTTATAATTTCTGTGTATCTTCATAGTCTGTATATTTTGGCCACCTAATTTGCCCCCACTTTCACTTTCATGTTTAATGTCTTTGTGGAGGAGGGGAGAAGCATCACTAGCTGAGTATCTGAGGGAAGCCATCGCTCTTCTCTTGCTCATTTACACTGATATTCGCAAGTGTTTGACTTTGGAGTTTCTGTTAGAGACTGGGACTCATTTTGTACCTCAGGCTTGCCTGAAACTTACTAGAAACCCAAGTTGGCTTTGCACTCACTGTGATCCTCTGCTTCACCTCCTGAGTGCTGGGATTATAGATGTGGGACACCATACATAGCTTAGTTTTCATTTTGATAGTGTGATTTGTTTTTTGAGACAGGGCCTCATGTCTCTCAGTGTGGCCTAGAACTCCTGATTTTATTGCTTTCACCTCCTGAAAGCTGGAGGGTTAGGGTTAAGTAGGTTGTAGCCATGTGTGGCTGTGCTAGAGTGGTTAGCTGTACTTAGTTCTGCGCCCCACCCCCCACCCCGGACTAAGCATTGAGCATATGCTAGGCAAATGCCCTACCACTGAACTGTATTCTGTATTTTGTTTCATTTGAGACAAGGTCTCACACAGTATAGCCCTGCTGGCCTTGAACTTGCTGTGTAGACAGGGCTGGCCCCAAACCTGGGGCAATCCTGCTTCTTCCTACTGAGTGCTGAATACTATGTTCGGCTGCCCCACTTGTATATGCAAACTTTTGCAAATAATTTCAGAAGATTCCCTCAAGTCATTTCATGGAGTCAGGCGCTCCCCTGCCACTTGGGAATATTGGGAACAGGCACAGAAATTAGGAAAGCTCCCATCTGTTTTTTTTTTTTTTTTTTTTTTTTTTTTTTTTTTCTTTTTCTTTTGGCATATTGGGGATTGAACTCAGGGTGTTGCACGACTAGGCAAGTGTCTATCATTGAGTTGTGTCTGTGGCCCTTTTTTTTTTTGAGACAAGGTCTCAGTTTGAAGCTCAGGCTTGTCTGTCTTAATTCCTGATAATCTCTGTCTCAGCCTCCCTTGTATATGATTACAGGTGTGGTGGTGGCTCACTGAGCTCAAAATTAACTCTTAATGTCTAATGTACATGTCCTCAGTCTTTGCACTCATTTCTTTATATACCACAGTTGTAGACCAGCCACTCCTCAATGGACCATTATTTTGAATAGCGTAGCTTCAGAGAATTGGTCTGTATTTTGGAGAAGGAAAAACAGTGCTATTTTGTAGTTGTGAAGGACCCCATAGTCAAGAGTGTTGCTTATGATCTGGAAGAGAATTGCTTTTGTTGCCTGGGATTGAACCCCAGGCTGTACACATGCTTAGAATGCACCCCTTCACTGAACCACACCCTCCAGTCTTGAGGTTATTTATTTTGAATTTAGGTGTGGTGCTGCATACCCATTAATTCCAGCAGTAGGGAGGCTGACACATGGTTGTGAGTTCTAGGCCAACCTGTGTTACTTAGTGAGGTCTGAGAGATATAGAAATATTTATTCTGAATAACATCTTCATCCCTCAAGCAAGTTTCAGTAAAAATTTAATCATCTCTGTAGAGTGTTGATGTTGGAAGAGCTCACTAATGAGACCAAAATGAGAAAGCTTAGAGTTGAAATCATAGATTTTATTTACATGGAAATATTGGTCTGTTCATTTAGGAGATTGCTGGATCATTACATCTGGAGGACGAGTTTGATCACAATATTGTGAATATATTGGCATTTTAAAGGTAGAGGTTTAATAAGATTTCAGTTTTAAGGGGCGATATTTCCGCAGTACTGTACCTCACTAAAATATTGCTGTTAAACTTCATAAAATTGACAAATTTATTATAGTATATTTTATTTGAATATATATGTAAGTCCAGGGAAATTCTGAGAGCATGTTCCAAGTATGTTAGAAATTGGAAATTACAGTAACATTTTATTGTAATCTATGTGTTTTTATAAAGAGCTTGGTAATGAATGATTGACCTTCTTGAAAGCTTTCAGAATTTATCGAGAATAGAAGAGGCGCCTGGGCCTCAGCTGCGGTAAATTACAGCCTAACTGAATGCTGATTGTATTTTAGACTGTAGTCAAAAAGAAATGAAAGCTCCAATGTTCATAGCTCATGGTTTTGAATGTTTTCATACGTGAAGGTAAAGTAAGTACTACTAAGATTACTGACTGTGTGGACTCCAGGGAACTGGAGAATGTTTTTCCAGGTCCATTCTGTGTGGTGCCTGCTGCACTTACAGAGGTTTACCATAGCTGAGTGTCAGATGCTTAGGGCAGGGTCTGGAGGATGTTACACTTAATCTGTGGTATGTGACAATGAGTTTGAAGAGGACTGATTGTAATGTCACAAATAAATTATATGTGGCTTTTAATATTTGAGGGATTAACCTGGCATGGTTGTGTAGGAGGCAGGATGATCAGGAGAGGAATTCATGGCCAGGCTAGTCTACAGGAAACTCTGTCTCAAAAACATACAAAATTAGGGGTATTGCTCTCTCTCTCTCTCTCTCTTTTTTAAAATAGGATCTCCTTGTAGCCCCAGCTGGCCTGGAACTCCCTATGTAGACCAGGCTGGCCTCAATCTCACAGAGAGTCACTTGCCTCTGCCTTCAGAGTACTGAGATTAAAGGCAAGCACCACCAGCACTGCCTTCTGGGAATCATGCCTTGGAGTAGGGCTGAAACTTCTGACTTCTTCCTGAGGGTCTCCCCCAGCTGACCTGAACTCACTATGTAGACCAGGCTGTAGACCAGGCTGGCCTTGAACTCACAATGATCTGCCTGCCTCTGCCTCCTGAGTGCTGAGATTAAAGGTGTTTTTATTGTATTTATTATTTATTAATATTTTATTATTTTTATTTTATGTGTATGCGCGTATTGCCTGCATGTAGTTAAGTGCACCTGTGTCATGCAATGCCTGCAGAGGACAGAAGAGGTTGTTGGATTCCCTGGAACTGGAGTTATGGACAGTTGTTAGCCATCACGTGGGTGTTGGGATTTGAACCTGGGTCTTCTGCAAGAACAGCCAGTGTTCTTACCCTCTGAGCCATCTCTCCAGCCCCTTTATTTTATTTTTTAAAATATTTTATTTATTATTTTTATTTTATGTTATGTGTGTTTTACCTGCATGTAAGTAAGTGCACCTGTGTCGTGCAATGCCCGAGGAGAACAGAAGCTGTCAGATCCCCAGGAACTGGAGTTACAGACAGTTGTTAGCTGCCATGTGGGTACTGGGATTCGAACCCAGGTCTTCTGTAAGAACAGTGTTCTTAACCACTGAGCCATCTCTCCAGCTCCTCCCTGAGTTTTTAAAACAGGGTCTTATGCTGTCTTGGAGCTCCTGAACCTCTATGTAGATCAGATTAGCTTCTAACATTTTGTACTCCTCCTGTCTCAGGCTTCGAAGTGCTGGGATTATAGGTATGTGCCACCACACCCAGCAGTGGCATTTAGGTACATTTTTATCCTTGCGCTACATCCTAGGTTCCATAGCCATGTGACTTTTATTTTTCTTATTTCTTAGACTGCAAGTGGAAACGTGGAAGCAAAAGTAGTGTGCTTTTACAGACGACGTGATATTTCCAACACGCTTATAATGCTTGCGGATAAGCATGCTAGTAAGTGAAATGTTTTCCTTTTGGATCAGAAAAATGTTTTGTGTTTTTCATGACATGAGGAAAATGCTTTTGCTTTTTTAAAAAATATTTTATTTATTATTTTTATTTTATGTGTATGAGTGTATTGCCTGCATATATGTGAGTGCACCTGTGTGTTACAATGCCGAGGAGGTCAGAAGAGGGCTTCAGAGTCCCTTGGAACTGGAGTTAAGGACAGTTGGTAGCTGCCATGTGGGTGCTGGGAATCGAACCCGGGTCCTCTGCAAGAGCAGTCAGTGCTCTTAACCACTGAGCCATCTCTCTAGCCCCTCTTTGCTTCTTTAAAAAATTTTTTTTTATTTATTATTTTTATTTTATATGTATGAATGTATTGCCTGCATGTATGTGAGTGTACCCATGTCGTGCAGTGCTGTGGAGGTCAGAAGAGGGCTTCGGATTCCCCTGGAACTGGAGTTAAGGACAGTTGGTAGCTGCCATGTGGGTGCTGGGAATCGAACCTGGGTCCTCTGCAAGAGCAGTCAGTGCTCTTAACTGCTGAGCCTTCTCTCCAGCCCCCCCCTTTGCTTCTTAAAGAAAAAAAAATTATAGTATGTGTGTGTGGGGGTCACTCACATGCCATGGTGCCTGGAGTCAGTTCTGTCTTTTCACTTTTGTGTGGGGGGTCCATGGATTGTCAGGGTTATTGGCATATCCTCTGAACCATCTAGTGGAACCCCTGTTTTGCTCTAATTTTCCTTGTGGTAAATGGGAGTAATTTTTGGTGTGGTAAATTTTGATGTGGTATGGTGTTTTTATGTGTGTATGTGTACAAAATACAAAAATGTAATTTATATGTACTAATATGATTTGTATCTATTAAAATTTATTATTTATTTTTATTTTTTGTATGAGTGTATTACCTGCATGTATGTTCTGTAATGCCTGCAGAGGTCAGAAAGGGTGTCAGATCCCCTGGAACTGGAGTTATAGATGGTTGTTAGCCACTGTGTGGGTGCTGGGAGTTGAACCCAGGTCCTCTGCAGGTGCAGTCAGTGCTTCTAACTGCTGAACCATCTTTCTAGTCTTGATTTGTGTGTGTGTGTGTGTGTGTGTGTGTGTGTGTGTGTATAAAATTTTTGTTTGTGTGGTGGCAGGAATTGAACTCAAGACATCATGCATGCTACATGCATGCTACCTCTGAGCTACATCCCAGCTCCAGTTGGCTTTCTTTAGTTTGCATCATGCATACTTTTATTAGTGTTACATATTGTTTTTTCTCTTAAAATTTTAGTTTTTTAAATTTTATGTGCATGAGTGTAATGCCTGCATGTATGTAGTAAGCACACCTGTGTCGTGCAAGGCCCATGGAGAAGAGGGTGTTGGATCTCCTGGAACTAGAGTTATGGATGGCTGTTAGCCAGCGTGTGGATGCCGGCAACTGAACCCAGATCCTCTGAAAGAGCAGCCAGCACTCTTAACCACTGAGCCATCTCTCTAGCCCCTTTTTTCTTATTTTTGAGACAGGGTTGCCTATGTAACCCTGGTTCTGCCCCCCAGTTCTGGGATTAAAAGCATGGGCCAATGTGCCCTGCTAGTTAGCATATTGAAATAAAAGTTTTTGAAAGTGGGCTTTAGCAAACGGGAGAGTGTTTTGCCATTGTTTGTTTTGAGTGGTGCTTTCTTTGAGGGTACAGATTTAAGGAAATTTACATTTCATTGGTATTAATGGAGAATACTTTTTCTCTGTCTAAAACAACTGAGTAATCTTTAACTTTTTTTTTTTTTTTTTTTAGCAGCAATTTTCTGTGTAGGCTAAACTTGCCTGGAACTCATGATCTTCCTACCTCGCCCTCCTAAGTGCTTGAGTGCTCTAAATGTAGACCTGTGTTACCATATCCAGCTAATATTTACATTTTTTTCACCTCAGTGTTTATTATTACATATTTATGCTATTAGGTATTTATAAAAATAAAATTTTGCCAGAAAAATAAATTACCAAGTCTTATTTAGATATGGAGAATTCTGGGACTTGGAGAGTTGGCTCGGCGGTTAAGAACACTATTCTTGCAGAAGACCAGGGTTTGAATCCCAGCACCCACATGGCAGCTAACAACTGTCTATAACTCTAGTTCCAGAGGATCCGACAGTCTCTTCTGTCCTCCCCAGGCATTGCACGACATGGGTGCACTTACCTACAGGCAGGCAGCATATGCATACACATAAAATAAAAATAATAAATAAAATATTAAAAAAGATACGGAGAATTCTAACAAGTGTGGTTTTTTGTAGCTTATTCGTGTATGTAATGTATGTACAGGTGCAATGTGGGGGTCAGGGGTTGACATCAGGATATTTTCTTTTGTAAGACAGAGTTTCATGTAGCCCAGGCTACCTTTGAGCTTGTTATGCAGGTGAGTCTGACCTTGTAACCCCGATATTCCTGCCTCTACCTCCCAAGAGCTGGGATCACAAGTGTGGGCCACTCCTCCTGGATGTTTGCTTTCTATCGCTTCTGACCATGTCTTTGTTTTGAGATAGGGTTTTTACGCTGTACTCTGAACTGATAATGTAGCCCAAGCTGGCCTTGAACTCTTGGCAATCTTGTCTCATCTTCCTGGTGCTGAGATTACAAGCAGGAACCACCAAGTCTGGCTTGAGTTCTTTGAGATTCTAGATGTTTAATCCCCCATCAGATACTTAGTTGGCAAAAACTTTCTTTCCTATGTGGACCGTCGACTCATTCTGTTGATGTTTTTCTTTGCTATGAAGCTTTTTAATTTTATGCAATTTCATTGGTCAATTTTTAATATTATTTCTTATCCCGTTGGAATACTTTTCAGAAAGTCCTTGTCTATTCCTATGTCTTGAAGTATTTTTTAGGTCTTACATCTATTTTGAATTGATTTTTGTACAGGTGAAAGGTAGGGATTTAGTTATTCTTCTACAGATGCCTGTCTACTTTTCCCAGTACCATTTGTAGAGAACAGTTTTTTTCTCCTCTATTGTATGTTTCTGACCCATTTTCCAAAAGTTCAGTGATTGTAGTGGTGTGGGTTTGTTCCTAGGTCCTCTATTCTATGCTGTTCAATTGCACTGGTCTGTGTGTCTTGCGCCAGTACATGCTGTTGTGTTACTATGGCTCTGAAGTATAATTTGATTTTTGTGGGTTTTTTTTTTTTTTTTTTTGGAGACAGTCTCCCTGTAGCCTCATCTGGCCTGTAACTCTCTATGTAGAGCAGGCTGACCTTGATCTCACAGAGATCCACCTGCCTCTCTGCCTCCCAAGTGCTAGTATTAAAGGCGTTTGTCACCACGCTGGGCTGGAGTATAATTTGAGATGAGAGCTTGTGATAACTCGCAGCATTGCCCTTTCTGCTTAGGATTGCTTTATTCGGTATTAAACTCTTCAGTGTTATTCAGAGTTTTTGTGCTTTCACGTGAATTTCAGGATTCTTTTTCTATCTCTGCAAAGAATGTCACTGGGATTTTGATGGGAATTGCACTGAATTTGTAGATGACTTTTGTCAGTATATCCATTTTCACAATGCTCGCGGATCTGTGTGCATGGGCTGCCCTTCTGTCTTCCAGTGCCATCTTTAATTTTTTTTTTCAATGTACTTTGTTTTTTGAGAACAGGGTCTCAGTGTATCCCAGGCTGACCTCAAACTTGCTGAAAATGATCATGAATTTATCCTCCTGCCTCCACTTCTCAAGTGCTGAGATTACAGGAGTATAACACTATTCCTGGTTTATGTGGCACTGGGGAGTGAACCTAGGGCTTTGTGTGCTAGGCAAACACTGTACCAACTGAGCAATATCCCCAGCCCGTCTTCTTCAGTTTTGTCCTTTAGTTTCATTCTTCATTGGTTTCAAGTTTTCATTGTAGTGACCTTGACCTCCTTGGTTAGGTTCATTATTAGACTATTTATTTATTTATTTATTTATTATTTGTTTATTTGACAGGGTCTCATAGTCCAGGCTAGCCTTGGACTCACTATATAGTTGAGGATGGCTTTGAACTCTTGATCCTTCTGCTTCCTGAGTGCTGAGAGTACAGGTGTGTGCCACCACGCCTGGATATTTAATTTAATTTAATTTTATATTTTAAGAATGTTTATTTTGTGGGGTGTGTGTGTGTGTGTGTGTGTGTGTGTGTGTGTGTGTGGTGTGTGTGTGTGTGTGTACGTACAAGTGCAGGTGCATGCGGAGGCCAAAGGATTCCCCGAGGCTGGAATTATAGGCAGTTGTGAGCTGGGAATTGAACTCAAGTCCTCTGCAAGAACAGTATATGCTTAACAGCTGAGCTATCTCACCAGCCTTTATTTATATAGTTTGTTTTGATGCTATTGTGAATGCGACGTGACAGTTTTTCCTCTTGTAGCCCAGGCTGACCTTGGATGCATGCGGAGGCCAAAGGATTCCCCGAGGCTGGAATTATAGGCAGTTGTGAGCTGGGAATTGAACTCAAGTCCTCTGCAAGAACAGTATATGCTTAACAGCTGAGCTATCTCACCAGCCTTTATTTATATAGTTTGTTTTGATGCTATTGTGAATGCGACGTGACAGTTTTTCCTCTTGTAGCCCAGGCTGACCTTGGACATGCTGTGTAGCTAAGAATGATATTGAACATCTGGTCCTCCTCCCTCCACTTCCCAAGTGCTGGGATTATAGGCATGGGCCACCACACCTGGTTAATTATTGATGTTTTATGTTGATATTATTTCCTGCTACTTTGTTGAAACTGTTGATTGGCTCTAAGAATTTTTTTTGAGACAGGGTCTCACTTTGTACCCTAGTTAGCTTGGAACTTGTTATATAGATCAGGCTAGCCTCAAACTCAGAATTTCACCTGCTTCTGCCTCTCAAGTGCTGAGATTAAAGGTGTGCACTATCATGCTTAATTTTGTAGGTTTTAAAAAAATTTTAAATTTGGCCAGGCATGGTGGCACACGCCCAGCACTTGGGAGGCAGAGGCAGGTGGATCTCTGTGAGTTCAAGGCCAGCCCGGTCTATTCCAGGACAGCTGGGGCTACAGGGAGACCCTGTCTCAAAAAAACCAAAAAAAAAAAAAAAAATTTTTTTTTTAAATTTGTTTATTTTCCGTGTATGAGTGTTATGCTTGCATGTGTGTAAGTGTACCCATGTTGTACAATGTCCAAGTATGCTAGAAGAGGGCATCAGATCCCCTGGAACTGGAGTTACAGACAGTTGTTAACCACCCCGTGGATGCTGGGATTCAAACCTAGGTCGTCTGCAAGAACAGCCAGTGCTCTTAACCACTGAACCATCTCTCCGGTCCCTAAGTTTGTATCTTTAAAAGCTTGCTTTACTGCCTAAAATGTGATCTACTTTAGAGGAAGTTCCACAGGCTGATGAGATGAATGTAAACTTTGGAGCTGTTAGATTGAATATTTTCTAGGCACTTGTTGAGTCCATTTCATCTATGTGCCACTAACTCTAGTTTGTTGATTTATCATTATTGTTATTTGGTTTAGATGATCTGTTGGTGACACCTGGCTATTGAAGTCATCCATTGTCATTGCATCTAGACCTGTCTGTCACTATATCCAATAATGTTTCCTTTAGGATGAGACAAAGTATACCAACATTCAGTGCACATATATTTTCAATCATTGTATGTCCATGATGGCTTGCTGTCTTTATTAATGTGTGGTAGCCTTCTTTATACCTCCTTAGGATTTTTATTTTGAAGCCTGCTTTTTCAGATATGCATATAGCTAGCCCTGCTTGGCTTTAGGTTCTGTTTGCTTTCGACTATCATTTTCCATTCTTTTACTTTCTGTTGGTGTAATTGCTTATGAAGTGAGTTTCTCTTTTTTCTTTGTTTTTGTTTTTTCAGACTGGGTCTCCCTGTAACCCCAGCTGGCCTGAACTATGTAGACCAGGCTGGCCTTGAACTCACAGAGATCCTCCCACTTCTGCCTCCAGGATTAAAGGCATGTGCCATCATACCTGGCCTATTTTTACTTATTTTTTAAATATTTATTTTCATTTTATGTATTTGAGTGTTTTACCTGCATATATTTAAGTGCACCATGTGTGTACAGTGCCCAAGAAGGCCAGAAGAGGCCATCTGATCCCCTGAAACTGGAGTTATAGATGGTTTTGTGTCATCGTGTGGGTACTGAGAACTGAACCTGGGTCCTCTGCAAGAGCAGCAAGTGCTCTTAACTGCTGAGCCATCTCTCCAGCCCCTGTTTTAAACAATTTTAAGAATTACGTTTCTCAGCACTCGGGAGGCAGAGGCAGGTGGAACTCTGTGGGTTCAAGGCCAGCCTGGTCTACATAGTGAGTTCCAGGACAGCTGGGGCTACAGGGAGACCCTGTCTCAAAAAACCAAAAAAAAAGAAAAAGAATTACATTTCTTACACATGCCATGGCTCTTTCCCTCTGCCATGTAGGTCCTGGAGATTGAACTGAGGTTGTTAGGCTGGACAGCAGAAGCCAACTTTCCAGTTCCTATTATTTTTATTAATACTTATATTTATTAATATATGTGCTTATATTATTTTAGTTGTGTATGTGTGTGTGGGGGGGGGTTGCCCACAGAGGCCCAAAGAGGGCACGATCACTTAGAGCTAGAATTACAGGTGTTTATGAGTCTCCTGATGTGGATGCTGGACCGAACTCCTGTCTTCATGATAAAGTAACAATACAGTAAAAACAATTAAATCCCAAGCTAGCGCAGAGGCAGAGGCAGGCTGGTCTCTGTGAGTTCAAGGCCAACCTGGTCTATATAGTGAGTTCCAGGCTAGCTGGGGCTATAGGGAGACCCTGTCTCAAAACACCAAAATAAATAAATAAATAAAGTAATAAAATAAAGTAATAAAAACAAGACAACTACTGTGCTACCAATAGCCATAGAAAATAAAATCACAAAATAACATAAAATATGAAATGAAAGGTATTAGAGTTGAAGATGACAATGGTGAACTAACAGAGTCGGGTGGGGAAAGAGAAAGAAGACAGAAGCAGAGGTAAATAGATGGAAGTAATTATTCTGAGTGAAGTAGCTTAGACCCAGAAAGAATTTGGAGAAAACTCTTTCCAGGTCCTCTGATGCTGGGATTTGCCTGTCCTGTGTATTTCTCCCAGGGGTTGTGGGTCCTAGCTGGGGTCTGTTGCAGCTCCTTTCTGTTTCTATAGCATAGGTTGGTGCTGTGTGGGGGCCTTGGGCTAGGCCCACCAGGGTATGTTGCCACTGGGTGCCATATTCATTTCAGAAGCTTGCCTTCTGAATTGCTACTGGCCCTAATGAGCTTTGCTGTCTCTGGACTTTTCATCTTTGGGCCAGGCAGGCTCTCTTTGGCTCCAGAAACACCCCTAGTTTGTACAGCCAGCGTTGGCCAGTGTCCCAGCTGAGTGACTAGAATGGGAGGACTGAGGGAATTGGGTGCACTCCTTGCCTAGTCTCTGCTCTCAAACTCTGCACCCCAGTAACTACCCTGAGCATACAAGGAAGCTGCAGAAATCCAGTGATCTGGATCTGGCCTCAGAGCTCTTTGTGTGTATAAAATATAATGCACACACACACACACATACACGTATATATGTATATGTATTTAATCTAAACATCAGGACTAGGGAATGTATCTCTGGACAGAGTGCTTGAGAAGCTTGTACAAGTTCCTGGGTTGTGTTTGATCTCCTGCACTACAAACAAATGAACTTTCTATTTCCTGGTTCCATAATGCTCAGAGTGTTAAACTTAAATTTTTTCCTGAGTATTAAAATTTTAATATTAAAAAACTTTTGATAATTACTGTGAGATCACAGAAGCTGCTCCTTCAGAGAGCCATGGCTTGTATTTTATCTAGTACCTTCCCTAAGCTGCTAAACTTCTAGCATGTCACAGCCCCAAGACAGGGTAGGACAGTAGGATTAATTTCCTAAATTACAGCTTTATCTCCTACCTAGCACCCTCCCTAAACTGCTAAGTTCAGAGACCTGTCCACTCTGAAGTCTACAAATGTGTATTTCCTTTGTTCTGTGGGTTGATGTTGGATCTCAAATCCCAGCTTCTCCTGCTGAGTGGCCAGTGTTATTTAAGGCCTGATCACCTGAACTCCCTCTGAGTGCTTTGCTCCACCGAACCTGGAAATAATCTTCATTTATTTGAAACAGTTACAAAACACAAAAATACATTTCCTGGGACTAGGAGGGGGAGATGTTAGAAATTGGGTTTAGGGCCTCTTGAATGTTAGGTAGTGCTCTACCACTTAGCTACTCGCCTGTAGGGCATAGCTAGCTATACAACATGTACATCTACATTTTTACTGCATTATTATAATGATTTAGTAATAACAATAATAGGGCCTGTTGCATATCCTAGGCAAGCACTCTACCACTGAGTTAGGTTACATGTATGAGCTATGTATGAGCTACATTAAAAAAAAAAAATGGGGCTGAAGAGATGGCTCAGCAGTTAAGATCACTGGCGATTCTTACAGAGGACCTGGGTTTGATTCCCAGAACCCACATGGCGGCTAACAACCATCAGTAACTCCAGTTCCAGGGGATCCAACATCCTCTTCTGACCTCTGCAGGCATTGCATGACACGGGTGCACTTACATGCAGGCAATACATATAAAATAAAATAATAATAAAAATTCTTTAAAAGGTAATATAATTATTTTCAAACAAATATAGAGTGAAAAATTGTCAGGAACATTATTTAGCTTCCCAGCACTCAGAAGGCAGAGGCAGGCAGATCTCTTGAGTTCAAGGCCAGCCTGGTCTACATAGTGAATTCTAGGCCAGCTAGGGCTACAGGGAGACCCTACCTCAAAAAGTCCAATATATATATATTTTTTTTCCTTTGAGAATTCATACATGTATGCATTGTATTTTAATCATATTCACCCTGACTCCTCTCTCTGCATATATGCTTTTTAAGATTTATATAAAAAAGATTTGTATTTCACATTTACTCTCCTGTTTACTCCAATGTTTCTTGTATTGCTTTACCATTATTTTTAAACTATATTGTGCTGCTAGGCATGGTGGTTCATGCCTTTAATCCAGCACTTCAGAGGCAGAGGCAGGCAGATCTCTATGAGTTCCAGGCTAGCCTTGTCTAGAAAGAGAGTTCCAGATTAGTAAGAGATTCATGGTGAGATCCTGTCTCAAAATAAAATAAAAAGTTATATTGTGTTTTGCTTTGCTGAAAAAAATCTTTATCTAATTTTTCCTGTGAAAGGTATTGGTGATAAACTTTCTAAATCTTTGCATTCCTCAAATGTCTTTATTTTATTGGCATACATGTTGTTAGTTGGGTCTTCATAGAATTTTGGACTCAAAATATTTTTCTCCTAGAACTTTGAAGAAATTGCTCATTTTGGTTATCCATTGTTAAGCCTGGTGTCAGTCTGATTCTCTTTTGTAGGTCATGGTTTTTCCACTCTAATGGTTTGTCCTTTAGAATAGACCTTCTGAAATTTTGCTAGAATGTCTGTGTGTGGGATTTCCTCCAAAGGCTGCTGTGCATCTTTGGTGACATTCATCTTCGTCTCTGTGGATTTCTTCTAGATGCCTATTCAGTGCTCAGTAACATCTATTCTGTGAATTGTGTCATCTATTTGTCAATTTTTTTTTTTTTTTTGTCTTTTTGAGACAGGGTCTCCCTTGTAGCCCTAGATGTCCTCGAACTTGCTAGTAGACCAGGCTGGCCTTGAACTCACAAAGATCCACCTGCCTCTGCCTCCCAAGTGCTGGGACTACAGGCATGCACCACCATGCCCGGCTCTTATTTGTTAATTTTTGTTGCTTAGAAACAGGGTCTCAGTGTATAGCTCTGACTGATCTTCAACTTACTATATAGCCCACACTGACCTCTAACTAATGACAATCCTCCTGTCTCAGGCATCTGTTAAGTGGAATGATAGATGTGCACAACCATACATGGCTTCTTCAAGTTCACATTTAAAGCCTGCTATAAGCACATAGACCTAGTGAACCTCATGGTTTTCCAAATCAAGTTTAAGGCCCTGCTAGGTGTCAGGGTACACCCCTGTATTCCAGTACTGGGGAGTTGGAGGCAGGAGGATTAGGAGTTCAAGGCCCACCATGGCTCCCTTGAGACAGAGGGCTAGCCCTATCCTTGGTGACCCATCTCAGTTCATTCCAGGCTACTACTGCCACTTGATAGGGGTTGGCATCAAATCTATTTTCTATCACTGTGGTAAGTAATAAACTTTCATTTATAAGTTATTTTCCTCCTATTTTATGTTTTTTATTTTGTGAATGACATTTTATAATTAGCAGTCACAGCAAGTTTGTGTCTCATTAGTCAGATTATTATCAACTGTAAATATTACAAAGTTTTATTATTTGACAAGTTAATTATGTTTTATGGTATGCATTTTCTTATTGATCTCTTCTTTCAAATGTTAATGGTTTCTTTTTTTTAAACAAAGCGCGATGTTCATACTTTAATATTTATGTCATATTGCTTATTGATCATTAAATGAGGCATTCTAGTAATTAGGTATTCTTAAGCTTTTAAAAAGGCTATGTGTTAGTTTTACTTTTATAATTATATGACATAATTTATGGGTTGGAAAATCCTAGTGTTTTATATTTTCATGAATAGTTGAGTGAAAGCCATTTTTATAATTAGTGTAGCTAGTCTCCCACGGGTTATCTTTGTTTTGCTTTGCTTTATGAGATGGGGATCTCACTATGTAGCCTAGAACTTACTGTGCAAACCAGATTGGCTTTGAACTTGCAGCAAACTTCCTGCCTACATTTTACGAGTGCTGGCATTACAGGTATGTGCCACCCAATTACCTTTTAAAAAAGAAAATCTTTTAGTTCTGGGAATGTACATCAGTTGGTAAAATGATTGCCTAGCAAACACAAAGCCCTGAATTCATAAATCCAGTGCCTCATAAATCATGTGTGGTGGTGCATGCCTGTAATCCCAGCACCAGAAAAACTGAGAGAAGAGGGTCAGAAGTTCAAGGTCATCCTTAGCTACATAGCAAGTTTGAAGTTTGTTTGAGTTACATGAGACACCATCTCAACCAAGTAGAGGCTGGAGATGTTGCTCTTAAAAGCATTTACTGTTCTTGCAGAAGATCCAGGTTCGATTCCCAGCATCCGCATGGTGGCACACAACCTCCATTTCTAGACATTCTGATGTCCTCTTTTGACCTCCGTGGGCACTGTATGCACATGGTATACATGCAGGCAAAGCACTCATGCACATAAGATAAAATTTAAAAAATCTTAAAAGAAAAACCAAGCAAGTGAAAAGGAAAACAGAAAAGAAAATCTTTTAATGAAGTTATTGAAGTACAGTTTTTGCAGTAATTTTCTTTTCTTTTTCTTTCTTTCTTGTTTTGGTCTTTTTGAGACAGGATCTTCCTGTAGCCCCAGCTGGCTTGGAACTGACAGAGATCCACCTGCCTCTGCCTCCCAAGTGCTGGGATTAAAGGTGTGTGCCATCATGCCCAGCTCTGCAGTAAATTTTTAAATCAAATTTATTTTGTATTTTTTGAAACATTGTATTGCTTTGTTCCACTGGATTGGAGCTCAAATTCACCACCCTTATATCTCAGTCTGCCAATTCCTGGGTTTACTTCCATATGTATGTCATCACACTTGGCTATTAAAGTCTTCATAGTTCTACTATTATTTATATATTTTTTTCTTTTTGAGGTAGTGTCAGGGTTGGAACCCAAAACCTTGTTCATCCTAGACAAGTGTTTCCCCTTGCCCTCTACTAGTCCTTTTTTTTTCTTAGAAGCTCTCATGTAACCCAGGCTGGCCTTAACTTTAATGTATAGTTGAGAATGACCTTGGACTCCTAATGCTTCTGCCTCAAACTCTTGAGTGCTAGGATTTTATATATATGTGTATATATATATATAATTTATTGTTTAAATTTTAAAAATTGTGTGTGTGTGTGTGTGTGTGTGTGTGAGTGAATGAGTGCAGGTACATGCCTGTGGAGGTCAGAGGATAACTTCAGATGTCAGTCCTAGCCTTCCACCTTGTTTCAGCAAGGTCTCTTCATGGTCTGTCCACTGTGTATGTCAGACCAGGGGGCCTATGAACTCTTGGAATTCTTCTATGCACTCCTCCCATTTCACTATGGGAGCACTGGGATTATTATAAACTCTTGTCCTACACTCCTGACCACTTTACATGGTTTCTGGGGATTCAAACTCAGATTTTCATGCTTTCACAGATGCTTTTACCCCTGGAGCCATTTCCCTAACCCTTAACTAATTTCTTTTATCTTTTCAAAGGACTTGCTCCTACTTTTTACCCCTGCATTAGGGTAGTTGTAGGAATTTAATCAAGTTCCTTGCAAATCAATAAGAGATATAGAAAACAGTAGCTTTTTATTTTATTTTAAATTTCTTTTAAAAATATTTTATTATTATTTTTATGTGTATGGGTGTTATGCCTGCATGTATGTAAGTATACCCATGTCATGCAATGCTGGAGGAGGTCAGATGAGGGCGTCAGATTACCCTGGAAATAGAGTTAGGGACAGTTGTTAGCTACCACGTGGGTGCTGGGAATCAAATCCAGGTTCTCTGCAAGAGCAGTCAGTGATCTTAACTGCTGAGCCATCTCTCTAGCCCCAACAGTAGTTTTTAAAAAAAAATTATTTATTTTTATTTATTTGTATGAGTATTTTGCCTGCGTGAATGTATGTGTACCTGTGCATGCAATGCTCACAGAGGCTAGAAAATGGTGTTGAATCCCCTGCAACTGGAGTTGTAGATGATTGTTAGCTGCCATGTGGGTGCTGGGAGTCGAACCCTTCAGCCCTAGAAAACAGTAGCTTTGTGTATCAGTCAAAGTTAATAAAAGAAACACCACTCGATTTGATTTATTACTGGATAATTAAGGATGGCAGAACAGATCTTTGGAGGACTTGAAGAATAACTCTGGGAACTGATCCACATGGCTGCCCAGTCCCTCTGAAACCTTTGGAGCTGTGCTGGTAGTGTGCTTTTCAGGTGACTCATTGCCAGGCAGTTGGAAAATGCTCACTGGAAGCTTGAATCCACAGTTGGGGAAGTCATATCAAACTAACAATGCCTGAACCTTTTTTAATCCCCAGGAACACAGGTGCAGAGGAGCTCTTTTAATGTCACTTGTTAGAGGTGACAGTTCAGAGCCTCTAGATGTCCCTAGCCTCATAGCCACTCAGTGCATCTCATGCCTGTTCTACCCCAAACTTGGAGTTTGGGAAGCGGGGAATGAGCTATGTGCTGATTTTTCCAAATGGAAGGGAGAAGGTTGAGGAAACCCAGATGTCTAATGCAGTGTGACTTTGTGGACCATGAGGGTGTTAGTGTTGGTGCTGCAGATGGACTTTGTTAGCCTGTGGCTCACAGATACAAACTTTTTACTGTAGGGCACAGTGGTGGGGTAGAGGTGAACACTTGAAACACACAGGAAGGATACTTAACCACTGTCAGGGCAGATGATTCTTGAACAGTTTGAGTTGTTTATTCAGCATTGTGTATCAGGTGGCTGACTTCCTAGAACTGGAACCCGGAAACCCCAAATCCAGGTGTTTTAATGACTGCTTGCTCAGGGTCTTACTCTGTGTTCATTCACTGTACAGCTCATTGAGTGTCTCAGTATGAATAGAGAGGCCTGTGTTGGGGATGTGAGCAGAGCTCAAGACGTTTTCCCTGTCCTCAGAAAACTTTACTCCTGTGGTTCACAGGCCTTTTCATTCCAGGATATGGTAGTGGGGTACTGATGAACACTTGAGGCACACAGGAGGGATGCTTCGCCATTGTCAGGGCAGCTTCTAAAGTGATGCTGGTGCTATTAGGAAATTATTCTTGACAAAATTTGAGTTGCTTATCATAAGTTTTCATTAAG
>NW_008340854.1:3179919-3180249 GCF_000622305.1 Nannospalax galili
AAAAAAGAGCAGAAATGATACAGCTTAGATGAAGGATTCTTCCCTCCATCCTGGCTTTCTCTTGCATGCGTGCGAGCGGAGTGTGTATGTGTATTGGGGGGTATTTGTGTGTGTGCCCATGCATCAATGTGTACAAGCCAAAGTAGGACACTGGGTGTCCTCCTGTCCCTCTTCTCTGCCTTATTTCCTGAGACAGAGTCCCTCACTGAACCTGAAGTTCAACATTTTTCAGCTAGGCTGGCTGACCAGGGAACCTCAGTGGTCTTCCTATCTCTAAAGCCCTCTTTGTATCTGTTTCCTTTCAACCTTTTAAAAAAAATTATTTATTTA
>NW_008340854.1:3180383-3190738 GCF_000622305.1 Nannospalax galili
CCTCATGTATATATAAGTGTACATGTGTCATGCAACCCCCACAGAGGACAGAAGAAGGTGTCAGATTCCCTGGAACTGGAGTTAGGGACAGTTGTTAGCTGCCAGGTGGGTGCTGGGACTTGAACCTGGGTCTTCTGCAAGAACAGTCAGTGTTCTTAGCCACTGAGCCATCTCTCCAGCCCCTCTGTCAGCTTTTTTGTTTAGGGTTTTGCTTTGTAGCCTGGACTGGCCTAGAGTTCACTGTGTATACCAGGCTGACCTTGAGCTTGTGATCCTCCTGCCTCTATCTGTGCTGGTATGACAGATGAGCACCACCTTACCTGGTCCTTCCACCAGTCTCTTTAAAGTCTCATGAATATTTTTGTACTGTATAGATTTGCGAAGCTTGTGGCATAGCTATAAAAATTGTTGCCTAGCCAGATTTACTTTACATTTAAGAGTAGTTGTAGGGCTGGGTGTGGTGGCACACGCCTTTAATCCCAGCGCTCAAGAGGCAGAGGTAGGTGGATCTCTGTGAGTTCAAGGCCAGCCTGGTTTACATAGTGAGTTCCAGGCCAGCTGGAATTACAGGGAGACCTTGTCTCAAAAAGAACCCCCCCAAAAAAAGAGTAGTGGTAGGTAGGTAGGTAGGTAACTGTGATTTCTGACAGGAATTAAGCTCAAATTATTTACAGTTAAATGATTGGAAAGACAGCCCTAGAAATAACAAAATAAAAATTTGTTTCCTGTTTTTGTACAGCTTCTTTCTTTTGGTCATTGTATGTAACATGGTTGCCTCCTTTGTTGGCAACCATTAAGCCCCTTCACGTGTAGTTTTTAAATGTCTGTGATACATGTTTTCAAGAGATTCCCAGGGATTGAGTCAGTTTACTCTATCATTGCTGTTTTGTGGACGTTATAGACAGCAGTACCAGGGCCGAGGCAGCCTGGGCTTCTTCCTTTTCCTCAGTGTTCTTCCTCTTCCTGTCTTCTTTTCAGTACTAGGGATGGAACCAAGTATGAGCCCATCTCCTCTGTCACTGAGTTGTATCTGTAGTTCTCTTTTTACTTTTATCTTGAAACGGGATCACTAAATTGCCCGGGGTGGTCTTGAAGTTGTGATTCTCTGACCTCGGCCCCTGCTGGGATTTATAGACCTGTGCCATGAGGCCCAACTTCATTTAGTCTTTTTCCTCCCTCCTCCTCCATCTTCCTCTCTCCCTTCCTTTCCATTTTCTCTTTTTCCTGAGATGTTCTTGCTGTGGAACCTAGGCTAACTGGCAAGTTGACATTATGTTTGGGATTACAGTTGGGGTAGTATGCTGGACTTCTGCTGGAATTTTGATTGAGACTGCATTTGAATTCATCTGTTAATTTTGGGAGAACTGACATCCTAAGAGTATTGAGTCTTCCAATCCAAGAACATGGTGCATTGCTCAGTGGTTTATTTACTATATCACTCAATGATTCATAGCTTTTTATTGCCTAGTGCTGTAACTGTTAGTTATTTGAGACAGAGTCTTGCACCGTATCTCAGACTGGCCTCGAATTTGTGGTCAATCTTCCTGCCTTAGCCTCTGAGGGCTGGGATTACAGATAAGATTTGAGCTATCATACCCCACTATGTAGAGTAAATCTTTTGTTTTTCTTTTAGATAGGGTCCCATGTAACCCAGTCTGGCCCCAAGCTCACTATGTAGCTAAGAATAATCTTGAACCTAAAAATTTATGTTTATTTATTTATTTGTTTATTTTTTTAAAAAATCTTTTAAAAAAAAAAATTTTATGTTATGCATGTATTGCCTGCATGTAGGTAAGTTCACCCATGTTGTGCAATGCCCAAAGAAGACAGAAGAGGCTGTTGGATCCCTTGGAACTGGAGTTACGGACAGTTACTAGCTGCCATGTGGGTGCTGGGATTTGAACACCAGCGTTCTTAACCACTGAGCCATCTCTCCAGCCCCTATTTATTTTTATTTTATGAGTGTTTTGCCTGCATGTATGTAAGTGCACCCATGTCATGCAATGCCCAGGGAGGCCAGAAGAGGGCTTCAGATCACGTGGAACTGGAATTATAGATGATTGTCATCTGACATGTGGATATTAGGAACTGAACCTGGGTCCTCTACAAGAGCTGTCAGTGCTCTCTTAACCACTGAGCTGTCTCTCCAGGCTCCTCTCTCTCTCTCTCTCTCTCTCTCTCTCTCTCTCTCTCTCTCTCTTTGTTGTTTTGTTTTTTGTGAGACAGGGTCTCCCTGTAGCTCCAGCTGGCCTGGAACTTACCATGTAGACCAGGCTGGCCTGAATCTCACAGAGATCTGCCTGCTTGTGCCTCCTGCTAGGATTAAAGGCATATATGCCACCATGCCCAACTTGTTTTGTTTTTGTTGTTGTTTGAGAAAGGTCTTGAACTCACTATGTAACTCATGATGGCCTCAAACTTGCAATTCTCCTATCTCATGCTTCTGAATGATGGGATTCCAGGTGGGTTCCTTCCTCCTCCTCCTCCTCCTCCCCTTCCTCCTCCCCTTCCTCCTCCTCCTCGAGTTCTAATAGCCCCTTCTAGGCTATGCCTCTGTGTGGATTCCTTCAAATCCAAATAGACTTGGATGTTCTGTACAGGGTACCATGTCTACACAGATGCTTTCCTCAGCCTTCTCCCCTTCCTCCCTCCCCTCCCCCCCTCCTATTATTATTATTATTGGGATACGGTCTCATTATGTGGCCCTGGCTGTCCTGGAACTTGCTATGTAGACCTGGTTAGACTTGAACTCACAGGGATCTGTCTTCCTCTGCCTCCCAAGTGCTGAGATCAAAGACATGCACTACCATGCCCAGTCCCAGCTTATTTTTTAACTTTAGAAAGAAACTGCCAAATTGTATGAGTGATTGTATCATTGCACATTTATTCCTGATGGTACTCGGGTGAGTTCTGTTTCCCTCACATTTGGCCAACATTTAGTATGGCCATTCTTCAATTTTTAGGGTTTTATTGTTGTTGGTTTTTAATTTGTATTTAAGAGACAGGGCTTGTATGTTTCCCAAGTTGGCCTTGAACCTCTGAGCTGCTCCTGTTTCAGCCTCCCTGGTAGCTGGGAGTACAAGTATGTGCCATGGCTGTGGACATTTTTGTATTCCTGTGAATCACTTCAAACTTGGTTCTGGGATGCAGTTACTTAGTAACAGCCTTATCTTTGGGTTGTTGTGTTGCTGCTTTGTTAAGTAGGTAGAGAGCAGTTTCAGGTTGGGGCTGAATTATTCTCATCACCGAGGCAATCCCTTTCTGTGTACTCTGCCCAACATACTATGCACTGTGTATATTTCCAGCGTGGCTGTTGGGGAACAAGTACTCTATAGCCCTGTGTGAGTCCAGGCATGGTTCCTTTGCATTCTTTCCAGTGATTGCTTTCCTGGCTTCTGGGTATTTTCTCTACATAGGTGCTCTAGGACCTCCTGCAGGTCTCCAGGATTTCTCTCTTCAGCCTTCTCTTGTGTTTTGTTTTCTGAACTATAGTTGTCATCTTTCTCGTCACTCTGCCTACCAGATCCTCAGTCCAAACCCCTACCTGCCCGTTCTGTAAGGCAGTAAGAAGGCAAGTATCAGGCTTATTTCCTTTCTTTCTGTCTCCCAAGGATCTCCATCCTTCACTGCCTCATGCCTAGTGGTCCAGTGTTGAAAAATTTGATGCTTTATGTCTTTTCTGTTTCTTAATTATTTTGTTTCTAATAGTCAGGTAGATCTAGTCTGAATTGCTCTCATCTGGCTAGATGCAGAAGCAGCCGTATTGAAAATTCAACTCAAGGTATGAAATGCAGTGGATGGCCAGTGAATTTTCACATAGACATATTTATATTACTACCATTCAGATCAAGATAGACAACCTTCTTAATGCCCCTGTTGATTCCCTTGTGCCCCTCCCCCCCTTCCTGGTCATCACCAGCCTCTCCTGTAGGTAATCACTACCATTCTGATGTCCATTTGGTCCTTGACATCATTCTCCTATTGATGAACATTTGGATTATTTCTGGATTTTTTTCTGCTGTGAGGATTCATGTACAAATCTTTTGGTATATTTAAGCTTTCATTTCTCTTGACTAAATACCTAGAAGGGAAATTGTTGACTCATGTGACAGGTAAAAGTTACTTTGAAAGTATTGCCAGACAGTTTTCCAAGGTGCTTGAACTGATTTTCTACTTGATATTTTAGGCTTTTGAATTTTAGTCATTATGGCACCACACAGTAGGCCAAACTGTGGCACTGCAGTTGGGTAACATGAAGGCTAAGGTAACCAACTGTGTTCAATTTGCTTGGGCTTGGGGGTTGTGTGAATGAGGGTCTTCTGGTTTCACCTTCTTCAATGACTTGGCCAAGACGTGGAGGGGACAGCAGGCCTCCTCAGCCCAAGCTTGAGTGCAGATAGGACCTGGGTCATCCTCACCCAGAACTGGTGGCAGAGACCTACCTCTTGGTCTCTTTTCCCTTCGGGTAAAGTCCATGTATGTTTCTTCAGAGAAACCTCTGCTAGTTCCTCAAGCTATGCCAGCTTCCCCCATCTTCTGCGGAGCTCCCCACTGCCTTTTGTAGTTCTCACTGCTCTTGAAAGCGCCTTCCGTGTTCTTGCCTGGAACTGAGTGATAGCAGCAAAGTAAATTTTCCTTAATTTTTGCTTGGGGTGGTCAGGTAGGAGGGAGGACATGGCTGTCACTGAAATGCATGGCATGGCTGATCCTTAGATTTATAACCACTGAAGTTTAATTTTTATCTGATGGTGCCTGGGTGCTATGGAGAACTTTAATCAAAGCATACCTTTAAATATTTTTTGAGAATTTAATATATTTAATATATGACTACTGTATATCATTCTACCCTTCCCCCATCCTCCTCCAGCTCCTCCCATATCCCCAATCCCTCTTGAAGTCATGACCTTTTCTTCTATAATTATTGTGTCTCACACACACACTCACCTTACTGAATTCTATTAGTGTTGCCTGGATGTACATATTTAGGACTGACCACTTAGGATTGGGAAACCTATCAGGGGCCTGGGAAAAAATGCTTCTTCCTCCTTTGGCAGCTACTGCAGCTCCTGATCTAGAGGTGGGGCCTTGTGAAATCTCCCCCAACCCACACTGGGATGTTGTCTGAGGTAGTCTTGTCCAGACAACCATATAGTTGAGATTTCATGGGTGCAGCTTCCCTGTTGTGTCTGGAAAACAGCATCTAGCACTATGCATCCTGGCCCTCTGGCTCTTAGTCTTTCCACCTCTGCTCCTGCTATGCTCCCCAAGCCTTGGGTGTTGGGAGTGTTTTGTCTGACTTGGTGCTGGGTACCCCATGTTCACTTATTCTCTGTGTTTTGACAAGTTGTGGAT
Organism: Nannospalax galili; assembly: GCF_000622305.1. Taxonomy (NCBI): domain Eukaryota; kingdom Metazoa; phylum Chordata; class Mammalia; order Rodentia; family Spalacidae; genus Nannospalax; species Nannospalax galili. The sequence goes on from NW_008340854.1 coordinate 3,185,736, forward strand.
CTCTGAGGTAGCCTCTATTGTGGAAGAGGCCTCTTTGATGAAGGTGGGAACTACTATGGGTCTAGGGAGAGGTGTTTAGAATATAGTTGGAAGCCATATTAATTTAGGAAAATGGCAGCAGTAGCCTCTCCTCTGGGGTCTGTGACCTCTTCAGTCGTGAATTCTTGGCTAGGTTTACAGTGCCAGGTGTGAGTTCCCTGCTATTGAGCAGGCCTTAACTCCAAGATATAAGTGCCACTATTGGACTATTGGGGCTAACTTGCCAGGATGGTTGTTGTGGTTGTTGGGTAGGATTGTTGATTGCTTTTCTCCCTTGGCTTTTTTTGGGGGGGGGCTCTTTTTGAGACAGGGTCTCCCTGTAGCCCCAGCTGTCCTGGAACTCACTATGTAGACCAGGCTGGCCTTGAACTCATAGAGATCCGCCTGCCTCTGCCTCCCGGGTGCTGGGATTAAAGGCATGTGCCACCACGCCGGGCAATGCTTAAAACGTTTTGTGAATATTTTCTATCTGCGATATGCTGGAAAATTTTAGTTAAGACAAATCTTATTAATGTGTATGTGAGGGCTTAGTGCTTACAGAGGCCAAAAGAGGCTGTCAGGTCCCCTGGTGCTGGAGTTATATGTGGTTGTGAACTCCCTGACGTGGGTGCTTCGCTCTGAACTCAGGTCCTCTAGGAAGAACAGCAAACACTCTTAATCCCCCAGCCTCTCTTCAGCCCCAGCAACAGGATTTTACCTTCAAGATCTGGGCACCAACCAAGGCAATAGGAATAGCGTATTACCTTCAAGATCTGGGCACCAACCAAGGCAATAGGAATAGCGTATATTGTTTTGGGGTTTTCTTGGGCCCCACTCTCTGACCTACAACTTGAAGGGAAGTGTCTTTTGCCTGACTGGAGTTTTTGTTAATCTATGGCTTATGTATTATTAAGTAAACATAAAATAATGTCTACTTATGACTTTTTCAAATGTCCTTAGTGGTTTTTAGCCCTCTTCCTTCTCCCTCTGTATTAGCCTCCTTCCTCCTTCCTCAGTTAAGCCTCCCCACCCCATCTTTAAATTTTTTACATTTATGTAAAAAATTGTGTATGTTTGTGTATGTATATATGTTTGTATGCAGGCATGCATGCCACAGTATGCTTTTGGAGGTCAGAGGACTTCTTTGTGGAGTTGGTTCTTTTCCTTCCACCATGTGGGTGCTGGAGAGTGAACTTAGGTTCACAAGCTGGGCAGCAAAGGCCTTACCTGCTGAGCCATCTGAAAGGCCCAGGTTTTTTTTTTTTTTTTTTTTTTTTTTGTTAAGACAATGTGTTAACTCTGTGGCCCTGACAGGCCTGGAACTCACTAGGTAGACCACACTAGCCTGGAATTTATGACAGTCTTCTTGCCCCTGCCTTCTAAGTGCTGGGATTTCAGGCATTTGCCACACCCTTCCCCCAGTGTTTTTCTTGGTTTTCTTTTAGGAAGAAGTTTTTCATTACACTCTAGGAAGATGATGTTGGTAGGAAATTGGGGAGGACAGTGCTTAGGTGGTGTTGGGTGACTTGGTTACCTCTAATTCTTTTATTTTGTTTAAGTTTCACAGTTTATAGCAATGGAAAATTGCATGGTGGCATGTTAAGGCTATATAAATTCCAGATGGACTTTGATTTATTATAAGATTGGGCAGCCTTTGCCAGATTCAGTGTTCTTTGAATAAATGTAAAGCAGAAATAGCTTAAATTTCTGATGGGATCCTAACTCGCGGTAGAACGACTGATGAGTCATTGTAGCTCACAGTGTGAAGAGAAAATTTCTGTGGCAGATTTCTTAAAGCCAGTAAAGTAAAAAAAAATCCTTGCACCATTGCACCAGCCTTTTTTTTTTTTCTTTCTTTTCATGTTAGACTTCAGTGTATTGGTTGGTTGGTTACTTCTCACTTCCCATTATGGGGTCTGTGAGGTCAGAATCACTTTCATAATGACACTAAGCTGATATCCAACTGTCGTGCCAGTTCCCTCATGAATGTGGCACGCATTTTTGCAGATTATAGATATGATGACATGTCATGACATCACTCTCCTTGCTAATAGGATGTGTGTTTTGTGATTTATTTTGTATCTTAAAAATTTGTGGGGCCAGAAAGATGACTCAGCAGTTAAAAACCTTTTCTCCTCCTCCAGAGGACCTGAGTCTGTTCCAGGCATGTTGAGCAGCTCACAAACACCTGTGACTCTAGCTCTAGGAGATCAGACATCTCTGGCCTTCTCTGACACTTGCACTCAAATGCACATACCCACACACAGACACATATACTGCTTTTGGGCTCAGTAGTTAAGAGAACTTGCTCAGGAGGGCTACTGTTTGGTTCTTAGCTCCCACATCCAATGGCTTACAACAACTTGTAACTCCAGCTCCAGGGGATCCAACGGCCATTTCTTGCCTCCCTAGACATTTGTACTCATGCACATACCCACACAAGCATACACATACACATGATTAAATTTTTTTTAAATCCTTAAGAATTTTTTCTGCTTTTTATTTCTAGTACAGTAAATCCTGATAGACATAATCTTCATTAACAAAAGGTCTTTTGGATCTTCAATAGGATCAAAAGTATAAGCAAGTCCTTAGATTGAAAAAGAGATGCAGGGTATGGTAGAATACACCTTTAAGTCCAGCATTTGGGAGGCAGAGGGAGGTGGATCTCTGAGCTCAAGGCCAACCTGATCTATATGACCAGATAGATGTTCTGTCAGAAAAATGTGTTAAAATTAGGGCTAGAAAATATTTAAGGGCCTGGGGTTGTGGCTCAGTTAGTAGAGTGCTTACCTAGTGTACACAGAGCCCTGGGTGTGATCCTCAGCACCATATAAACCGAATCTAGTGGCTATGCCTGTAATCCTAGCACTCAGAATGTAGAGGCAGGAAGATCAGAAGTTCAAGGTCATCCTCAGCTATGTAGTGAGATCAATGTCAATCTGAGCTCCATGAGACCCTTCCTCAAAGAAAGAAACTGAAAATACCCTAAGCATTTGATAAGATTCTTAAGAAAAATTGTGTGTGCGTGTGTGTGTATTTATGCACATGTGAGTGTACCTGGCGAGAGGCCAGAGGAGGACATGGGGTGGCCTGCTCTGTCATTCATTTGTATCCCCTTGAGATAGGTATCTCACAGAACCTGGAGCTAGTCGGTTGGCTAGCCAGTTCCAGTTATCCTGTACCCATCCCCCACAGTTGTGGTAGTACATGGCCATACTAGACTGTTTTGCATGGATCCCAGGGATTTGAACTCAGGGCCTCATGCTTGCACAGAAGTGCTCTTGTCCTCTGAGCCATTTCCTCAGCTCTACGTAATAAAGATTCTTGAGTCATGTTAAACTGTCATGACTGTATCCCAGAGCTTTCATTCCTAGTTTTTCTAGGGAAGGTTGCTGAATGTCTCTTTTGTTTATTTATAAAATAAAAAGATAACAATTTGAAATAATTTAATTTTATTATCACCTCCCCTCCCTCCTTTCCTTTTTCCCCTTCCTTCCTTCTTTCTGCTTGCCTGCTTTCCTTCCTTCCTTCAAGACAGGGTTCCATGTAGCCTAGGTTGGCCTCAAATTTACTATGTAGTTGAGGCCTTGAACCTCTGATCTTCCTGTCTCATCTCCCAAGTTGCTGGGTTTATAGGCATTCGCTGTGCCCAGTTTCTGCCATGTAGATGATTGACTCCAGGGCTTTCTGTACAGTAGGTGAGCACTCTACCAACTGAGCCACATCTCTGGCTCTTTTGTTTTCTTACTTTATTTTTATTTATTTTTTAATGACAATTTTTTTTATTATTTTTAATTTTTTATGTGTATGCGTGTATTACCTGTGTGTTATGTGTATGAGTGTTATGCTTGCATTATGTAAGTGCACCCATGTCATGCAGTGCCCAGAGAAGCCAGAAGAAGGTGTCAGATCCCCTGGAACTGGAGGTGTGGATGGTTATTAGTCACCATGTAGATTCTGGGAACTGAACCTGCATCTTCTCTAAGAGCAGCCAATGCTCTTAATTGCTGATCCATCTCTCCAGTCTACTTTCTTTTCTTTTTTTTTTTTTTTACAATAATTAAATTTTATTTATTTATTATTATTTTATGTGTGTTAGTGTTTTGCCTGCATATATATAAGTACACTCATATCATACAATGCCTGAGAGCCCAGAAGAGGGCACTAGATCCTCTGGAGCTACACTTAAGGAGGGCTGTTAGCCACCATATGGGTGCAGGGAGCTGCAAAAGCAGCCGGTGCTCTTAACCACTGAGCCAGCCCCTTACTTCTCTTATTGAGCAAACTCCTGCGTGTAGGCCTGGCTCTAGTCATATCACAGTGAGGAAGCTTCTCTGCTACACACAAAACCCCAACCTAAAAGCAGGTCATCTGTGAGTGGTTCCTCACGTATGTACACTGGTAGAAGACTGGTGCTATACTGGGGCTACCCAGTTTCTCAGGGAGCTCTTAGCACTGTAGTCTTTCCCTGTGCTCCTTGTTGATGGGCCAGTGCTAGGAAGCTTCTTTGGCACAGCTGTGTCTTTTTAGATTTTTGCTTTTTTCCTTCTGTTTTCCTTTTATCTTTTTTCTTCCAGACAGGGTCTCCCTACCAGGCTGGCCTCAAGCTCCCAGAGAGCCAACTGCTTCGGCCTCCCGAGTGCTGGGACTAAAGATGTGGCCGCCACTCCCTGCCTCTACTTTGTTTATTTTATTTTATTTTTTTTAATTTAAATAATTTATTGAGAATTTCATACATGCATATAAGGTGTTTTGATAAAATCCATGCCCACTCCAACTCCTCCCATATCTCCCTATCACTTTTTTTCTGATAACTTCATGTACTCTTTCTTCTTCTTTGATTTATTTATTTATTTTTATGGGGCTTTTGGTTACTCTAACATTCCCCACCTCTGAAAAGGTAACCCTAAAATCTTTTAAGGATTAGATACAAGCTCCCAAATACTTTAGGCATTTTTGGCCTTTGGAACAGAGTATGTTGC
>NW_008340854.1:3190974-3200444 GCF_000622305.1 Nannospalax galili
GTATTAAAGACTCCTAAATTGCATAACTCTTATCTCTAAGGGGAAAAGAAAGTCCTTGAATCATGACTAGGAGATGTGAAGGAGAAGTAAAAGCAAGAGTAATTAGCATTACAAGTTCTAGACAGGGAACTAGAAAAAAGTCAGAACAGGGCAATTTTCAAATGTTCATATGAGAGTCCATTGGAATTTCTTGACAAGGGCTTCCAAAAGCATCCCTCTATTGGGTTCCTCCTCATTTTTCTTTTGTCTTCCAAGACTGGACTCTAGAGTGATGGATTCAGGATTTGCTTTCAGGTATTTTGATAGCTGTTGGTGTGGTTAGAATCAGTGTCAGTTCCCTCTCAAAGGCATCTGGATAGGGGGAGAAAACAAATTTATCCATCATTTTAGATCAATAGTTGGTTGTCTCCCTTAGCTACAGGTGGGCACCATAGTGTTGGAGACCAAGATTTGAGGTCTTACATCTGAGCAGCGCTTTCTGGTTAGGAACAAAATCATCAATGAGAAATAATTGTCTAAGTATCTTTTTTTTTTTTTTTTTGGTGTTTTTGAGACAGGGTCTCCCTGTAGTCCCAGCTGTCCTGGAACTCACTATGTAGACCAGGCTGGCCTTGAACTCACAAAGATCCACCTGCTTCTGTCTCCCAAGTGCTGGGATTAAAGTAAATATCTTTTTATATAGACTTAAACCTTAAATGTCTGGGAAGTGTAATCCCTTGAACTCTTAAAGAAAGATACTGATGACTTTACTCTTTGGTTATACTTTCCTTTTGGGTGTTTAAGACCATACAGTTGGTCCAAATAAATCAATTTATTTTTACACTTAAGGTCATTTGAGGATCTGTTCCTCGGGGGTCACATGGGCTTGGGAGGAGCTCCTGGCTCCTTTCTTTTACCAGTTCCATCTATGTGAAGATAAGTCAAAGGTCCTGCTTAACCATGTCTGGCTTCACTTGGAAGCATGAATGAGATGTTTCCTCTGAGTTGACCCTCCTTTTTGTAGACTGGACACTGGTTCAAGTCCATCTTGTGGGGTCTCCATGTCCTCCCTAAACAAGAGGACAGGTGACTCACCACAGTTACAGGACATTTTGAGAGATGTTCCATAGTCCCCTGGAACTTAGTCGACCTTGGAGGGCAAGGGGCAATAACTGTCCTTTAAGTCCCTCTGACCGCATTAGTATAGGCCTCAAACTATGGCTGTTAAACATCCAATAAGGTTAGTTCCACCAGTCTGGTACTTTTAATTATCATGTGCTGTGTAGATAAGGCTTGTATAAAAAACCAAATATTCTCAGATAAATCTTGACTATATATATATATTTTGTTCCTTAAATTAGTTGACTATACTATGACCATAGAAAATTTAAGATTATGTGTATATTATTTTTGTCTCATCCTTTATATATCATGACAAACCTACACAGACCTTTATCACTTGCTTAGGCTTTTTCATTTTTTTTCTATTTTAAAATGTATCTCCATTCCCAAATCCTTTTAACACCTTTTACATTCTCATTTTCTTTTTTAAAAAAATAATTAGAGACATAATAGCATCAATGAATAAATTTTTCATCAGTTATGAGACTTCTTTTCCTGGGGATGCTAAGCGATGCTTATTCCCTTTTAAGATTCTAGTGTCAAGCCAATGTTTGATTAAAGTTTTGCTGGGGAACCAGTGAATTCACTGAGCTTACTTACTGAGATAACTGAGGAGTTGCTGAGGTATATGTATGATCTGAGGGTTTGGACACTGGAAAGCATTTACCCCCTTTACCCAGCATAGGTCATGTCTTCTCTTCCTAGCCTTCCCCAGATTGTATACTTTAGCCCTCCCCAAATCCAGGAGGCTGTGTATGATTAGGGCCAAATTACATACAATTGGCTGGGAAGAATGGCTGATACTCTGGTAAGGGTCCAATAACCTTGCTTGGGCCCCTTCTAATGAATGAGCACAACCGTCAACAAGCCCGATTGTGGCTAATGTTTAGCAATCAGGCTCAGCCAAAGTTGTGATGATGGTAGTTATTTCATGCAGAAGGGACTGCTGTACAGTATCATCTTATTAAAAGGACCATCATGTGGAGGCAGGATCCGGGGGCTTCCAGGCAATCCCTCGCATTCTCAGGCCCTCTGCCAGAGGGAGGCCAGAACTCAGGACTCTCTGGAGGTCTGCTGAGATCAGACCCACCACACCAATGGAGGTCTGAACCCACCCTCTTCCTCTACCTTGTTTTTTTGAGACTGGGTGTCTCAGTGAACCTGGAGCTCATTGATTGGCCTAGCAAGCTTCAGGCATCTGTCTGTCTCTAGCTGTTTCTTGATACTATCCTTTTAAGCACACAAGTTTAATATTAGGTCTAATTTACCTGTTTTTTGTTATGCTTTTGAATATTATAATTAAGATGTCATTGCCTCTTCCTTGAAGAGTTACTTATACCTGTTTTATTTTAAGACTCATAGTTTTAGCTCTTACATTTAGCTCTTTGGTCTCTTTTGAGTTAATGTTTGTATATGGTTCGAGATGTGAGTCCAAATTCAGTCATTCTTTTACGTATGGATATATAGCTGTCTCAGCCATTTGTTTGCCAAAGAGCATTGTCTGTTCTTTCCCACAAGAAAGGTCCTAGCAGTCTTGCTTAAAATCAGTTGGTGGGAATGTTGAGGCTCTGCACTGTCTGCTCTGTTGAGCTCCGTGTCTAGTCCTATGCCATCTGTAGTCTTTTCTTGATTGTTGTAACCTTAAGGTAAGTGTGAGTTGTCTTAAGATAGTTTTTATTTAAGAATATTTTGGCTATTCTAGAACCTTAAGTGCTCATATGAATTATTAGCTCTGTGTTAATGTTTTATAAAAAAGGGCAGTTGGAATCCCATCAAGAGATGGAACTCATCTGTACATGAACTTGGGGATCCTCTTTTTTTTTTGGTCTTTTTGAGACAGGGTCTCCCTGTAGCCCCGGCTGTCCTGGAACTCACTATGTAGACCAGGCTGGCCTTGAACTCACAGAGATCTGCCTGCCTCTGCCTCCCGAGCACTGGGACTAAAGGAGTGTGACACCACACCTAGCTTTAATTTAAACAGCTTTAATTCTTCCAACCCTGAATTATTTTTCAACTTATTAGGTCTTTGGCAATGTTGTTTTTAGCGCACAAAATTTGGTATTTGTTGGATGTTTCACTGTTTTATTCTTTTTGTGGGGCGGTGAGGGATCAGGGTCTCACTGTATAGGCTGGTCTCACTTGATATGTAGACCGGGCAGACCTTGAACTTGCGGTGACTGTCCTCTGCCTCTTGTGCTGGGATTATAGGGGTTTACCACCATAGTGATTTGTGGTGATTTCTGTCTTTGGTTACACTGTATGCTATAGCTTTTAAACTATTTTATTTTTATCATTTTATGTGTATGAATGTATTGCCTGCATGTATGTAAGTGCACCTATGTCGTACAATGCCTGCAGAGGTCAGACGAAGGCATCAGATCTCCTGGAACTGAAGTCAGGATGGTTGTTAGCTGCCATGTGGGTGCTGGGAATCAAATCCAGTTCCTCTACAAGAGCAGCCAGTGCTCTTAATCGCTGAGACATCTCTCCAGACCTAGCACATGCCTTTACTCTAAACACTGGGAGGCAGAGGCAGGCAGATCTCTGTAAGATGGAGGCCAGCCTCATCTATATAGGGAGTTCCAGGACAGCTGGGACTACAGGGAGATCCCGTCTCAAAAAAATGAAAAAACAAGAATTGAGGGCTGGCTCAGTGGGTAAAAACACTTGTCACGCAAGCTTAATGACCATAAGGAAAAGAGAGGACCAACTCCCTCTGACCTCTATAAACACAATGTCATGTATTCCTGCTTTCTACATACACACACACACACACACACACACACACACACACACACACCTCAATATATATAAGAAAGATCTTTTTTTTTTTTTAGCTGGGTCTGTAGCTCAGTGGTATAGTACCTACCTACCTTAGAGCCCAGACCTGGGTTCAATCTGAAGTACCTCAGAAAAAGAAAGCATTTGGGAGGCTGCCCTGGGTTCAAGACCAGGCTGGGCTATGTAGTGAATTCCAGGCCAGCCCATCTATGGGATGAGCTTCTCAAAAAACAAACAAAGGAATAAACAAATTGAAAGAAGGTAAGATTTGCTACTGTTGTACGCAGTGGCATTCCTTTTGCTGTGCAGGGCTCCCATTAGAATTCAGTTACTCTGCCTTTTAGAGCAATACTTTATCAAATTCCAATTAGATAAAGAGCATAATTTTGTATGTGGTATTTTCTGGTGCTAATAGTGCCAATGCAGCAATAACTTTATCGATCTCACTGCTGTAATGTTTTTAGACCTGCGAGTAAATGGCTCTGTTGGTGCTATGTTTCTCTTTGAGAAGTTCATTAAAAGAACATTCAAGGAAACTTAAAATGCCTTATTCCTTGAGCAAGGTGAGACTCTAAAAACTTATTTGTTTATTTATTGTGTTTGCACGTGTGCTTGGCACACATAGAAATCAGAGGACAGCTTTTGGAAGTCCAGTTTTCTCCTTCCGCAATGTGGGGCCCTGGGATGGAACTCTTGAGACCATAGGTATCACACAGACAGTGGCAAATCTCATCCTCACAATTCTTGTTTCAGGATCCAAGATCACAAAAGGGATGTTATCAAACACAATCACCTACAATTCTGTTTTAAGTGTATAAGGGTAGTGAACAGCCTGTTATCGCCCCTAATTTCAAACTTCTAAAACTCTGAATTGAAAATAAACTTGGAAAACTGATTTTAAAACCCTTATCTAGGAGATGGCAAGATGGCTCAGTGGCAAGCACTGGCAAATACTGCATACAAAATTATGCTCTTTATCTAATTGGTTAAACAGTTTGCTCCAGGTGAGGCTGTAAGGGGTGAGTGGTCCCCTTGAGGTATTAGGTTTTAAAGAAATTGTATAGCTCAAAATAACCAGAATTATGTCTGATGTGGGTGTTTTTTCTTCTTTAAAGAGATTACTAAATATATGTGAAAAAAACCCAGCACGTAGCAAGGCATGATGATAAATACTGGAATCCCAGTACTCAGCAGACAAGGCAGGAGGATAGCGATTTTGAGGCCAGCTTTGGCTACATTGCTAGACTGTCTCAAAAAACAAAACAATAAAAACAAAAAGCATATAGAACTTTGTGTCTATATTTTTCCTCATGCCTTTCTTTCAGCCCTCCTTCTCAAAGGCCAGTGCTGGGATTAGTCTCAGTAGCTGTGCAGTTCACCCAGTGTCTCCAGCACCCTGAGTAGCGCCTGATCGCACTCTTGGTTAACTGAAGGATACCTTTTTTTTTTTCTTTTTTTTTTTTGAGATGGGGTCTCCCTGTGTACCCACAGCTGACCTAAAACTTGCTATGTAGACCAGGCTGGCCTCATCTCAATGAGACTGACCTGCCTCTGCCTCCTCAGTACTGGGAATTAAAGGTGTGTACCACCTTAAAAATTTTTTGTTTGACTTATTTATTTTTATCTTATGTGGATGAGTATATTGCCTGCTTATATGTAAACACACCCATGTAGTGCAATGCCCACTGAGGTCAGAAGAGGGCAGCACTGGATCCACTGGAACTGGAATTACAGATGGTTGTTAGCCATCATGTGGGTGCTGGGATTCAAACCTGGGTCCTCTGCAAGAGTAGCCAGTACTCTTAACCACTGAGCCTTATCTCCAGCCCTGAAAGGATATCTTTACGCTGTTCTCAGACTTGATGAAATGACTGATTACTTTGCAATGCTAGGTTGGTATTATCACTTTTTCTCTTGTATATTTTTCTCTTGGAGAGCATTGCACTGCCGTCTTAATATAAAGTGTTGCTGTCTAAGTCCAGTTTCTTTGTCTGTGACCTGTTTTTTTCCTTTCTGCAAACTTTTATGATATAGTGCCACTTAAAAAAAATTAAGTACGGGGGTGGCGGGAGCTCTAGAGATTAATCTCATTCAGGTAGGGACAGTTTTCTTGAGTCACTGTTTCCATAGCCACCTTCCTTTATCGCTCTGCCTGCAAAAAGGAAATGTTTTTCTCTCTCTTTTTTTTTTCTTTCTCGTACTTTTTTTTTAACCATGATGTTGGGCTTCATAGGTTTTCCTTTTGTTTTGTTTAGACGACAGAGTCTCTCTATAAAGCCCAGGCTGACCTTGAACTCCATCCTCCTGCCTCAGTCTCTTGAATGCTGAGTTTATAAAATATGTACCACCATGCCCGTTTTGGTGGGGATTTTTTGTGTACATGTGTGATTTTTTTTTGAGACAGGGTCTCATGTATCCTATGCTGGCCTCCATTTCCTGAATCCTGAGATTACATTCTGCGCTTGTGGGGTCCTGGGAATCCATCTCAGAGCTTCATGCATGCTGGGCAAGCAGTGTGCCAACTGAGTTACATCTCCAGCCCCATGCCTGGGCTTAAAAAAATTAATTCTCTTTTTAGTCATTCATTTCTGACTTCATATTCTAATTTCCAGGATATTTCCTCAATTCTAACCTTTCACTTAGTTGGTTGTTAGCCATCATGTGGGTGCTGAGATAACACATCATTTGTATTATCCAGTTTGAAGCTCTGTTGTCCTGTTTCGCCATAGCGTCCCTGTTTGTAAGCACATAAGTCATTCGCCGTTCCTGGCCCGGGCTGCACTAGACTTGTGGCAGTTCTCCTGCCTCCGCCTCTTGAGTGCTGGGATGTCAGGTATATGCTTCTAGGCCTGGAGTACCTCCCCTTCCTCTGCCTTTCATCTTTTACATTTTTTTGTTTGGTGGAAATGCTTTTCTTTGCTTTATTTTTTGTTATTGAAGTGTAATACATTTTAATTATGTTGGTGTAAGGTGTGGTTTTACTGGAGGAAGAAAAGATGAGTATCTGTAGTCCTTCTGCTATTTATTCATTCACTTGTTTATTTGTTTTTTGAGACAGGGTCTCACTATGTAGCCCTGGCTAGCCTGGAACTTACTGTGTAGACCAGGCTAGCTTCAAATTCACAGAGGCATCCACCTGCCCCTGCCTCCTAAGTGATGGGATCAAAGGCATGTGCCGCCATGTCGGGCAACTTCCTCTATTTTTATTTACTTAATTGTTTTGTGATCTTGGAGATTGAACCCAGGGTCTCATGTATGCTAGACATGTATTCTAGTACTGACCTATACCTCAGCCCAGCTTCCATTTCTATTTTAATGTTAATTAACTAATTTTGAGATCAGTCCTTACTCTGTAGCCCAGGCTGGCTTGGAACTCTCTATCCTCCTGCCTTAGCCTCCTGAGTGTTGAGATTACAGGTATGCGCTTCAACCTTTCACAGCTTGATTGCCATTATTTAGTGATTCTTAATTTAATTCTTATGTTTTATTTTACTGATTTAAAAATATTTGTGGGTCTCTGTATATGTGTCTGTGTGGGTGTATGTACATGTGTGTGGGGTGTACCTATGTGAAGATCAGAAAGGGGTGAGGGTTGTCCTCTTCACTAACTCTCCATCGTTTTATGCAGGGTTTGTCCCTCACCTGGAGACTGTGTTTTTGTGGCTAGGCTGGAAGTCAGCAAGCCCCAGTGACCCTCCTGTCTCTGTTCCCAGAGCGGGGGCTACAGGTATTTGCAAGGAGACCTGACTTGTTACATGGATGCTGAGATCCAAACCTCAGTTCTCATGATTGTAAGCCAAGTGCTCTTAACTAGTGAGCCAGCTCTCTAGTCCCTGCTCGCCTGTTTGTTTGTTTATTTATTTATTTATTTATTATTTTTTGGGCAGATTTCATTTTGTAGTCAATGTTTTCCTTGAATATACTATCTAGCCCAAACTGGCTTTGACCTGATAATCCTCCTGCATCAGCCTCTGGAGTGGTAGAGGGTTGCAGGCATGTCCCCCCATGCCCAGCCCACCTGCCATTTTAAAATTGGTATAATCTTCTTCCTTGGAAGCCCAAAGAACTTAATTTTTTTTGTATGGCTTTTGTTTTTTTTTTTTTTTTTTTTTTTGTCTTTTTGAGACAGGGTTTTCCTGTAGCCCCTTCTAACGTGCTCTGTAGACTGGGCTGGCCTTGAACTCCCAGAGATCTGCCTGCCCTGCCTCCGGAGTGCTGGGATTAAAGGTGTTTGTCACCATGCCCCCAAAGAACTTAATTTTATAGATTGAAATGACAAGTTTAATTTGTAAGTTCAGAAGTGATTAGCTTGAAGAAAATATAAAATGAAATGTTAATTTAACCTTTTAATTCTATTTTAACATCCAGAAAGGCAGCATGCTTTGTACTAAGGAATTCTTTGAATTTTATTTGTGTAGAAGAAATTGAGGAAGAGTCTGAAACGACAGTTGAGGCTGACTTGACTGATAAACAGAAACATCAACTGAAACACAGGGAACTCTTTTTGTCCCGCCAGTACGAATCCCTGCCTGCAACACATATCAGGTAAGACCTTTTAGAAGTTAACCTAACATATCTGGAAACACTGTGACCCAAACCAAAGACTTCTTGAAGAGTTCTAAAACTCTCCTCAAGTTCTTGCTCAACCTGGTACACTACAAACTTTATATTAGATTTAAAAAAAAAAGAGATTTTAATTTTTTTTTCTCTTTTTGAAACAGGGTCTCTCTGTAGTCCCAGCTTGCCTGGAACTAACTATATAGACCAGGCTGGCCTTGAACTCACAGAGATATGCCTGCTTCTGCCTCCCAGTGCTGGGATTAAAGGCATGCGCCCCATGCCCAGTGATTTTAATTGATTTTACATGCTTGAGTGGTTTGCTTGCATGTATATAACAGCACCACGTGCTCGTAGTAGTTTGTGGAGGCCAGAAGAGGGCTTGAGATCCCTTGGAGTTATGGATGGGTGATAGCCACTGTGTGGGTGCTGGAAACTGAACCCAGGTCCTGCTCTCAACTACTGAGCCATTTCTCCAGCCCCTTCATACCAGGATTTTATCTTGAATTTATAGCATGTGAAAGCCCCACAAAGGTTCTGCAGTAATGTAACCATTTTTTGTTGCTTTATCACTACAGTTTGCCTATCTATTTTGAACAATGTCTAGCAGACACTTGAGAAATGCTGGTCTTCAGATCCCTAGCAAATGACCAAGTCATGAGAATGCAAGTCCAAGACTTGGCTCTTGCCCTAGGAGGGCATATGGCTTTTATTTTTGTTTTTTTGTTTGTTTGTTTGTTTATTTATTTATTTTTACTTACTTTGATACAGGGTCTCCCAGTAGCCCCTTGCTAACCTGGAATACACCATGTTAACCAGACTGGCCTAGATCTCACTGATAGCTGTCTGCCTCTACCTCCTGAGTGCTGGGACTAAAGGTGTGCACCACTGCACCTGGCACATATGGCTATTTATTTATTTATTTATTATTTATTTTTAACTTTAAAAAAACTTTATTAAGAATTTCATACATGCATATAAGGTGTTTTGATCAAATCCACATCCGCTCCCTCCCCTCCAACACCTCCCAT
>NW_008340854.1:3200605-3235262 GCF_000622305.1 Nannospalax galili
CAAAATTTTTTTGATTTTTTGGGCCTTTTCAACAGAGTATGTTGCTAACAGTCCCAAGGACATTTTGGCTTTTAGCCAGGGAACTGGCTACTTTTCTTTGGGGTCTTTTTTACCCTAACTGCCTAGCCAATTCCTATCTCCTATTCTTATCACATGGCTTTTTATTTATTTCTGAGGATTTCTAGATGAACACTTTATGTTCTTTTGCAATTCATTTATTGGCACCAGCTCTGTGCATTCACTTATTTTTAAATTTTTTTTATTTTGCAGAGCCAGAAATTGAACCCAGAGCCTTGCACATGCTGGGCAAGCTACGCTCCCTGCACTGTGCTCTGTGCATTGGTAGGATCCAAAATTCTCAAAAAACCCAGCCCTTACTTTATATTTTGGGGAACTGTGCTGGAGCTGTGGTAGTCTTTTTTGAACTACTGACAGAAATTAAGGAAGATACAGCTGAGCTATTTCTTCAGTATAGTTTGTAGTAAGTATATCTTGGAGGCATAACAAAATGTTTGACCTCAAAAGACTTCCTGATTCTGGGCCTGGAGATATAGCTCAGTTGGTAGACTGTTTGCTTAGCATGCATCAAACCCTGGGTTTGATCCCCAGCACTGTAGAGGTAGAAGCAGCAGGATCAGAAGCTTAAGGAACTCCCTGGCTACATAGGGAATTCAAGGCCAGCCTAGGCTACATGAAACCCTGACTCAACAGAAACAAAGATGACTGGTAAGATAGCTCAGTGTGTAAAGGCACTTGCTGTCAAGCCAGAAGACCTGAGTTCGATCCCTGGAACCTACAAAGTAGGAAAGAGAGAACCACTTGTGCATGATCACCACATGAGCACCCTGCACATGCTTACCCCCCCATACATGTAATAATAATAATAATAATAATAATAATAATAGTAACAAGTTAAGAAACAAAAGACAAGTGGATTCTGATCCTTGGGATCACTAAAGCTGTAGGAGTTGGTATTGTTCCTTCCAAAAGAGCATGGAGCACCCCGGGCAGAGGGAACCGGTGAGTACCACTTGTGTACAGGTGGCACCCAGGGCGATTGGTGCATGAGGGAACACAGTATTGCAGTCAGCTTGAAGAGACTCCTTCAACATGAGTTCCGAATCTCTATTTCTTGCTGGTCATGACCATAAAAATCATTTATAGAAAAAAAGGTGGTAACCATTTTAATATTTCCTCACTGTTTAATAATTGCTACCCTCTAATGTTTGGATTGATTCTAAGTCTGCACTTCTAGTGTAAAGTTTGTAGTCTTTTCTAAATCTCTAATTTGGTCTTCAAATCTAAACATACAAACTCTAGGGACCTTTGTGCATAACTGTTTTAGAAATGGACACAGAGCTTCTATAATAATAAGTGTGAGACAAAGGTACTGGAATTCCATTTTCTACAATAGTTAAAAAATACTTGAATGTCCCTAATTTAGGATGTTTTTGGGGGGCAGGGGTATTATGATCACCATGGTTGTGTGTATATACATACATACACACACACACACACACACACACACACACACACGCCTATATATAGATGTCTTTTTGAGACAGGGTCTCCCTGTAGCCCCAGCTGGCCTGGAGCTCACTGTGTAGACCAGGCTGGCCTCGATTTCACAGAGATCTGCTTGCTTCTGCCTCCCAAGTGCTGAGATTAAAGACATGAGTCGCCACACCCAGCTTAGAGTTATATTCTGTGTGACTTATGCTCTCTGCTAGAATATATGATCA
Source organism: Nannospalax galili (assembly GCF_000622305.1). NCBI lineage: Eukaryota > Metazoa > Chordata > Mammalia > Rodentia > Spalacidae > Nannospalax > Nannospalax galili. The sequence continues at coordinate 3,202,348 of NW_008340854.1, forward strand.
GGGCAGATAATGTGAAAGTCTTTTCTTCTTCAGTAGGGCTACTCCAAGAAAGAAAACTGGGTATGTTAGGTAATAATTTTGTTCAAAGAGATAAAACAGCAGAACATATTGTGAAATGATATATATGAAATAAGGTCTCATGTAACCCCAGAACGTCTCAAACTTACTATGTAGCTGAGGCTAGCCTTCAATTCCTGATCTTCCTGCCTCTACCTTCCAGGTACTGGAATTATACCATGCCCAAGTGAGATTTTCTTAATGATGTACATAACTAATAAATGCTAAAAAGCCATATGCATTAGTTATTTCATTGGAAGAAGCTAGAATATAAAGATTAATTTTCAGCTTAAGAAGTTATAGGGCCAGTCATAAGATTCTTGCTAGAACAAGAATCTGACAAATGGTTTGAAGAATGTATCCACAACACACAAGTATATTTTTAATTTACCCTTCTGATAGCTTGGAATCTGTTTACAAGAATGTTGGTTTCTTTTAACAGATTGCCTGGAATGGAAAAAGTAGTGATGTTTTTCATCTTCCATAAGGCCCGAGAGAGTATATTGGAATATAATTATGAACACTTATGCAAGGACTTTACCTGGTGCTAATTCCTTTGAATTATGATGAAGAGACATTTATGACTTTTTGCTTCTGTGTTTTCCAAGTTGAGAGGGAGTAGTGCCTCACCACGCTTTCCAATCTATGGCTCTCCTTTGCAAACAGCTGAAGGGAGTTAGGGGCAGCCTCTGGCCAAGGCACGAAGCCTTGTTAACCAGCCCACATGCTGGTGCAGAACAAGTGCATGTTGGAGTGGTCTTGACATTTTGCTGGTGTTGAAGTCATGCCTTATCTGTTTCTGCTTTAGAAGGAGAAAATTACCGAAGCCCCATTGTTCTTTGGCAGCAAAGAGGGGTAATTTTATGAATACTGAGTTTTTATTCTGAGGGGCACCATCAAGTGCCCAGAATTTCCTTATTGCTGAATGTAACAAGGAAGAAAACCTGATGGAGGCTTTCTCGAGGTCCTTTGTGGTTGGTGAACTTTAATATTCACTTGCTGTTAGCTTCCCAGTACAGCAAGAAGCAGCTCTTTGTTCCTACTGATTCCCCTGGATGTGAGCGAGAAAGAAGAACTGGGCTCGCTCTGGGCAGAATTAGTGATTTGCCTCTTGAGATAGGGCATGAGCATGGAGAATCCCTTTAGTGCATTTTTGAGGGTGGAAGAGGAGAAGGACAGAGGACAGTGGCTTAGATCATTTCATAATACATTATATGTTTTGTGTATTATAAAACATGAAATTATTATGCAAGCTGTTATTGTATGTATTTTACTATATTCAGTTGTGTTTTATATATATATATGTCTACATATAAGAAATATTTTCTTACATGTAGCTGATACTGAGTGCTCTTTAAGTTAGTGTCATGTGATTCATGAGTGTGTCCTTATTCTGCATTTATCTATAAGTAGACCAAAAATTCATAAATTTGAGGAAGGCAACCCAGAGTTGGAGAAGTCTGATGTGCTAGTTATTTGCCTCTTACCTTGTTTCTAAAAGTAGCCTTTTATTGTCTACTTTGTGGTACTGGGGCTCCTATATTCTCTTTTATAAATGGCCCAGGCTTATATGTATTGAATTTGACTTTTAAAAATCCCAGCATCACTGGGCATGGTGGCACATGCCTTTAATCTCAGCACTGGGGAGGCAGAGGTAGACAGATCTCTGTGAATTCGAGGCCAGCCTGGTCTATGTGGTGAGTTCCAGGCCATCTGGGGCTACAGGGAGACCCTGTCTCAAAAAGACAAGAAAAAAAAAATCCCAGCATCTATTGAACTTTTTATGATAGTTGCTGTATATATATTTAATACCCGCAATAACTATAAAGTAGATATGTTATCCCCACTTAACAGATGAGTGGACCAAAGCACAAAATGATTAAGCACCTTTCTAAGTCTCCCACTTCGTAAATTACATGTTCAGAAATTCTTTGTCTGGTTTCGTGGTTGCAGATATATAGCATTAGTTATTCATGCCCAACTAGAAATGCTAAGAAAACCAATCAAAACAAAACAAAAAAACCCATCAGACATAGTGAAAGCTAGTACTACTTACTACAAGTAAGTAACTTGTAGCAGGTAGGTTTTTTGAATGTCAACTTCACATAATTCTTCTATATAGATTCAAGTCAGATGGGCAGATCTAAATTTAAAACTTACTTGAGCATATGAGTGGTATTATAGTAAAAGATAGTGTTACAATGCTAGTTGTATGTAGAAACTGGAAAATAACTTTCTTAAGTGGGCGACTACTACCTAAGTCTATGGATGTGTTCCTTTTGTGATTGAATATTAGTTTCCCCACATCTTGAGTACATGCAGCCAGCCTTTTAAAAAGCTACTAATTACAGCATTGGTACATGTAACGATTATGTCCCTTCCCAGCCTGTGGTTCAGCTAGTTAGTCATAATTAACAAGAGCTAATTCTTCCTTGCCAAACCTGAGATCTAAACCACAGCGTTTGAAGTTAGGCTTCGGTTTGTCTTAAAAACATTTCCTTAGATACCTGGTGATTATTGGGCCCAGTCTGTCCTCTAGTAACAGGGTTTGGAGCTGATTATTTGTTCTCCAAGCTTATCTTGTTTCAAGGTATGAGTGGTGGTGGAGAAATCCATTTTATCTGTGTTAGTGGACCTTGCCCCAGTTCAGGGACCCCACCTGCCTCATTGTTTAAACCTTGCTCCTCCTCTTCTTCCCCCTCTCCCCCTCCCCCTCCCTTTCCTCCTCCTTCCCCCCCTACTATTCTCTGCCTTCCCCCCCTTCTCTTTCCTTTCAGTCTCTTTTTTTCTCCCCCTAGTGCTGGGGATTGAATCCTGGGCCTTGTACATGCTAGACAAGTGCTCTAGCTAGACAAAGGTTTTATCATGTAGCTATATCTTTAGCCCAACTGTGCTTTTTATTTTTATTATTTTTCAAAAATTTGTTTAGTTTTGTTTGTTTTGAGACAGTTTCACTCTGTAAAGCAAATGGGCCTGAAACTCCTACAGTCTTCCTTGTATCAGCTTCTCAAGCTACACCCCTCCTTCTTCAGTAAAAGAGTTTACATTTGTTTATTTACTATTTATGTAAGATATGGGTGCGTCCATGCCACAGTGGGTGTGTGGAGGTCAGAGGACAACTTGTGGCAGTTGTGGGGCCCAGGGATCAGACTCAGACCAGGATAGAACTTAGGTTGTCAGGCTTGGTGACAAGCATCTTAGCCATCATCTTGCTGGCCCCCAAACTGCTTTCTTAAAAGGACAAGAAAAGCTATTTCAAACCTAAATTTGGTGTCAATAGTAGGGTTAGTCTTAAAGACACAGGTGTACAGTGTCTGTGCTTCAGAGAAAGCCTTAGTTAGGCTCTTTAAATAGGTGTCAGGTCAGTACCGCAGAATCCAGACAGAATCACTGTCCCTGTCTCCACATGGAAGAATGGCTAGCACCATCTGTAGAAATCATCTCTGCCTAAGGATGCCATGTGGCAGCTCCAAAATGAGGAGCTGCCTTTCTTAATTCATATTTGAGAGTCTCTCGAACAGCTGGTAAAACCTTGTACCTTATGTAAAATTTGCCTAAATAGTTCTGCTCATATTTCATTAGACTGTACGGTCCCGAAGGTCGGTATCCTGGTTTCCTTTTTCCTTCCACTGTGGAATACTGTACACAATTGCCATTCCGAATTTGAAACTTGCATAGTGCCTGTCTTCAATTTTTATTTAAGGAAATAAAAGTCATTAACAGATAGCAGAATAATCTCTTTTCAATTACAACTGCTTGTAAATGAAATTTAAGATTGTGAATGAAAATTAGAATTAAATGTTATTGAAATCTCATTAGAATTAAAGATTGGATGTGTGAGTACAAGCTGCTCAGGTCTTGCAGGAAAATGACTTACCTGGAACCAGTGTGAAACTTTTACCTGGTAGAGAGTCTCTCTCTTTTTTGTTGATTTATAATATTTTTATTGAGTTTTTGTGCATTTCATATAATCCATCTTAATCAAATTTAGAACCCCCCCCCAAATAGCCCTCCTCACAAGATTTCTGGTATTCTGTCATATATGTTAAGTCCTATCCGATCAAGCATTTCTGTTCAGGTGTCCCTCTGTGCAAGTTCATCCACTGGAGTCTAGTCAGCATATCTAGAGTCTTAATGAAGATCTACTCTGACCCCACAGTGATTATTTGCCAATAGTTCTTTGACTGGGGTTGGAGCCTGGAGAGTCTCTTTTATAGAGATTGTCACCAAGCAGAATTATCTTAAGCATTTTACAGCAGCCGTGATGGGAGAAATGACAATGTGTCTAGCCATTGAGAGATATTTGGGGGAGGGACTACAGTTCTTGTGTTAATTTCTAATGTTTGTGAGGGTGAGGACACAGTGCTCATGCTTATATACCTTCCTTCCTTCCTTCTTTCTTTCTTTCTTTCTTTCTTTCTTTCTTTCTTTCTTTCTTTCTCTCTTTCTCTCTTTCTCTCTCTCTCTTTCTCTTTCTCTCTCTCTCTTTCTTTCTTTCATTTGCTTTTTGAGACAGAATCTCACTATGTAGACCTGACTAGGGCCTAGAACTAGCAATGTAGACTAGAGTAGTCTCAAACTCACACAGATCTGTCTGCCTCTGCCATCCAAGTGCTAGAATTTGAAGGCCTATGGAAAGAAGATCTCGTTTATACTCACTGTGTAATCCAGGCTGATCTCAAATTTGAATTCTCCTACCTTGGCCTCCTGAGTTCTGGGGTGATAGAAAGGTGAGCCACCATGCCTGGCTTTCTCTCTCACGTGTGTGTGTGTATACGTGTATGTATATGTGTGTATGTATGTACTATGTATCATATATAATATATGTATTTGTATATGCGTGAGTGTGCATGTGGAGGCCAGAGGTCGGGTCAGCTTTGGGTGGTGTTCCTTAGGTGCTCTCTGTCTTGGTTTTTTCAGACAGGGGCTCTCACTGGGTGGCTAGCCTGTGAGGTTTACGTGTAGGTCTGCCTCTACCTCCCAAGCACTGGGGTTCCAAGCATGTGCTGCCACACCCAGCTTTTGGGTATGAGGCTTGAACTCAAGTTCTCATGCTTGTGCAGAAAGCACTTTACTGGCTAAGCTATCTTTCCAGCCTTCAATATTATGAGTGCTCTCCTTGCATGTTTGTAAGTGTACCTGTGTGTGCAATGCCCAAGGAGGTCAGGAGTTATGGACATTTGTGAGCTACCACATAGGTACTGGGAACCAAACCAGGGTCCTCTGAAAGATTAGTCAGTGCTCTTAACTGCTGAGCCATCTCTTCAGCCCCCATTTCTCTCTCTCTCTCTCTCTCTCTCTCTCTCTCTCTCTCTATATATACTCTCTCTCTCTCTCTCTCTCTCTCTCTCTCTCTATATATATATATATATATATATATACACACACACACACACACACACACACATACACACACATACACACACACACACACACATAGTCTTTTGTTGTTTTTTGACAGGATCTCCCTAATCACAGCCCACCTGGAAGTCAGAGATCCACCTGCCTCTGCCTCCCGAGGGCTGGAATTAAAGGCACATGCCACCATGCCTGGCATCATTTCAATGTTTTTTTGTTTGTTTTTGTCTTTTTTTGACACAGGGTCTCCCTGTAGCTCCAGATGGCCTGGAACTCACTATGTAGACCAGGCTGGCCTCACAAAGATCCGCCTGCTTCTGCCTCCCAAGTGCTGGGATTAAAAGCATGCACCACCACGCCCGGCCATTCAATGTTTTTTAAAGTATTAACATCACCAGAAAAATCAGTGAAATTGTAGTGTATAAGTATCTTTGACTCTAAAATTCTTCTTTGAGAACTTTATTATATAGAAATATAGAAGTTCTAGCCAGGTGTGGTGGCTCATTCCTTTAATCCCAGCGCTTGGGAGGCAGAGGCAGGCAGATCTCTGTGAGTTTGAGACCAGCCTGGTCTCTATAGTGAATTCCAGGCCAGCTGGGGCTACAGGGAGACCCTGTCTCTAAAACACCAAATATATATATATATAAAGTTTTGAAGGATTTACTTAATACTTGTGGGTATGTGCATGTGAGTGCAGGTACCTATGGGAGCTGGAGGCATCAGATCCCCCTGGAGTTGGAGTTACAAATGAGCCACCTGATATGGGTGCTGGAATTGAACTCTGGTCTTCTGGAAGAGCAGGTCACACTCTTAACCGCTGATCCATCTCTCCAGCCTGAAGCTATTTTTTTTTTTTTTTTGAGACGGGTATTTGGCAGACTTTTTGAACATGAAGTATACCTGTTTCACCAAAACCTGGTTGTGAGTCATTTCCCACTGTATATAGCAAACATCATATACTGTAAATGTATACTATTTGTGTGTCAGTTATACCTCAGTAAAGGGGAGAGAGAATATAGTTTGTTAATTTAGAAATTGAAGAGATTTATAAAAACATCAAACAGTATTAATTCTTTTTGAAGGGGGTTTTACTATGTAGCTCTGTTGGCCTGGACTTGGCTGTGGAGTGGCTGGAGTGGGAAGGGGAAACTGTCAGAGATTACAAACAGTTTCATAGGTGGTGCTATTGTTTCTTTGGATACATGATGTTTGGCTGTCTCTTTTTGGGGTGTCTTTGGCCCTTGACTGTTGCCTGGAAACCCATTGTTGCAGTGTTATGAAGTGATGGTGTTCTATAATTACACTGTTCTCTCTTTCTAAAGTGGTTGAAACACTTCTATGAAGAAAAACTTCCTTTTGTTATGAATTTGGTTGTGTTTGCATTTCAACAAAACTCAATTACTGTTATGATTAGAAAGTTAAAATGAGCCCTGGCTCTTTTTCAAAACCAGATAAAGGGCTGGGTAAAAACATAGCTCAGTATAGGCTGGGTGTGGAGGCATAGGCCTTTAATCCCAGTACTCAGGAGGCAGATGCCAGCAGATGTCTGTGAGTTCAAGGCCAGCCTGGTCTACATAGTGAGTTCCAGGCCAGCTGGGGCTACAGGGAGACCCTGTTTCAAAAATAAAGAAAGAAAGAAAAAGACATAGCTCAGTATGTGCAAGGATGTGGGTTCCATGTCAAGCACAGCAAAACAAACCCCAAACCAGAGCAGTGCTGACCTTGTATGTGAGAGGCCATGCAGGTTGTGGTGCTGGCTTTTTGAGGTGCTGCTCAAAATCTGGACATTCTCTCACACTGTGTTAAAAAGATCAGCTCCCTCTTCCTAGGATCAGATCCCTTGTTACTAACTTTGGACTTTTTGTCTTTCATGTCTTGTGGATCTTAGTGGAAATGTGTTTAGCATTTCTCTGTTGAGTGAAGTACTCATCCCAGATTTGCTCAATTTATTGTCTTCCATCTACTTCAGACTTTCTGTCTGTCTGTTTGTTTTTTGAGACAGGCTGTCACTATGTGGCCCTTGCTGGCCTGGAGCTTACCTGCTATGTAGACCAGGCTACCCTCTAACTCACAGAGATCTGCCTGGGATTAAAGACAGACACCACTGTGCCTGGCATGTTGAGACTTTCTGAAATCTTTCATCTGCTGCTGGATCCCTTTATAGTGCCTTGAGCCTTTTGTTTTTAATTCTCTTGCTGTCATTTTAAAGGCATTGCAAAGACTCACATGGGCTATGCCCGTAATTCGTCATTTAATTCATCGCTATTGTGCTGATGCTCTGAAATATGCCCACTTCTGTCCCATTGGCATGCTTTGGAACTTACCTCATCTAAGTGAATCCTTCAGTGAATTAAAATATTTTACAGCCAGGCGTGGTGGCACACGCCTGTAAGTCCCAGCACTTGGGAGGCAGAGGCAGGCAGATCTCTGTGAGTTCAAGGCCAGCCTGGTCTACATAATGAGTTCCAGGACAGCTGGTGCTTACAGGGAGACCCTGCATCAAAAAGACAAAAAACAAAACAACACAAAACACTCTGGTAGCATCTGGCATAGTATGCATGTGGAATGATAGCTACTGTATGTAAGTACCTTAACCTGGCTGTGGCCACAGATCATTCATGCCCAATGGGCTTTTTACAGTGTGATTGCCTGGAATTCATGGAGATGCTTGCCTCTGCCTCCTGAGTGCTGGGATTAAAGGCATGTGCCACCACAACCAGCCTCTCTTCCTGGGCCTTTATGAAGCAAAGTTATCAGGCTGTTTTGGAAAAACTTTGATAAAGTGTTTCCGTACATCCTCAAAGCTTTTATCTGAACTTTTTTTTTGCTCTATATTTTACCCAGTACAATTAATATTCAAAGGTAGGAATTTTCCTTTAGGTGGTTATATGTATCAGAAGCTACTAAACAGTAGAAAGATACACAAAAATATTTCAAATACTCTGTATAGCTGTAGTTGGTAGATGGAATAGGTGAACTAATGAACTTAAATGTTGCTTTGGTTAGGAATAGTTTTCCCAATTTGGAAGCGTGCTTTTACAACCTGGAACCAAAAATGGCGGGTGACAGAGTAGTCCTTTAATCCATTAGGATCGCAGGAAGCTCATTAACCTCTTCTACCACTTAAGACTTGCAATATTTTATTTTATTTTTATTTTTTTCATTTTCTTTTGATTTATTTATTTTTATTTTACATGTATGACTGTTTTACCTGAATGTATGTTAAGTGTACTACATGTATGTAATGTCAATGGAGGGCAGAAGAGGGCTTCACATCCCCTGGAACTGGAATTACAGACAGTTGTTAGTGGATCCCCTGAAAATAGAGTTACAGACAGTTGGTAGCTAACATGGGTGCTATGTCTACAGCCCTGACGATTTTAGTTTTGGTAGGGGGGGGATATGTGATAAATGAACACAGTTCAGAAATCAAAATATGCAAAAGTGGGATGCACAATAAGATATGTCACTCTTGCAGAGCCCATCAGTGTTTTAGACTTACGTGTACTTCCAAAAGACTTCGTGCTTATAGGAGCAATGAAGGATATGTGCTGTGACCCTCACTGGAGTTGGAGAGTACAGTGTGGTACTGTTTGGTTGTGTTCCCACCCCTCAGTCCCTACCAGGTCTCACACATGCTAAACAGACACCATGTCAGTGAGTCATACCCCAGCCCCGCTACATTTTTTTTCTCCTAGGGATTGAACCTAGGGCTTTACATGTGTCAGACAAGCACTCTACCACCCAATCAAACCTCCAGTACTCTTTACATTTGACACAGGCTCTCACTGAGTTGCCAGACAAGGCCTGGAACACTCTCTGTATCCCAGATGTGTCTTGAACTTTTGATCCTCCTGCCTCAGCCACTTGGAGATTGGAATTACAGTCTGGCTTCACCAGGACAGGCAGCTACATTCTTTTCTATGACTTCTTTAATCTCTAGTTTATTTAATTTTATGTAATGGATATTTGATCTATTTTGGTCTTTTGCTGTTAAAAACAATAGTGCAGGAGCTGGAGAGATGGCTCAGCAGTTAAGAGCACTGGCTGCTCTTGCAGAGGACCCAGGTTTAATTCGCAGCACCCACAGCTACCCATAACTGCATCCTCAGGGGATCTCACACCTTTGTCCTCTGATATTCATGTCATACAATAATTGGAAAACAAAATAGAACGATGTTAAAAAATAGTATTCCGTTTTAAAAAGAAATTATTATTTTTTCTTTTTTGTCTTCTTGAGACAGGGTCTCCCTGTAGACCTAACTGGCCTGGAACTTGCTTTGTCGACCAGGCTAGACTTGACCTCACAGAGATCTACCTGCCTCTACTATTCGTTTGTTTTTGAGTAGGGTTGTAGGATCTGACTAGTCAGGAACTCACCTTGTAGACCAGGCTGGCCTCAAACTCAGAGATCCACACAAGGCATGTGCCACCATGCTTATAAAAAAAATAAGGTAAATGATTTTAGAACGAGGAAGCTACTTAGTGTGCTTAATTTGGCTCTTAGGATTGTTAGTATGACTAGTACTTTAGGAAGTAAAGTAAGTGAAGAAAGTTATGTCACAGTTTAAACATCGAAGTCTTCCTTTCTCCCCTTCCTCCTTCCCTCCTTCCCTTCTTCTCTCCCTCCCTTCTTTCCCCCTTTTGAACCTAGGGCCTCATGCATACTAAGTAGGAGTCCTATCACTAAGGATCGTCCTCATTCCATAGCATGCTTTCTTTGGATGTTATGTTTAGCTGTTTTTACTGTGACTTGATCATTTTAACCTCTGTTATGGTTTGAGTATGGCTTGTGTATTGGGACCTTGGCTGCCTGCCGAGGAACCTTTGAGAAGTCATTGGATTTTGAGGGCTCTGGCCTACTGAGTAGGTTAATCCCTGGATGGATTCATAACATGAGGGCATCATGGGGAGGTGGTAGAAGGGAGGAGGCTGTGCTTAGTTGAAGGAAGTAGGCCCCTGGGGGTGTGTCCTTACGGGACTGTCTTGCCCTGGCTCCTTCCTATATTCCCTTCTTTCTGTTGACTGTCTGCCATAGCTGAGTAGTCTCTGCCACATCTTCTGCTGCCATGATGTTCTACCTCACCAAGCTCAGAACCAGCAGGACCACGGACTATGGAGTAGCCTCTGAAACTATGAACTGAAATAAACCTTTCTTTCCTGAAGTTGTTTCTCCCAGATACTGAGTCATGCAGTGAGAAAGTCTCATGAACACTCCCCATTAAAGACTGAAGCATTTCTCTGCCTGTCCTTATCACAGTGCAGAGGTGGCCTGGGTTGAATATACAGTATGCCCTGTACCTTGTCCCCTGTGCTGATATTCCATATATGGGACTGTCTGAGATGTTCCTGCTGTTGAAAAGATGTGTCTGTCACCTGACCTGAGAGGAGGATCTTTCTGCGTTTTGGAGCTTCCATCTCTTGTAAAGGAAGATGGGATCAAGGGGAGGGATTTCCCGCCTTGATTCCTCTTTGACACTTTCATATTTGTTACCAAGTCTGTACTCTTCACCTGCCGCAGGCACAAGAACTTCCCCAAACACTGCTCGCTATTCTGTTCTCTTACAAAATCCATTGACATTAAGTTCAAATTTCAACATTCTTTTTTTGGATAAAAAAATTGTTATTTTATGTGTATGAATGTTTTGCCTGTGTGTACATAGGTGTACCCAGGTAGTACAGTGCCCTCGGAGGCCAGAAGAAGATGTCGGATCTTCTGTAACTGGAGTTAGGGATGGTTGTTAACTGCTGTATGGGTGCTGGGAACTGAACCCTGCACCTCTGTAAGAACAGCCAGTGCTCTTAACTGCTGAGCCATCTCTCCAGCCCCCCCCCCTTTTGACTTTTTAAGTCATTACTCAAGCACATGGCTCAAGTTCTTCCTAGTATTTTGTTCGTTTTTTTGTTGATACAGTCTATCATAGCCCAGACTGGCCTTGGTAGCTAAGGTTGATGTTGAGCTCCTGCCTCTACTTCCGGAATGCTAGAATTATAGTCATGCATCACCAGCTTCAGTATACGAAGTGCTGGGAGTGAAGCCCAGGATTTTGAATTGTAGGCGAGTGCTTTTCCAACTGGGCGAGTGCTTTTCCCTTAATCTTCCAAATTGCCTCCTTGTAATTTTTATCTGTTAACGTCTGTTAAAGAACTGCAGCAGAAAACAAGTCTTGGGATAGAAATACATAAAGATAGCTAGATTATTTCTCTTTTTTGTCCTATTCCTTTTATTTCTTTTTTTTTGGGGGGGGTGCTTTTTGAGACAGGATCTCCCTGTAGCCCCAGCTAGCCTGGCACTCATTATGTAGACCCGACTGGCCTCAATCTCACAGAGATCCCCCTGCCTCGCCTCCCGAGTGCTGGGACTAAAGGTGTGCACCACCATGCCCTGCTGTCCTATTCCTTTTTATAGTCTGAAATCCATAAAATCATATTCTAGTTACATAAGCACTCTAAAATGTTTATTCCCAGGATATAGTTACTAAAACTGTGGCTTATTAACCTCAACAGGTAGAACAGTGACTCTCAACCAAGGATGATTTTTGTGTCCTATGGGACACTAAAGATGTCTGGATAGTTTTGTTTGTCACAACTGGGTACTGCTCTCATCTGCTGCATAAAGACCAAGGATGCTGCTACTCATAGGAGAAGCCTGACAACCAAGGCTTACTTCTTCCCAAATGTCAGCCAGCGGTGCCAAGCCTGATGTAGACCCAGTGGCATTGTACTTTGTGTTTTTTCCCATGTTGAGTATCCGCACCATTCTGTGTTGGGTACCTACTTAGGATCCTGCCTTTCTTCTTTCATTTTAACTTAAAAGTATTCTATTTTTTTAAATCACACACACGCACACACACACACGTACTCACACACGTACATCCACGGCAGCTCCCTTTCTGTAGTCATTTCAGTTCAGCTCCTCTGCAGTGGCTTCTGTATATTCTTTTTTTTTTCTTTCTTTCTTGTTGTTTTGAGATAGGGTCTCCCTGTAGCCCCCCAATAACCTGGAACTTACTATGTAGACCAGGCTGGCCTTGATCTCATGGAGTTCTGTCTGCCTCTGCCTCCAGACTGCTGAGACTGAAGGTGTGTGCTGCCACGACCAGCTTCCATGTACCATTCTGTTTACTAGATTTTCTTTTTATTTTACTCTATGGCCTAGGATTTCTGGGAACTCACTGTAGATCCCAGGCTAGCCTCAGACTTGCAGTGCTCCTACTTTTATGAGTGGGAAGATTACAGATGTGAACTACCATAGCTCAAAGAAACAAACTTTATGGAACTTACACACACACACACACACACACACACAAACAAGAAAAACAACAACAACAAAAGCAAAACAAAACAAAAAAACTTCACCCCCTTTCTAGGCCTCATGGAACTTATTGTGTCACTTAGGCTGGCTTTTATTTCCTGAGTGCTAGGATTACAGATGTGTACCATGACACTTGGGAAGAAAACAGTAACTTTATCAAGATTTCCTTGCCAAATTTGGCGCATTGGTGAGGTTTTCAAGCTGTTGAGAATACTTTTGAAAGTACTCACAGTAAGTCCTTCTACTTAGGTAACTGTGGTTTTTCTTAAACCAAGCTTTTTAAAAATAGATTCAAGGCTAGAGAGATGGCTCAGTGGATAAGAACACTGGTTTCTCTAGCAGAGGACCCAGGTTTGGTTCCCAATACCCATATGGATCTAACAACCATTTATAACTCCAGTTCCAGGGTATCTAACACCCACTCTGGTCTTTGTGGGCATTGCCCACACATGATGCACTTTTATACATGCAGGCAAAGCACTCATGCACATTCTAAAAAATTAAAATTAGATTCTCAGTCAGGTATGGTGGTGCACACCTTTCATCCCAGCACTAGGGAGGCAGAGGCAGGCCAATCTCTGTGAGTTCCAGGCTAACCTAGACTATATAGCGAATTCCAAACCAGTGAGGGCAGCATAGAGAAACCTTGTCTCAAAAAGAAGATTCTCATTTTTGAAGTCACACACACAAAGGCAAATACGGCCGGACCCCAGGACCCATGAGTTTGCAGATATTCATTTTGTCTCTTGTTCTGTAGTTCTTTGTGTTTAAAATTTAACTAGAATTTAGAGCAGTTTTAGTAAAGGTAAATTCATTACGTACTGAAACGAATGTGTATTCTTTTGAGATTCTCACATGCAGTTACTGCTAAGAAGTCTGAATATTATTTTAGAGTGCTGTTTTGTGTGGCGACAACCTTGACCATCCTTCGTGTACACCTCAGTGCTGCTTATAGATGAAGAATGTCACTGTTAGCCTGAAGGTTTCCTTGGATGCTTTTCTTTTCTATTGAATACTTAGGGAATACCTGTAATGTGTCTGTTGTAAAGGTTTACATCCTAGCACCATTTCTTGAACTGGTTGACCTCTATAAATATCTATAAAGATAGCTTTATTGTATAGGTTACCAAGGCCAGGATTGTAAAACTGGTCTGGACAGTGTTAAGTATGTGCACGTAAATGAGTTATTCACTACCATCAAGGCTTTAATCCTACCTTTAAAGTTTTGACTATTCCTACTTGTGTAATTATTGATAGTAATGCTTGTCATGTATTCTTATTTTTCTTTTCTCAACAGGGGAAAATGCAGTGTTGCCCTACTGAATGAGACAGAATCGGTACTTTCGTACCTTGATAAAGAGGTAATGTGCAGCGCTCTTGCTTTGTGCTTTCTCCCCATAATTGCATCTGAGGTCCGCACCTTAGAATCGATCTTTTTCTGTACCAAGGTACTACTCTGCCATTACAGCGGTGCTTTAACAAGAGTGTAATGACTGCAGTACATTTGGATTATTTCATTTTCCTGCTTGAAGTAAGAGTTAGTTAAAAAAAAAAAAACTATCTCGTAGTTATCAGCGAAGCACATTATTTAGATAAGTATTTTTAGCTTTATAAAATAAATTCTTTTCCCTATTATTTTTGTTTTTAAAAATGTTTTATTTATGCCAGGTGAGTTGGCACATGCCTGTAATCCCAGCACTTGGGAGGCAGAGGCAGGCAGATTTTTGTGAGTTCGAGGCCAGCCTGGTCTACATAGAGAGTTCCAGGACAGCTGGGGCTACAGGGAGACCCTGTCTCAAAAAGATCAAAAAAATATTTTTACTATTTTTATTTTATGCGTGTGAGTGTATTGCCTACATGTATGTGAGTGCACCATGTCGTGCAATGCTGTGGAGGTCAGACGAGGGCATTGGATTCCCCTGGAACTGTACTTATGGACAGTTGTTAGCTGCCGTATGAATACTGGGAATCGAACCTGGGTCCTCTGCAAGAGCAGTTAGTTCTCTTAACCACTGAGCTATCTCTCCAGCCCCTTATTTTTGTTTTTTAAATGAGTCACGTTCTGTTTGTCTCTCTCTCCCCCCATCCCTTTCCCCCCTCTTCTCTCTCTTGTTATTTTCTTAGGAATGCTTCAGAGCTTAATCTTTATTTAAATCATTTTTTCATTTTTTAAGACAGAGTTTACCTATATATCCCAGGTTGGCCCTGAAACTCGGATCCTCTGGCCTCAGTCAGGTGCTGGGATTACAAGGTTGGGCCAGCACATCCAACTCCCCTCAGATTCTTTATTACATAAATGTGTCTGTTTCAGAATTTGTTAAAGAGACACACTTCTTTTTTAAAAATGTATTTTTTTATCATACTCAAAAATATTGATTTCTTATCTCAGATTAAGAAAATGTAACCGGAAAACTTTAATGCGAACATAAAGCATTCATTAGAAAGTCTAATAAAAACAACCGAAAAATAATATTCTAGGCAAGTAAAAGGTTAATATTCTTATTCTTGTGAAATTTCGGAAAAGGACTGGCTAGATGGTTCAGTAGGTAAAGGCACCTGCCACCAAGCCTGAAAACCTGAGTTTGACCCCTAGGTCTCACAGGGTAGAAAGAGAGAACAGACTCCCATAAGTTGTCTTTTGACCTCCACATGTGGGCTATGGCATGGACATACCTGCTCTCCCCAAGTAATAAATCAAAGTTAAAAAAAAAAAAAGAAAGAAATTTAGAACAGGGGGGGGTTTAATCATCATGTTGTATGATGGAATGATAGTTGATGCTAATATGCCCAGAATTAGCATTACAGACACAGAGGTCAGTTGTCACCTGGTGTGTTTCAGAGTCTTGCTGTCTCTCTGTCTGTCTCTTGATGCTGGAGGATGATTTTTAAGGGAAAAATAACAGGGTAGGCAAGCTGTAAATCTCTGCAGCTAGCAGGAGAAGGGAGACAGAGAAGAGGAAGAGAGAAAACCATGCTGTTTGCAGTGAGGTGGCAAACAACCTCATATGGCAAAAAGAGCAAGTGAAGAGGCCCAGGAAAGCATGCTTAGCCTTTGGCCAGTACCCACAAAAGGGATAAAGAAAAGTAAAAGAAAAAGTTACAGCCAGGAGTGGTGGTGTTCACCTTTAATCCCAGCACTTGGGAGGCAGAAGCAGGCGGATCTCTGTGAGTTCAAGGCCAGCCTGGTCTACATAGTGAGTTCCAGTCCAGCTGGGGCTATGGGGAGACCCTGTCTCAAAAAGACCAAAAAAAGAAAAGAAAAGAAAAGAAAAAGTTACACTTTTCTGAGCCCTACCTCAGGCCAGTGTGACAGTGCTCTCTGCAAGCAGCCACAAGTGTCTAACTCAGCCTTTCTTTTTGAGACAAGGTCTCATGTAGCCCAGGTTGGCCTTATGCTTGCTGTAGAACTGAGAATTACCTTGAACTCCTTATCCTCCTGCCTCCACCTCCCAAGTATTGGGATTATAGGTGTGTGCCACCACACCCAGCTTAAATATTCTTAAGACTTTGTATTTTGCATTGTCTTTTGTGAACTAAACATATTTTGAGTATTTTTTATTTATACGTACATACATATATAAAGATTCTAAGCAACTATTTGATGCCAAGTCATTATTTTATTTTCTGTAGATTATGGTAGAATCCCTTTTAAAATTGGAGTACTTTTGCAATTAATGGTGCCTTGAAGTTTCTCTGCTTTTAAATTCGTTGATGAGCCAATGGCAGAATCCTCAGGTCTGGAGTGATAACCTTTATTGCTCATGTCTACAGAGCAAGCTGGGACAGGTGTTCATCCCCTCTAACCCAGTTAGGAATGGTTTGCAGATTCCTTTTTCTCCTTTGATAGCATTTTAAAAATAAATGCAGAGTTCACATCGTATGTTACTAGTTTGGTCTGATCCATGGTTAAAGTACAGAGCAGAAGTTGTCAATGGAAGAGCAGAACTGTCTCTGTTTTTCCCCTTTTCATCCCAGTATGTAAGATCCCTAGAAAGGGAACATTTACAGTTTGACATACATGTCTTGCAGCTGGTCTTGGTGACCTCTGGATGGTAGGGACATGCTCTTCATGGTCAGAATGGAAAGTGGTGTACAGGATCCCTGGATTCTACAGGGAAGCAGAAGATAGGGCCTGACTGGCTCCTACTCCAGGGCTCTGCAGAATTTAGCAAAGGATTGGCAGCCAGGCCACTTTGAGCTTAGTAACTCTAGGGCACCTGAGCTTTAAAAATTATTATTATTATTATTATTATTGTTGTTGTTGTTGTTGTTATTATTTGCATCTGTGTGTGCATGCATGCATGATGGGGAGCTTGGTAGAGCATGTGCCCACAGCATGCATGTGCAGATCAGAAGACACCTTTGATCTCTCCTATCTTTCTGTGGGTTCCAGTGACTGAACTCAGACCATCAGGCTAAGACTACAAGTACCTTTACCCACTAAGCCATCTCCCACTTGAGGTTTTTAAGGGACAGTTTGGATATTTGATATGTGGGCTCATGGTGCTGGTGTGTTTACTTATGTTTATATGTCTATCTCTTTACATATAACTATACTTCAAAATTTAACAGAGAACAGCAGAATTATAATCAATATTTAACTGGATTTCTATAGTGATATTAATAAAAGTACATATAAGTTCAACTCTTGTATAGTTTAGTCAGTATATGTATCTACCTTTTAGTATTTTTGAATAAAACATGAATTCTTTTTGTTTCATTTTGTTTTTGAGATAGAGTCTTGCTGTATAACTGGCCTCTAACTCAAAACCTTTCCCGCCTCAGCCTCCTGAGTGCTGGGGTTACAGGGGTGAGCCACTATGCCAGCTTTGCTAGCATCTCAAAATTTTAGAGTAATTAATGGTATTCTTTTAGATTAAAACACATAGTAAAATCTCATAATCTACTTAAAATTCTTTTAACTTTAATTTTGTGCTATGATACATAATGACAGTAATACCCTGCTTTCCTTAAAGATTTATGAATTTAAGACAAAACTTTATATACTCAGAAGTTATATGTCCCATTACTGTAATGTTGATTTATTGCTTTATAGAAAGTAGAAGGAATTCCACTTACCTGTGTTTCTGTCCATTGTGTCAGGATGCCTTCTTCTACTCACTGGTGTATGACCCTTCCATGAAAACGTTATTAGCTGACAAAGGGGAAATCAGAGTGGGCCCCAGATACCAAGCCGACATTCCAGAAATGCTCCTAGAAGGTATGTTTTCACTGGGTTTCAAGTTCTGTGAAATCTGCATCCTGAAACGTGAAGATTCTTATCCTCATGGAAGAACATACTTAAGTGGAGGGTGTAAGAGTAATGGACCTCCCAATTTGAGAAACATAAGATATGGTGGAGGATAATTCACAAGCTCACTTATTTATTTATGACTTCTCATTTTCTTATTTTTATGGCTGTGGATTTTTTTTAATGTGTGTATGTATGTGGGAGTGGGGGTACATGCATGTATGCATGTGTGTGTACATGTGAGTGTGTACACACATGTGTCACTGCCTGTGTGGTCAGAGACATCTTGGGGGAATCAATTATCTCCTCCCACCTTAGAGTGTGTTCTAGGGATTGAGCTCATGTTGCCAGGCTTGTGCAGCAAGCTGAACCTGCTAACCATCCTGCCAGTCCAGAAAATCTACATATCTAGAACATTGTTATGTTCTAGAAATGTGCTTATGAGCATAACTTCTATGTGAGAAGTAGTATGTACTGTTTGGTGCTTCAGCTGCATATATATGAAAATTGCAACTATACAGAAATTAGCATGGCCCCTGTGCAAGGACAGCATGCAAATTTGTGAAGTGACCCATATTTAAAAAAATAAAAATAATTATTTGAATTGTTGATTTAGTTTCATTACAAAAAAATACATGTAATGAATTTGGCTTGGGACTAGGACAGAATTTCCAAGTTTTTGAAATGGTCCTAAACATACTTCTGCCATGTGTATTACATATTCATGCAAAATTTCCAGCACTGATGATAACATCAAAATACCAACCAGCTCTGGAAAATGCTGAAAGTGCTCTGTGTCCTATAGTATCAGGTGTCTTGCCAAGATTTAATTCTTTATGTCAAAATAAATAAGGATGAGCTAGTGACCTGGCTCAGCAAGTATAGGCACTTGCTGCCAAGACTGAAAACTTGAGTTCAATCCTCAGGACCCACATAATGCAAGGAGATTCCTGTAAGTTTGTCTATTTGCCCCCCACCTCAGAATAAATTTATAAAATGGAGTAATATGAAAAAATAAGGATATCCATCTCATTAGTTTGGAAGTTTGAAGTTTTGCTTTCATTTTTAATAAAGGGTATGCATACCAAAGAATTATTTTAAAGTAAAATTCTCCATGAGTTATTGTTTGTAAATGTTTGATATGTATACCTATTTTATATCCTGGGGTTATCATAAAAATTTCTTGTGTAGAAAGAGTCTACAAATTGGAAAAGTTTAAGAAGTCATGGTCACCAGGCGTGGTGGCGCATGCCTTTAGTTCCAACACTTGGGAGACAGAGGCAGGTGGATCTCTGTGAGTTTGAGGCCAGCCTGGTCTACATAGTGAGTTCCAGGCCAGCTGGGGCTACAGGGAGACCCTGTCTCGAAAAAGACAAAACCCCAAAAAAAAAAAAAAAGAAGCCGTAGTCTAGCCTGTTACCTGGAAAGCCTCGAAACTATATGGTATTTCCTTTGTGGGATTGGTCTGTTTTTTTCTGTCCCTTAGGTGTTTTTTGGTAAAGTTCCCTTACTATTGTTCTTCAGAAGTTCTGGGGTGGGTCTTATCTCAGTTTTTGGTTTTTTTTTTCTTTCTTCCTTAGATGAAGTTTATCATCCATTTGCCAATTTCTTCCTTCAGATTTCATTTGGCTTCTTTGGTTGGGAGATGCTGACCATTTTATAATTTTGAGCATGATGTGGGTCTGTTTCTGAGGCTTTCCTTCTGTTGATGCTGGTCTGTTGGTTCATGTTCTTATGCTTCAGTTTAAGAATAGAAGCTTTGTGGTGTGTGGGAGTTTGTGGTAAGCCTTGTCTCCTGTCACACTGCTTACTTTTGCACATTTTCTGTGTGCTTATTTTTCTAGATGAACTTTATCATCAGCTTCACTAACAGGAGGAAAAGAAGGAACCCCCCTCTCTTTTCTGTTTTTGTTATAGTGGCAGCCACCGTTTAAGTTACTTAGGGAGCAGAGGCATTTTGGTGATAGCTAGCTAGCTAAGGAGAACGCCTCAGAAAGAGCTTCTTTCTTCAAAGCTACTTCCAATATTGTGGGAGTGAGAATATATATATATATATATATATTTTAAATATAGCTTTAGTCATAGGTTTATAGATTTCTTCCTAGGTTTATTTATTTATTTTTTGGCTAGGTTTATTTTTATATTTATTACTTGCTCAGTTTATTTCTGTGAATTTTTTTTACAAAAAACACATTTATATAGATTTTAGAGAAAATGACATTAAAATTTACTTGTGTGTCGGGGAGGGGTTTGGCTTTTTGAGACAGGGTCTCCCTGTAGCCCCCAGCTGGCTTAGGACTCACTTTGTAGACCAGGCTGGACTCGAACTCAGAGATCCACCTGCCTCTGCCTCCCAAGTGCTAGAATTAAAGGTGCACGTTTGTGTGTGTGTGTGTGTGTGTGTGTGTGTGTGTGTGTGTGTACATGTACTTGTGTGAAAGTCAAAGAACAACTTGCAGGAATTATCTCGCCTTCCATCACGTAGGTCCTAGGGACTGAGTCCAGGCCAGGATTGAACCTAGGTTGCTAGGCTTATTGGCAGATACCTGCAGAGCTATCTTACTGACCTGAAAAAAATGCCTCCTGTTGCTTTTAGGGGGAGACAAAGTCTCCCTGTAGCTTAGAACTTGATGTGTAGACCAGCCTGGCTTCGATCTCACAGAAATCCGCCTGCCTCTGCCTCTGCCTCCTGAATGCTTGGCAAAGCCAGGAGCTACCTTGCCTGCCCTGAAAAATGCCATTTTTAAAAAATTATAAGTGAAGAAGTCATTTGGATTTTCATTATAACCTCAAACATTTAGCATATCCACAATATTTCTTCTCACTTGTAATTAGCAATCAACGAGATGTGTGGTTTAAAAAGCTTCTTTCTAATTATGAATTTTAGGGGGAAGGAACATAATAATAGATGTATATCAAATAGATGTATACAGTTAAAATCATGAACACATGACTGTACCACATTTAAAAGTCATGGACAGTGATCCCTGTGTGGGTTCACACTTATAAACCCAACACTTGAGAGACTGAGGCAGGAGGATTGAGTTTCATCCTGTTACATGGCAAGGCTGTCTTGGAAAAGGAAAAACAACAGACAAGAACAAGACAGACCACAAACATTGGCCCTCCAGAAGCATCTGTGTACAGCGAAGTGCCTGGTTGAAAGGCAATTAGATGGGAGAAGCATCGTATTTGAGAACAAATATTTAGGACTTGCCGTAACTCGTGCTTGTTAAGTCATTTGGTCCTCTTGTGTGGGTGCATTTTGACCACTGGCCAGACCGCTATTTGTGTTGGCATGGGCGAAAGAGCCAGAATGAATATCCACGGTAGGTGGCAGCAACCATGTCAGAATGGGATACAGCTGGATTTGTGAGCATGGGCTGATGGATCCTACACAATCATTATGCTGTTTCTTACTTGTGAAATTTTTAGAATTCACTTACTCTATCATGTAACAAATGCTTAAGATCTGGAGTGATGTATATAGTTTGGAAATGAAGGTGAAGGTTTGTTTGAGATTTCAAATCTTATATTAAATTCAAATAAACTACCTAGAGAAATTTCTGTAGAATTTTCTGTAGATGTAGGAAATTAAAAATTGTAGTTATATGAATTGTAACAGAATTTGTTTTCTTCCAAGATCAAGTCTTGCTATAAAGCCCTGTTAGCCTAGAACTTGCTATGTAGAGCAGATTAGCCTCCAACTCACACAGATCTGCCTGCCTCTGTTTCCAAGTGCTGGGATTAAAGGTGTGTGCCACCGTGTCCAGTTTAACATTTTAATTTTAAGAAAGAAATCCATTTCATATACAGAATTTCTAAAATTTATGCTTATTTATTTATTTTTTGGGGGGGGTCTTTTTGAGACAGCGTCTCATCTCCCTGTAGCCCCAGCTGTCCTGGAACTCACTACGTAGACCAGGCTGGCCTTGAACTCATAGAGATCTACCTGCCTCTGCCTCCTGAGTGCTGGGATTAAAGACGTGCGCCACTGCTCCTGGCAAATTTATGTTTATTTTTATAATGTGTTTTGCCTGCATGTATGTAAGTGTACCACAGGTGTCCAATGCTTGTGGAGGCCAGAAGAGGGGGTCAGATCCCCTGGAACTGGAGTTATAGACAGTTGATAGCCCCCTTGTGGGTGCTGGGAACTAACCTGGGTCCTCTGTAAGAGCCTCAAATGCTGAGCTATTTCTACAGCCCACATACAGAATTTTTTTTTTTTTTTTTTTTGTTTTTTTTTTTTTTTTTTTTTTTTTTTTTTTTTTTTTTTTAAAAGGTTTTCCCTCTTGCCCCCCGCTAAATTAAATAATTGTAGGCTGAGACTGTTTTGCTAAAACGTAAATTATAGTCTGTTAAACTTGATTTAGTAAAACCCTTTATATGTCTTGAAGAGTTTAGTCTTAAAGTTTTTAGGATATGACCATGGGTTTTGTTTGTTTGTTTGTCTTTTTGAGGCAGGGTCTCCTTGTAGCCCCAGCTGTCCTGGAACTCACTATGTAGACCAGGCTGGCCTTGAACTCACAAAGATCCACTGCCTCTGCTTCCCAAGTGCTGGGATTAAAGGCGTGCGCCACCACGCCTTTATCATTAAATGATTAAACTAGAACCAGATTTGGTGAAACCTGGCAAATATGTCCTAATTATAACCTTGGGAAAGAATTCAACCCCTCCACCTTCCCTTTTCTTCCTCTGTAAAAAGAGAGTAGGAAGTACCTTCACCCAGCACAGGCCTCCAGTGAGGCTGATGTAGTGGCCTCAGAATCTGTTGTACTGTTTTGCTCTGGAAAGCCATCTGGGAAGCTTTGACTTACAGATTCAAGATCTTTGTTTGCAAAGGAGGAAAACACACCTGCTCTGTGGATTCAGGTGTTAATCCCATTGAAACTCTATGCCGGGATCTCCATCTCAGTGAGGGACACATGAGGCCAGGGCTCCTGGAGGTTTAAGGAGATAAAGGTCAACTGACCTTTGTGGTTGGTGCAAATGTCAGTGGAGTCTTAACTGTGGCAGTGTCTCAGTTATGACCCTTACTATTTGTTTATTTAAATGCTCTGAGTACAAGTTCCTCATAATTTGAAAGTTTTTACCAATTTCTCCACCAACTTTATTATTTTCTTTTCTCTCCCCCTCCCTTTCTTTCTTTGAGGATTGAACCTAGGGCCTCACACGTTAGGTAAGTGCTCAATCGCTGAGCTGATCCTAGCCAATCTTACTGCTGTTTTCCTTTTCTTTCTTTCTTTCTTTCTTTCTTTCTTTCTTTCTTTCTTTCTTTTTTTTTTTTTGGTCTTTTTTGGTCAGGGTTTCCCTGTATCCCCAGCTGTCCTGGAACTCACTATGTAGACCAGGCTGGCCTTGAACTCACAGAGATCCTCCTGTCTCTGCCTCCTGAGTGCTGGGATTAAAAGCATGTGCCACCATGCCAGGACCAATCTTACTGTTTTCAATCACTAATTTTGTAAAGTGCCAACTTCTCAACAGTGGTAGATGCTAATCAACTTTAGGAATCTCATGCTGGGAAAAGGAAAAGGCTGAAGCCTTGTGCCAACCTTGTCTCCAGGAAAGAGATTTCACAGAGTTCTGACAACTTATCTGACCACCTTGCAGCAGAGACTAGAACAAAATCAGTGATGGGCAGGACCGGCTCTGGCCGGCTACATAAACCTAAATCTGTCAGGACCCTAAAGATGGACTTGGAGGGTCAATGATCTCTTTATCCCTCTTCCCAATGTGGTCACATTGAGTAAATCTTTTTTTGCTTTCACTATTAAGAAAACTCACTTGTATAATTAAGTATAAACATACGTTGATTGCAACATACAGAACAATAGTTCTCAACCCCAGGGCAACTTTGTCCCCCAGGCCTCACTGGAGGCCTGTGTTACATGAAGGCGCTTCCTACTCTCCTTTTATTTATTTTTTTAATTTATGTTTTTAATTAATTTATTTTTTGGTCTTTTTGAGACAGGGTCTCCCTGTAGCCCCAGCTGGCCTGGAACTTTGCTACATAGACCATCCGCCTGCCTCTGCCTCCTAAATGCTAGGATTAAAGGTGTGGGGTGTGGCTTCCTACTAGCCTTTTAAAGCAGAAGAAAAGGGAAATAGGAAAGGTTGAAATTCTTTCCCAAGGTTGTAATTAAGACATTGGCCAGGTTTCAACAAATCTGTAAATCTAGGGTCAATTCTAGCTGAATCATTTAACAATTATACAGGCAATTATAGACATTTTTTTGTTGTCCTGTGATGGAAGGGAGTGGGTGGGTGAAATTGTACATGCATACCTTGGACATAGGCCACAGATGCTGCCAAGCATGAATGTGTTCAGCCCAAAGTGTCAGTAGTGTCTAGGTATTGAAAACCTGCTATAATGGGTTCAATAGGTATCAATTATTATTTATATAATTATTGTATTTAAAATATCAAAAGTATATTGCTATATACTTTAGTCTATTTCTGTTTTTGTTGTTGATTTTTGAGACAGGCTTTCACATAGCTCAGAGTGGTCTCAAACTCAACTTCGAATCCTCCTTCCCTTGATATTGCAAATACTGGGATTCCAGGCATGTACCACCAAGCCTGGCTTTATGTAGTATTGGGGATTGAACTCTGGGCTTTGGGCATATTAGCCAACCACTCTGCCAACTGAACTACACTTCCAGTCCCTGTTTCTGTGCTTGTTTTGTTTTGCTTTGCTTTGTTTTGTTGAGACAGGACTTCACTATGTAGCCCTGGCTGACATGGAACTTACTATGTAGACTAGGCTGGCCTCTGTCTCACAGAGATCCACATGCCTCTGCCTCTGCCTTGCAAGGGTTGGGAATAAGGGTGTGCACCACCACGCCTGGCCCTATTTCTGTGCTTTTGGTCAACTTTATTCTCTTCCTTTTGTGGTGTTGGGGAATCAAACACCAACACATGCTAACTAGGCATGCTAACTAAGAATGTTACACGTGAACTCAATATTGCTTTGTTTACTGTTCCTTTATAGTACCTCGTTCAGTTTAGTTAACATTTCTCTTATTAGTTTAATGATAATAATACTTGATTTATAGGTTACTAAAATAATTTATCTTCCAAAACTAAATTCTTTTTTTTGAAGAATTTTAAAATTTGTTTTTATGTGTATGAATGTTAAGCCTGCATGTGTGCAAGTGCACCCATGTCGTGCAGTACCTGCAAAGTGCAGAAGAGAGCGTCGGACCCCTTAGAACTGGAGTTATAGATGATTTTTAACTACCGTGTGGGTGCTGGGATTCAAACCCGTCTTCTGCAAGAGCAGCCAGTGCTCCTAACTGCTGAGTCATCTCTCCAGCCCCCCAAAACTAAATTCTTATAAATTTAATTTGCCAAGACAGTTGTGTGAAAATGCTGTCTTTATTGTTTATTTATTCAAATAATCTTTTCTTTGGAGGTTTTAATAGTTGTATAAACCTACTGCCAGTGTTATTTGTGTTTCATATTTTTATTGTTATTATGCATGTGATTTTTTTCTTAAACGATATTTTCTTTGGAATGCCACTGAACTTTTATATTCATATTTATGATTCCACTCTAGTAACTTATTATCCCCTGAATCATATCCTAATACATTAGCCAGGGCTTTCTGAGCAATATTAAATAAAAATGGTGATAAATGGTAATCCTTGTGTATTTATAAATTGAATGTAACAAAAAGTATGGTGCCGTGACAGCTGGTACAACCAAAGTGAATTTTTCCAATTGTCTAAGGAAGGGCTTCTAGGATATATGATATGGACTGCGTTCTTTAGTGTGTGAGCACCATTGTGTTGGGTGTGTGAAGGAATCTACTAAAGTAATTTCTGTTTTCTAAAAATCTTAAAATATGGCTAGAGGATTAGTAATGACTTGTAAAAGCATTTCTGAATCTGTATTCAACTTTATGTGATATTTGTTATTTTTTAGAGTCCTGGCTAGCCTGCTGATCCTTCTGACTCTACTCCACCACCACCATCCAGTGGTGAGATTAGAGATCTGAGCCATGACACCTGGCCCTCTTGTAATTAGTTGGTAAATGCATTTGTAGGAATTCAGAGTTTAGAGAGATCTTCATAGACCTGATTATTGTGTGTGTGCACACATGCATGTGCGTGTCTGTACATGTGCATGTGAAGGCTAGAGGACAACCTTGAGTGTTGTTCCTCAGGCACCATCCACCTGGATTTGTGAGACAGGGTCTCTCACTGGCCTGCAGCTCTTTAAGTAGGCTAGGCTGGCTGGCCAATGAATCCCAGGGGTCCACTTGTCTTTGCCTCCTTAGTGCTGGGATTATAGGCATGCACCACTTTGTCTGACTTGTATGTGGGTTACAGGTTCAGGTCCCAGTCAGGTGTGATGGCATCTGACTTTTAATCTCAGCACTTGGGAGACAGAGGGAGGCAGGTAGATCTCAATGGGTTTGAAACCAACCTGATCTATATGGCAAGTTCCAATCTAGCCAGGTACATGTAGTGGGACTCTGTCTCAAAAACAAACAAACAAACAAATCAACGAAAACTTGGGTTCTTATGCTTGCATGGCTGACAACTCTATAAATAGAGCCATTTCACCAGTCCAGGCTGTGCTATGTGATGATGTAGGACCAGAACAAATTAGAATTGCCCAGTTATTGTAAATGGAGCATAGACGTGAGATAATTTCAATGTTTAGAATAACATCTTGCAAGTTTTTCCCTCTGTTAAAGAAGTGACCAAACTTTGGTATGAATAGAATTCTCTTGTGAATCCAAAATACTCAATCTATAGTGACTTTGACATAGAACATTTATTATCATTTGTTATCTTATTGTTGTTGTGAATTTTATTTACTGGCATTGTCTGTTTTTGATGTTTTATGACTTCATACAGGGTTTTTTTTTTTCTGGTTCTTAGAATTCTTATACTTAAATTCTGTTTCTGCTCTATTTAGGATCCATGGGTGGAATTGAATTTATTGATTTAACAAAAACAAAATTGAGAAGTATCAGCCTTACCTTACATTCTATAGAATAAAACAGAAAGGGCTTAATACTGAATGGTGCCACTTCATATGTATTATTTTAAAATATACATTTACTTTTACCTTTACTGCTTTTAAAAACCAGTATCATCTTACTTAAAATAAAATAACAGTTTTATCTTATGGGCCTATTTGGCAAGGATAATGTGCCATTCTCCCTTCTCAAGTTTCATACAGTTTCTAACTTTAGTTTTTAACTTGTCTTAAAAATGAGCCTGGTGTGGGGGGCTCAATGGGGAAAATATTTGCCACTTAAGAATGAGAACCTGAGCTCAGAACCTCTCAGCACCTATGTAAAAGCTGGGTGAGTGGCTGTAACCCTAGGCTGTGGGTGCAGACATAAGTGATTCCTAGAGCTTGCTGGCCAGACAGTCTAGACCAGTCAGTAAGCTCTGAGTTCAGTGAGAGACTGTCTTAAAAAATAAGGTAAGGGCTGGAGAGATGGCTCAGCAGTTAAGAGCACCAACTTCTTGCAGAGAACCGGGGTTTGGTTCCCAGCACCCACATGGCAGCTAACAACCATCTGTCACTCCATTTCTAGAAGATCTGATGCCCTGTTCGGGCCTCTGCAAGCATCGCATGACACAGATGCATTTACATACATGCATGCAAAACACTCATACACATAAAATTTTTTTAATTAAAAAAAAAGGAAGTAGAGAGTGTTAAAGGAAGATGCCCACTGTCAACCCCTGCCCCCCATGCACACACACACACACACACACACACACACTCACTCACTCACTCACATATACACCTCCTACACACATTGAAAAATGAAATTTCAAATCATTTATGTTTCTTTGGTCAAATACTAGTTCTGCTTTGTGTGTGCTGTTGTTAGAAGCAGGTGATCCTCTAGTTACCTGCTCCTGAACAAGTCCCCAACACAACAGTAGTGAACTGACTTTGGACACTGTGGGCCAAGAATCACCCGATTCTGCCCTCCCAGCCATGCACACCCCCCTGTTCTTTGGTTGAGAATCTTCAGTCAGTCTTTAGGGACACTTTGACCTCATCATATATGATGTATGATGTAAAGCTTGCTGCCCAATATTACACATGCAGTGATCAAAGTCCAGACCAGGCCCTGTCATCAAAGAGCTCCTTGCCCAGTAGAATCCATACCTGTGAAAAGCAGAACTTTATTTGACAATTTCGTTTTTAAAAATTTATTTTCATTTATGTATGTCTGTATGTGTCTCCTGTGTGTGTATGCCGTGTGTGTACTGGTCCCCACAGAGGCCAGAGCAGGGTATTAATTAAATCCCCTGGAACTAGAGTTATTAGCAGTTGTGAGATGCCCAGTGTGGGTGCTGGGAACCAAACTCAGGTCTTCTGCAAGAGTAGTACGTGCTCTTACTTTTTGAGACAGAGTTTCCTTGTATCCCCAGCTGGCCTGGAACTCACTATGTAGACCAGGCTGGCCTCGAACTCACAAAGATCCGCTTGCCTCTGCCTCCCAAGTGCTGGGATTAAAGGTGTGCACCACCACGCCCAGCCTTCTCATTGACTTTTTTTAAAAAAGTATTGATTGGTTTTTAGAATTTTGCACATGTATGCCATGTATACTAACCACTCTCACTTCCTACCACCCTGCCTCCCCTCCCCACAACTTCACATTCACGGTTATTCCTTTTGTTTTGTGACCCATTGAGATTAACCAGGGCCACCTGTGTGACCATGGGTTTTGAACTATCCATGGGAGCCTGTGGGCTCAGCAGTAGGTGTACAACTAAAGATAGGGATTCCCTCTCTCCCAGAATCTATCAGTAGTCAATACTTGAGAGGCAAAGGATAGAGCCTGGTGAGGCTCTCCCCATTCTTTGACGGAATGTTGATAGGGCTGGTCCTGTGTGGGCCCAATTCAGTTGTTGTGAAATGGTTATATCAAGTCTAGAGAATGGCCATCCCCTCTTCTGCAATGTTCCTGAGAAGTTAGTAAGGCTGGTAAAAGTGACTTGTTTAGGACTGGGTCCACAACTGTTACTTAATTTTCTGCATCTTGGGAAGCCATGGGCTTCTGCATTCGTTGTCATTCACTGTAAGGAGAGACTTACTGGTTGACTTTTAAGCCTGTTTTCCATCACCATCCTTTGCCCCTTGACTCTTTGCTGATGGTTTTATTTCCTTGTGAGATATTCTAAACGTAGCATCCTGCATCATGGTGAGTCTTTCACATGGCCCTCACCTGTATTGCATTCTTTTTCTTTACAGTGTCTGTAATAGCTCATGAGACTTGAAATCTGCCTTCTGTATTCCATTGTCACTAACGTCCCCAATTTTTGCCACTCCCACCGCCAGTTTCAGCCCTTCCTTCTAGGTGACTGAATCCTCTGACTTCCTCAGGTCCCATTGCTAAGTGTGAAATTTGAAGTTGGGTTCTCTCTCTTAAGAGGTGCATGGACTTCAAGGGCTGCTCATTACCTCAGAATACAATCGATGCAGAATACGTTCCTAACTTTCTTCCCCTAGCTGTCTCTCTTCATTTCCTTAGTGTCCTCCAGACAGAAGGAGCTATTTTTCTCACAGGTTTTCATACCCCATGGCTTTGTCCTGTTCTCATCTCTTCGTGCGTTTAGAGCCTTCAGCTTTCAGCAGAGACGCTGCTGTTTTCCCAGCATTGTCTCCAGGCCAGCCCGAAATGATTGCTCTTCAGATCTTCTAGCCATCTCTATGTCTTATGGCATATGCTTCTTTTGTTTCTATCATATGTTGTTATGTACACATTTCATCATAGAGTGTGGCAGGGCTGGCTCTGTTTCGTCTCTCTATTTCTTAGCATGAGGCTTAGTGCCTCACACATCCAGGGTCTCAGGAGATGAATGCTAAAGCTGATACCATGTAGTTGGTTTTGTTAATGTTGCCATCAGTGTTCACCTGCTGTCAAAGGCTGTACCAAAAATGCCCAGCATTTGCCTGACATTTGATCATTTCTAATGCACTGGTGACCATAGTCATCAGCCATATGTGACAGAGTGCTTTGTGAATAACAAGACTCTTTTTTTTTTATTTTTGGGCAGGAGACTCAGATGAGAGGGAACAATCAAAATTGGAAGTTAAAGTTTGGGATCCCAATAGTCCACTTACGGATCGACAGATTGACCAGTTTTTAGTTGTAGCTCGGTGAGTATCCAATTATCAAGTCATGTCTTTGTATGAAAGAACTTGTTCTAGTTTGTTTCTCCATTGCTGTGACAAAATACTCTGATCAAAACCAGTTTAGGGAGGAAAGGGTTTGTTTTCACTTAAATCTCCTGGGTCACAGTTCATCATTGAGGGAGCACAAGGTAAGAACTCAAGACAGGAACCTGAAGGCAGAGAGCTGAAGCACGGGCCCTGGAGGAATGCTGCTTACTTTCTTGCTCCTCTGGCTCATGCTCAGCTTGCTTTCTTATACAACATTGCCACCTGCCCAGGAGTGGCATTACCCACAGTGTACTGGGCCCTCCTACATCACTCAGTAATCGAGAAGATGCCCCACAGACATGGCCACAGCCCAGTCCAATGGAGGCAATTTGCCAATTGAGGCTCCCTCTACTCAGGTGTGCCAAGTTGACAATTAAAGCTATAAATATGTATATTTCCTTTCTTTTTAAAGATTTTTTTTAATGTGTATGAGTATTTGCCTGTATTTATGTAAGTGAACCACATGCATGCCTAGTGCTGTCAGAGGCCACCATCAGATCTCCTGAACTGGAGTTACAGATGATTGCGAGCCTACGAGCCACCATGTGGGTGCTGGGAACTAAACCTGGGTCCTCTGCAAGAGCAGCCAGTGCTCTTAACCACCGAGCCATCTCTCCAGCTCCTATTTCATTTCTTTGTATTCTACTTTCCCTACTATTGATTGTATTATTCTTTTTTCTAGTCATGTAAGAAAATTCAATATATGGTCACATTGTCTCCTAAATAATATGATTTACTTTCATTAATTTTTGTTATAAATGAAAATAGATTTATTAATTTTAACTGAATGTGGAAGCAAGTGTTGGGGTTGTAGCTTAATGCTAGAGTGTTTGCCTAGCATGCACAAGGTCCTTTTCTCAATACTGCAGAAAACCATAGACAACAATGATCAAAAGATGTGCTTCAAATCGGTAAATGAAATTTTTTACAAAAAGAAGAAATTGAACACCTGATGCCTGATCTTTAATGAAAGAAATGCCTTTTATTCTGGACATTGCTTCCTCAAGTGCCAGAAGAAATATGCTACTCCAATCCGATGTGAGCGCCTATACCTATAATCCCAGCACTTGGGAGGTGGAGACAAAATGATCAGGAATTCAGAGTCAGCCTGGGCTACAAAGTGATTTGAGGCCAGCCTGGCTATATGAGACCCAGTCTCAAAAAACAAAAGGAGGGACGGAGAGAGGGGAAGAGGGAGAGGGAGAGATAGAGATAGATATCTGTGTATGAGTAAGGCCTGATGCTAGCCCAGAGTTTTTCTTTAAGAGCTTTCAGCTTGACTGCAATGAGTGGTTGCAGGATTTTATTTTTGAAATTATAAAAGTAAATGATAGCCAGCCGTGGTGGTCCACGCCTTTAATCCCAGCACTCCGGGAGGCAGAGGCAGGTGGATCTCTGTGAGTTCAAGGCTAGCCTGGTCTACATAGTGAGTTCCAGGACAACTGGGGCTACAGGAAGACCCTGTCTCAAAAAGACCAAAAAAAAAAAGTAATGCTCACATGGGAAAAGTGCCACAAAAGAGAGTGTGAAATGAGCATAACATTCTAACAATGGATGAGTTAGAAAAAAGCCTGAATGGACATCCAGAGGCAACTGATGAATGAAATGAGCTATACTCATACAGTGGGGTGTTGCTTCACTTCAGTTAAAATGAGACAAGTGAAATTCTAGGTAAGAGAGATGAATCCCCAAATATTGAAGGTCCATACAAATGATGGTTTATGTGTACACACTGTACCCATTTATAAAAAAAAAGTCATGCAACTAGAAAACAGTGTTTTGTTTCCTTAATGATTATATATCGTATATTGTGGATATGAAACACTAACCAAATTTATAATGTTTATTTCCTGAAATGAACCAAACATGGAAAAATATTAGAATCAGTTCAACTTGGGTGCCAGGGTCTCCCATTATGATATTCTCTGATTTTTCTTCTGAAAACAGTGTTAGCCTATCTTTAGACCACACTGTCTATGAGGACAGTCACCAGAGAAGGTCAGACTGTATTGGTGGCCACGCACTTGGAATGCAGAGCCCCCACACCTAACAACTAAGTGATTGAATTAAGGCACTCGGTGTACGTTGTTGGGCAACAGCCAGTCAGTGGAGCCGAGGAGGGGAAGATGCAGCTGAAAATGAGCCATCAGCGGAACCCTTGGCCTAGACCCTCAAGGAGAGCTTTCTTAATGGCCCGACTGTTAGCGAAACACAGTTTTCAAATTTGATTTGTATTCTGGTTTTTCCTTTTTCTGATTGCTATATGTTTTCCATTTCTTTGAAACCAGAATGAGAGTCTTTTAAGGAATTATAATTAGCATCTTTTTAAAAAAGTATTTTATTTATTATTACTTTATGTTAAGTGGAGCTGAGGAGTGGAAGATGCAGCTAAAAATGAGCCATCAGCGGAACCCTTGGCCTAGACCCTCCAGGAGAGCTTTCTTAATGGCCCGACTGTTAGCGAAACACAGTTTTCAAATTTGATTTGTATTCTGGTTTTTCCTTTTTCTGATTGCTATATGTTTTCCATTTCTTTGAAACCAGAATGAGAGTCTTTTAAGGAATTATAATTAGCATCTTTTTAAAAAAGTATTTTATTTATTATTACTTTATGTGTATGTGTGTATTGCCTGCATGTAAGTGCATCTGTGTTGCGCAGTGCCCGAGGAGGACAGAAGAGGTTGTGGGATCCCCTGAGACTGGAGTTTCCGACAGTTGTCAGCTGCC
>NW_008340854.1:3235510-3238966 GCF_000622305.1 Nannospalax galili
ATTTAAAAATATTTGATCTAAACCAATTTTTAAAATTGATCTAAATACAAATTAAAGCCAATTCTTTTTAGATTTTTGCTTTTTGAACACAGGTCTCACTCTGTATCGTCCACATTATCCTGAAACTTGCAACCTCTTGAATGCTAGGAGTGCAGGTGTCAGCCAGCCACCGTGCCCAGCTGGAAATTTAGCTCCTGTCCCAACCACATTATTGGAGTGTGTGTGTGTGTGTGTGTGTGTGTGTGTGTGCGCGCGCGCGCAAGTGCTCTACCATTGAGTTTTATCCCTAGCCCTCAAATTTTAAAGTGCTAAGTATTAGTGAAAGTATGGTAAACCAGTGTTGTAATATGGGCCTGGCAGGAATGTAAACTGCTACAGCTGCTATGGAGAACTGTTTGTGTCATCTTGCACACATTCTTTAAGTTTTGCTTCTGATATTGCACCCAGGACAAATGCATTATGCTGGTTAGTTTTTGTCAGCTTGACACAAACTAGGGTCACCTGGGAAGACTAGGCCTAAATTGAGGAATTGTCTCCATCAGACAGGCCCATGAACATGTCTATGGAGCATTTTTTTTTGGGGGGGGGGTGTCTTTTTTTCGAATTGTTAATTGAAATAAGAGGGCCTAGGTAGGTGTGGCCCAGTCCATTGCAGGTGGTGCCATCCCTTGGGAAGTGGGCCTGGGCTTTATAAAAAAAGTAGTGAAGCAAGCCAGTTAGCAGGGTCCACATGGTCTCTGCTTTGGCTCCTGCCTCCAGGTTCCTGTTTGAATTCCTGCCCTGACTTCCCTTAATGGCAAAATGTGATGTGCAAGTGTAAGCCAAATAAGCCCTTTCCTCCCCAAGTTGGTTTTGGTCAGTGTTTTATCACAGCAACAGAAAGTAACTAATACATGCATACACATGGGTACCAAAAGACATATATGCAGATGGCATTAGTAACTGCATTTATGAGATCTCCAAACTGAAAATAACACATAATGCTGATCAACTGCAAGGTGAGGGTAAGGAATCAAAGAAATGTGCCATTGCAAGGAAAATGATTGTCACTCCTATTATCAACTTAGATGACTCTACAAACACGATTACAGAAATGAAAAGTGTCCAGCTAGGTGTGAGGGCTCACTTGCAACCCCAGAGCTTGGGAGGCTGAGAAAGAAGGATTTCAGTATGGACAGCATAGTTCCCATCCAGCCTGAAGCACAAAATGAGACCCTATCTCAGAACAATAATAGCATGTCTAGTATATGTGATTTTATATCTGCAAACCTGATCTGTGGTTTTGGAATCCATGATAGTGCCAAGCTCATTATGATGGTGCACACTTATCTCAGCCCCTGGAGCCAAGGTAGGAGGACCAGAAGTTTGAGACTTGTCTGGGTTACATAGTGAACTTCTAGGCTAGCCTCAGTTCTATACTGACACCATTTTGTTCTGTTTTGTTTTGCTTTAAATCCAAAGAAGGAGTGTAGGAAGGTTGGCCACTTTCTATTTCTTCATTTTGATGTTGGTTGGAACCTGGGATCATTCACTTTGTGATAACTAAGTGTGGTAGTTTTTGTTTTTGTTTGAATGTGTGTTAGATTTTAAATTGTTAAAAAGAACTGTCTTCCTTGCCTTTTGTGTTTAGCAATGTAGACAACCTCTTCATTTCAGCTCCTTGGGGTTAAGGCTCCTTGCACATAGTAGGGCTCTAAATTATGACAAGTGGAAATCAACACAGGACTTTGTTTTCTAAAAATGGGATGTAGTAAAAATGTATTATATTTTGAGTCCCCACAGGAAGGGGTTTCTATAATTAGTGTTATATCATGTAAAAAAGTTACGGAGATTTCACAATTTGGATGAAAATAGTGGTTAGAACTTGCTTCACAGTGATAGTCAAACCCTGCAGATAATTTCATTTTTATTTTTGTGAGCGCATTTGAATACCAAATGATATATTTTATAATAGAACTTCTCGTTCTTGCTTTATGACCACACAGGGTTTTTGTTGTTGTTGTTGTTGTTGTTTTCTTGTTTGAATTATAATTACCTGCATATAATGAATGAATTTCCTTACTGGCTGGTTAGTAGCAATTAATATGTACTAGTTGGAACCTGAGTGTCTCAGAGTCATGTTTTGTTTGTTTTGGATTTGGGAATACTGCATATATATCACGAGGTGTCCTGGGTATGGGTCCCAAGCCTGAACACAAAATTCTTATATGTTTCATATGCATCTTTCATACACAACCCAAAATAATTTTATGCACTATCTTAAGTAATTTTGTGCATGAAACTTTGTTTCATGATGTGGAATTTTCTATTTGTGTCATATATAGTACACAAACATTTCAGGTTCAGGGCTGGGGAGATGGCTCAGCAGTTAAGAACACTGGCTGCTCTTGCAGAGGACCCAGGTTTGGTTCCCAGCACCACATGGCAGCTAACAACTGTCCATAACTCCAGTTCCAGGGGATCCAATGCCCTCTTTTGGCTTCTGCAGACGTTGCATACATAGGTGCCCTTAATTCCATGCAGGCAAAACTCATACACATAAAATAAAAATAAATATTTTTTTTTTGGTCTTTTTGTCTCTCTGTAGCCCTAGCTGGCCTTCAGCTCACTAGGTAGACCAGGCTGGCCTTGAACTCACAGAGATCCACCTGCCCCTGCCTCCCAAGTGCTGGGATTAAAGGCATGTGCCACCACACCCAGCTATAAATAAAATTTTTTTTTAAAGTTTCAGGTTTTAGAAAATGTCATGTCTTTAGATTAGTGTTAATCTGAATTAAATCTTAAAAGGGAAAATACTTTTCAGTTTATTTGTTTCTCAAATAACCAACAACTTATTTTTACCTTCTTTTACAGTTTTTTATTAGCTATCTGAAAGTTTCATAAAACAAAGGTAGGGGCTAGGAAGAGAGCTCAGTCAGCCAAAGTGCTTGTTGCTCAAGCATGAAGGTCTAATTCAATCCTGAGGATCTATCTCGAAAGCTGGGTGCACTTATAGTGTACGCTTTTAATCCCAGTGCTCAGAGGCAGAGACAGGAAGGTCCCTGGGGTTCCCTGCCTTACCATCCTAGATGAGTCAGTAAGCACCCAGATCCTAGTGTGAAAGATAGTCCGCCTCAAAAATACAGTGGACAACTCCTGAGCAAGGACAGTGAAGACCTCGGACCTCCAAATGCATGTGTCACACACACACAAATATAAAACACCACACACACACACTTAAAAGTAACAGAGGCAGGGACTGGAGAGATGGCTTAGCGGTTAAGAGTACTGACTGCTCTTGCAGAGGATCCAGGTTCGAGTCCCAGCACCCACATGGCAGCTACGTTCCGTCCTTAACTCCAGTTCCACGGGAATTCGAAGCCCTCTTCTGACCTCCATGGCATTGCACAACACGGGTGCACTCACATACATGCAGGCAATACACTTATACACATAAAATAAAAATAATAAATATAT
>NW_008340854.1:3239067-3239500 GCF_000622305.1 Nannospalax galili
GCCTGGTCTACATAGTGAGTTCCAGGACAGCTGGGGCTACAGGGAGACCCTGTCTCAAAAAGACAAAGAAAAAAAAGAAAAGGTAACCGAGGCTTTCTGTTTCCCTCTGTTTTTGTTTTATTCAGTGCTGTTGGGACATTTGCTCGAGCCCTGGATTGCAGCAGTTCCGTGAGACAGCCCAGCTTGCACATGAGCGCCGCCGCAGCTTCCCGAGACATCACCTTGGTAAGATGCTGCTTGAAATTTAGGGATTATTCTTTTGGTACTTTTAAAATTATAAAACCACTGTAACCGTATTGGACTCCTTGGGATATTTCTGACTGTTAACCCTTGACTACTAGGTTGATTCATACTGACTACTGACTGGTTAACTGGATTCCTAAGTCATGTCTTGTTTATGGGGGGGGTATACACACACATATATTTTATATAT
>NW_008340854.1:3239528-3240122 GCF_000622305.1 Nannospalax galili
GGTATAATGGGCAGGGGATGTAACTCACTATTCTAATATCCCTGTTTCTGCCTGTGTGCTTTTTTTCTGTTCATCTACATACTCAGTTGTAGATCACTTACAATATTTTATAAATTTTTTACATGTAAGTGATCATTTCTTGAGACTGTTACTATGACAACTATTCTGTAATTGTGTATCCTTTTTTGGTGAATTTTAAATTTTGGTGCATAAATAATGGATTTCATTATGATATTTTCATATTATATTTTGCTCTAGTTCACCCCCTATCCCCTCCTTTAAAAAAAATAATAAAACTGTTTGAGATGGTGACTCATGTTACCAAGGCTGGCTTCAAATTCACTGTGTAGATGAGGAGGACCTTGAACCTTGGTCTTCCTGGCTCTACCTTCCTTGTGCTGGGATTACAGATGTGTGCCACCCTGCCCAGCTTTGCTGTGGGTTTTACTGTGTTATTTATTTATTTGAAATTTTTTGTTTAATAACCACATACTTTGAAGAAGCATTTAATTACATCAGCATTGACATATTCAATAACAATTTTCTGAGGTAGGCTGCATCTCTTACAAAATTGGCTGTACATTTTTAGGTTTA
>NW_008340854.1:3241808-3253145 GCF_000622305.1 Nannospalax galili
GTTGTTCTCAGATAAACCTTACCTAGACATATATTTTTTGATCTCCTATGTATAATTTGTCAGTAGATTGTAGGAGTAATATGGTTCCCGCTCTGATTTTCAAAACTAGCTAGGCATTGTTTATTTCTCGCATTGTCTCACCCCTCTGTCATGGTTTTCCTGCTCAAGGTGCCCCCATTTCCCCCCATTCTCCCTTACTAATACCTTTCTATGGTCCTACCTCTCTTGAGCTTCTTTCCCTTTGTCCCCCAGGTTCCTAATATACTCTTCCCTCCCCCCTCCCTTAAACTAACCCAGTTTTTATCCATATCTCCCCTATTACGGCCTGTTTCCTACTGTTCTTCTCTTTCAGGTTCTTTCTTTTCCTTTACCTCCCTGTTTCCTTTC
Source organism: Nannospalax galili (assembly GCF_000622305.1). Classification (NCBI taxonomy): domain Eukaryota; kingdom Metazoa; phylum Chordata; class Mammalia; order Rodentia; family Spalacidae; genus Nannospalax; species Nannospalax galili. Next base: position 3,242,196 of record NW_008340854.1, read on the forward strand.
CATTATCCTGGTTCCTGTAGTTATATCTGGTTACATACTCATTTATCAGAATCTGGTTCTATGATCCACATATGAGGGAGAACATATGTCGGTTTTTTTTTTCCTGTGTCTATGTTACTTCACTAGTATAACAGTTTCTAGTTCCATCCACTTACCTGCAAATTTCATGATTTCATCTTTCTTTACTCCTGAGTAAAACTCCATCATATAATGAACCACATTTTGAAAAATAGGTTGCTTCCATCTCTTAGCTATTGTGAAAAGAGCAGCAACAAACATGGATGTACAAGTGTCTCTGCAATAGGATGAGTTCTTTGGGTATATGCCAAGAAGTGGTATAACTGGGTCGAATGGTAGGTTCATTTGTAGTTTTTAAAGAGTTCTCTATACTGCATTCCATAGGGGTTGAACAAATTTACAGCCCCACCAGCAGTGGATGAGTGTTCCCCTTTCCGCACATCCTCTCCAACGTTTGGTATCATTAGATGTCTTGATCTTAGCCAGTCTGACTGGGGTAAAATGAAATTTAAAGTGGTTTTAATTTGCATTTCCCTAATTACTAGTGATGTTGAACATCTTTTAAGATGTTTCATAGCCATCTTTACTTCTTCTTTTGAACCTCTCTCTTCAGCTCCTTAGCCCGTCATTTAATTGGGTTACTTCTTGTCTTGATTCTCTGTTTTTTGAGTTTGTTATATATTCTGGATATTAAACCTCTGTCGGATGTCGCTGGTGAAGATTTTCTCCCATTCTGTGAGTTTTCTGTTCGCTTCCCTGGTTGTCTCCTTTGATGTACAGAAGCTTTTTAGTTTAATGAGGTCCCCTTTCTTAATTCTTGCCCTTGTTTCCTGAGCGATTGATGTCCGGTTTAGAAAATCCTTTCCTACGCCTATATTATGTTACCAAGGCTGGCTTCAAATTCACTGTGTAGATGAGGATGACCTTGAACCTTGGTCTTCCTGGCTCTACCTTCCTTGTGTTGGGATTACAGATGTGTGCCACCCTGCCCAGCTTTGCTGTGGGTTTTACTGTTTTATTATTTATTTATTTATTTATTTATTTATGTGTGTCTGTGTGTGTGTTTATGTGTGTTTATATGTGTTTGTGTAGACTAGAGGACAACTTTAATGGAGTCAGTTTAGTTCTCTCCTTTTACCTTTATGTGGGTTCTGGAGATCAAATGCAAGTTGTCAGGCTCTGGTGGCAAGCACCTTTCCACACTGAGCCATCTCTCCTGCCCCTGTTGTTGTTGGCTTTGAAACAACAGCCCAGCCAGACTTGGCAGTCCTCTTGCTTCAGTCTCCTAAATTCTGGGCTTATAGGCAGGGACCATCACACAACAGGAGAATGTTACTCTCTCTGTTTTGGAGGAGTCCCCCTGCCTGGTCTCCATTCCTGGGATACTGGCATTATCATGCCTGCCTAGAATGTTTTTTGAAGGAAGTTTTGTGTTCTCCATCAGTGTATTAATGTTTTTAAAGATATTTTATTTATTGTTTTTATTTTCATGTGTATGAGTGTATTGCCTCCATGTATGTAAATGCACTCTTGGCATGCAAGGCCTGTAGAGGTCAGAAGAAGGTGTTGGATCCCCCTGGAACTGGAGTTATGGATAGCTGTGAGCCACCATGTGGTTGCTGGCAATCGAACCTGGATCCTCTGCAAGAGCAGCCAGTGCTCTTAACTCCTGTGCTATCTCTCCAGCCCCTGTTTGTTTTCTCCATCAGTGTATTAATGTTTTGTTCCAAAATAAGTTTGTATTTTGGTTGTTTACAGCTTGAAGAATCTTTTTTCATGGACACAAGAATGTGGATATCATGTTTATATTTGCATCAGATATTTGTTATGAACCAAAACAACATAGAATTGAATCACTACTTGTATAATTTATATGATTCAGAACTACTTCTCTCCAAATTTAGATTTAATGTATGGTTATTATGAAAAATTGAAAAAGTAGTACAGCAGTAGCCAAAGCTTTCTCATCACCTGAGTAGAGTGTTCTTACAGTTTAATTGTCCTGCCCTCAGCCTCTTTTTGTGCATTACAAATAATGGTAAATAGTCTGCTATGGATGGTGCAGAGGATATTACAGGAAAACTCCACACAGTGCTATCTGGAGAAAATGTTAACATTTTAGTACTTCAGAGTAAGTTCCCAACCAGCATAGTTCATACTGCAGTTTGTAACAGTTAGTCTTTGAACACAAATCTTGTCTTCATCCTCACCTCTACTCCATTGCCCCTGCCTCCTGTCTAGAGTAGCAGCAACACAGATCTCCTGTGTATGCTGTCTGGTTTTGTTTTCAATATGGTTGCACTGTGTATTCATATACCCTAGGACATTATATGTGCTTAAATTTATTGTTTGAAAATTTGCCCTTTGCTTGTTACTGAGATCTAGCCATGTTAATACACACATACCTAGTTCATTCTTTTTTGTGTTTTGTTTTGTTTTGTTTTGTTTTGTTGAGGCAGGGTCTTACTATGTAGCCCTGACTGACCTGGAACTGTATGTGTAGACCAGGCTGGCCTCAGACTCACAGAGGTCCACCTGTCTGCCTCCAGGTTGCTGGGATTAAAGGCGTGAGCCACCATGTCTAGCCTACTTCATTATTTTTAACTGATTTGTAATATTTGTATGTTCTTTCATATAACATGACATTATTATTACTAATAATAGTTGTAGTAGTACTCTTATTTATGTGTATGTATGTGTCTGTATATGCATATATACATTCACATGTGGGGTGCCCACAGAGGCCAGAAGAGGACTTCAGATCCACAGGAGATGGAGTTGCACACAGTGCTGTGGCATGGTATATACCAACCGCCAATAGATATATAAAATAAATGTTGAGAGAGAGAGAGACAGAAAGAGAGAGAGAGAGAGAGAGAGAGAGAGAGAGAGAGACTTTGTTGCTCAGGTGTAAGTGACCCTGAACTCTAGGCTCAAGAGAACCACTTCCCTCAGCCTCCTGTGTAGTTGGACCTTGAAGAACATGCTACTGTGACTGTCCCACATCATATACATACATACATACATACATACATACATGCATACATACACACACATATATATACTATCCTTTTTTTAGATTTATTTTTAATTTTATGTGTATGAGTATTTTGTTTTCATGAATGTTATAGGTACCACATGCATGTCTGGTGCCTGCAGAGACCAGAAGAGGGTGTTGGATCCCCTGGAACTGGAGTTACAGGCAGTTGTTTGCTGCTTTATAGGTGCTGGGAACTGAATCTGGGTCCTGTAGAAGAGCAGCCAGTGCTCTTAACCCCTGAGTCATCTCACCCATCACATATAGTCTATTCTTGATGAACATTAGGAATACTTAGAAACATTTTTCTTTGCCTGTTACTCATAATTCTGCATTTTAAATTCTACCACATCCTCTGTAGGCATGTATACAATCATTCTAGGCTCTAACTAGGTTGGAATGCTGACTCATAGGACAGTGCTCATTTAGAATGTGACCACATGTTGCAAAATCATTATGCACACCAAGGTAGAAATTTAAAATCACACATGCAGTTGCCGAAAGATCTTCCCTGCCCTGCCCTGCCCTGGCTTTCCCTCCCTTCCCTCCCCCTCTCCTCCCCTTCTTTGTTTGTAATTGGGATCAAATCCAGGGCCTTCTGCATACCCACAATGTGTCTGCCAGACATTAGTAGTGCACATCTATAATCCTGGCCTCTGGGAAGTGGATACCAGAGGACCAGGAGTTTGAGGAGCTTGCGTGTTCTTGCTCTATGTAGATAGAGTGTTGTCTGTGTAACCAGTTCTTTGTTGTTTAACACCATTCTTATGAGATCATGTGTCTCAGACTATGACTGGGCATACTGCCCCTATTACAATCTATCCCTCTGTCTTGTCTGAGGAGAGAGAGTGGGAAGGCCTTTCCTGACCAATGCTAAGCTCTGGCAGTTGGTGTTTGGGGTTGATTTGTTTGAAAGTGGTGCAATGGGTGCAGTGTGTAGGCTTCCAAAGCCATAGCGGCTCTCTGCCTCCTACTGCTGGTGAATAAGCAGGGTAGATTTATAGTTCATATTATATCTATGCATTTTCTCCTTGTGAGCTGAAGTCTTATAATGTTGCCCAGGATAATCTGAAACTCATAGGTTTGAAGAGGTCCTCCTGCCTCAGCCTGTGGAGTCAGCAGGACTTGAGGTGCATGCTACCATGCCTGGTTAAGGGCTATTTTTGTAAAAGGATTTTAAAGAGAACATTTGGATACATCTTCATTTAAGTATCACTTGTGTATTTACTGTATTTGCTCATTTATTTGTTTGTTTATTTATTTATTTTTATCATTGTTGTATGCATGATGAGGGCTGGGGGTCTGCCATGGCATTTGTGTGGAAGTCAGAGGACAACTTTGTGGAATCAGTTCTCTCCTTCCACCTTTACATGGGATCAGGCTTGGCAGCAAGTGCCTTTTCCCACTTACCCATCTCACTGGCCCTACAATCTGTCTGTTTTAGTTTAGTTTCTTTTTAATTTTATTTATTTATTTATTTTATTTTATGTGTGTGCATGTATTGCCTGCATATAGGTAAGTGCATCCATGTCGTGCAATGCCCTCGGAGATCAGAAGAGGCTATCGGATCCCCTGGAACTGGAGTTACGGACGGTTGTTAGCTGCCATGTGGGTGCTGGGATTCAAACTCGGGTCTTCTGCAAGAACAACCAGTGTTCTTAACAGCTGAGCCATCCCTCCAGTCCCTGTTTTAGTTTGCTTTGTTGATGTGCCTCTCATTGACTAGCACAACTAGCCTATTGCGGGCCCTCTTACTCTCCAGCATTTCCATCCCTTTGTTATGTTTCCTTTGTTGTTTGGTAATTTGGAGGTCACTTTTATATCACGCATGTTATCTTAAAATATCTATTACTATAGTAATTTTTTAAGCAGAGGTAGATTTAGAGGCTCAGGCAGTTGTGGGCTGTTAGGCTGAATAGCTGGTTTTGAAGACAAGTCCTGGATCTGTTCTTGACTACTGAGGCGCCCTACTCAGCCAGGCTACTTTTCTACCCATCCTCTGCTTCCTTTTCTGTTGGGTTAGATACTATTGAAAATGTAGGTGTGTGTGTGTCTGTGTGTTTGTCTGTCTGCAGCATCTAAAACCTGTTTAAACATGGAAGGCTTCAGCCTTCCATGGACTCTTAAGATCCTGGGCATTTCTATGCAAGAGTGGAGATGAGTAAACTGTGGGTGATGAGCTTAGGAGACTGCCTACTAGAAAGAACAGATGAAAGGTTCATAGGTTGTTGTGCACTATTGAATGAAAATAGATTCAGCATTTGGAGAGTCAGATTCTTACTTATGTTAGTGTTCACAGTCCTGTGTTGTGGCTTTAGTACCTCTCTCTGTTAGGTGACAAGCCCTGGCTCTGAAGACCTCCTGCTGCAAGGGTAGAGGGCACAGCCGGGGCTCTGCTAGAACCCCAGTGGCCTCTTACTGGTGATTTTCTTGGATCTTTTACTGGGAAAACTCCTGCAGACTTTTAGCATTCCTAGTCAAACAGATACATTTATACCTCTTGTCATGTCACCCATCATATTTTGGGAGCAGATAATTACCTGGCTCTAACTTCTTTGTTTTGAGGTCTGTTATGAGTGCAGGTGAACTGTGAGTTTCAAATGTTGCTAATCTAAGATGTGAAGCTTTATAATTGTTTATAGACATCGAAGCCCCTGGTTGAGGCGGAGGTAGAACTTTGAGGTCAGCTACATGAGACACTTTCTCAAAAAATAAAATAAAACAAAGAACTTTGAAGTTATGGAGACTTCATAGATTTCATGTGCTTCCTAAAACATGAAGCTTATTTTGTATAATATGTCAAGAGGAAAATAAAATTGAGATGGTTGTGTCTAGCTAATCCCGCCCTCAACTGAGGCATAAAAATTTAAACAGGGAATCTTGCTTTGGTAAATATTACAGGCATACTTCCTTAACTACAAGTACAGGTTCTGGGAAGTACGCTGTTAGGCCTTTCTCCTATTGTAGGAATATCATGGAGTGTTCCTATGCAAATTGATGGCTAGGAAGTCACTGTGTGACACAGTCATGGCATTGCTGTCCTTTATGAGACACACACACACACACAGACAGACACACACACAGAGTCTGTTGTGGATTTTGCTGTACTGTGTGTGACTGGAGTTGATAGAGTTCCAACCTGCTCCTCCCCTCTTTGTGGTGTTGGTCACAAGGCCACCCCTTAGCCTGTGGGCAGAGTGTTGACATTGTTAGTGACCTGTTCCTACACAGACCCTCACTCCTGGGGAAGGGGTGGTATTGTTTTTTTCTCTTCTGCTTGGATTCTGAGGGTTAAACCATTTTTGGGGCAGACTCAAAGAAAAAGGTTTTTGTGTCAGAGTCTTGGAAACCTAGTATTCTACACGGGATAAGCTCAAGGCACAGAATAGCGAATAAAGTGCACAGGGACTCACTCTTGATTACTGACAGGCAGGACTAGAGATGGAGGCTTTCTAAAGACAGGTCTGCCCTCAGGCAGGTTAGCTGTGTTGATTTAGAAGGATGGAATCAGATACTGGACCATCTCAATGCCTCTGATCTTCTAAAAATACAACAGATTTTGCTGTCTTCTGCTTTAAGTCCTTGTGATACTATCCAATTGCTTTTAGGTTAAAAACACAGATTCTCATTAAAGTCAGCAGGACCATAGTGCTTTCCCTGCCCCCTCCAGGTCCCTTCTCAGTGTCTTCTGGACTTGTTGGGGTATCTCTGGTCTTTAATTTTTTTGGTGTGCATCTTGCTGCAGGACCTTTGCTTATTCAGTTCCTTTTGCCTGGGTGGTCTTACAAACCCACAGTTAACTCTGTCAAATTTTGGCTAGTCCATCAATCTAGGACAGGTCACTTTGTGTTGTGCTCAATTAGACAACCAACTGCCTGGGGCTGGAGAGATGCCTCAGTGGTTAAGAGCACTGGCAACTCTTGCAGAAGACCCAGGTTCAATTCCCATGACCACCTACAACTGCCTGTTAACTCCAGTTCCAGGGAATCTGAAGCGCTCTTGCCTCTGTGGACATTGCATAACATGGGTGCACTTACACACATGCAAAACATATAAAACACTTATGCACATAAAATAAAAATAAAGCCAAAAAAATGTTAGGAAAATTAACTGCCTTCCTCTACTGTAGTCATTTTTTGTGATAATCTCTTTCCCTCCCCCTACTTCTTTCTCTTCCTTCTTTCTCCCCCCCCCCACATTCTATCTCTTCCTTTCCCACATATGCTTCTCACATACCTATTTGTATTGTCCTTTAGTGACTGGATCTGCTTATCCTCATTGTTGAATCCTCAGCACCAATCACAGTGCCTGTTAAAATTTGGAAATGAATCAAGTAGTTTCCATGTTTGAGACATAGAGATAAAACAGGCCTTATTAACAAGCCTGTTCCTTTGCCCACTGGTTTGATAGATGTTTTACTGAGTCTCCTAACACTCACTTGATATGCATTTTGTTTGTGTGTGTAATATATGTACATGTGTGAGGATGTGCATACCTGTGCACACATGCAGAAGCCAGAGGAGAACATAGTGTCTGCTCTACCACTCTCTACCTTGTTCCTTTGAGACACTCTCACTGACCCTGGGTCTAGACTGACAGCCAGCAAGTCCCAGGGATCCTCCTGTCCATCCCCTCCCCACCACCATAGTACTAGTATTACAGGCGTGCCCCCAGTTGCCTCTAGCTTTTTTTATTTGGGTGCTGAGGATTCAAACTCTGGTCCCTTGTGCTCATGCAACAAATGCTATTAGTACCCATTCAGCCATTTTCCAGGACCCTGTTTTAGATTTTCTTTTTAAAAAATACTTTATTATTTTTTAATTTATTTTACATGTATGAGTGTATTGCCTGCATGTATGTAACTGCACCCACGTTGTGCAGTGCCCACGGAGGTCAGAAGGCTGGATTCGATCCCCTGGAACTGGAATTTTGGACATTTGTTAGCATGTGGGTGCTGGGAATTGAACGTGGGTCCTCTACAAGAGCAGTCAGTGCTCTTAACCATTGAGCCATCTCTCCAGCCCTTAGGTTTTCTTTTCTTGTGGTGTGGTTCTAGATTCAAACTCAGGTTTCTGTGCATGATACCCAGTATCTACCACAGAGCTTACCTTCTACCCAAGAGTGATATGTATCCATGATCTATGTTTCGTGATATGAAAATCTGAAATACAGTGCTCCAAATATCCAAAAGTTTTAGAGGACTAAGTAGTAATGCCACAAATGAAAAATCCACACAATCTTTCTCATGTATGAAGTTATTAAATATACTATATGAGGCTGGAGATACAGCTCCATGGTAGGGCACTTCCCTAGTATGTACCAGGCCCTGGGTTCTGTCCTTAACACCATACAAACAAAAAACTGTAGGCAGTTACCTTCCAGTTCTGTGATTTAAGCCATGTATGAAACATAAATGAATTTTTTTTTTTTTTTTGGTCTTTTTGAGACAGGGTCTCCCTGTAGCTCCAGCTGGCCTGCAATTCGCTATGTAAACCAGGCCGTCCTTAAACTTACAGAGATCTGCCTGCCTCTGCCTTCTGAGTGCTGGGATTCAAGGTGTGCACCATCATGCCTGGCATGAATTTTATTTTTAGACTGGGGCTCCCTCCCTAGGATGTTATTATATATACTTACATATTCAAAGATTGGAAATACCTGAAATGCAAAACATTTGTTGGGTCCTAAGCACTCTGGTAAGAGGACTCGACTCCATCATCAAGGAGTCTAGGTGATAATGTGTAGAAAGACTGAAGCGTGCAATTCACTTTGAAAAGCCTGTGGTGGAATATGCTACTCATCATTGTGTAGTTCTCTAAGATTCACATTGCCACAGTCCACCAGTAGAGCTTCATGGGGGCCAGTTTCATGGAAGAACTCTCTTCCCCTGCTCTGCCCCTCTGGCAGTTGCCCTTCTATTTCTGTTGCTGTGAGTTTGATTACTCTCATGCCTCAGATAAGTGGAACCACAAAATATTTAATCCTTTGTTATTGGCTTTTTCAAGGTTCATCTATGTTCTTCCTTTTCAGTGCTGAATAGTGACCCATTGTGTAGGCATGCCACATTTTGTCCACAGGATGCCAGTAGATATTTCCTTCTGTCTTTTAGCTATTTTTAAAAATAACAACTTAGAAAAAATAACCCCTTTTCCTAATGGAATGTTGATTTAATCAACAAATTTTCTTCTTCAGAAACCAACTCTCTAAAAATGCTAGCATTTAGTCTCTCTGTGAATCCTGTTCAAAGAGTACATTTCATTTAGGGCCTTGGGGGACCTGAGAATTTAAAGATGGTTTAGAAGTTGGAATATATAAATCTTACTGGAATGTAGCGCAGTTACTAGTGTTCTTGCCTGGCATGCAGGAAGCGGTGGATTGGATCCCCTGCTCTGCTTAAATTGGGTGTGTGTCACATGCCTGTAATCCCAGAACTTGGGAGGTGGGGCAGGAGGATCAGAAATTCAAAGTCATCCTCATTTACATATTGAGTTCTAGGAAAGCCTGGCTAGCCAGAAAAAAAAAAAAAAAAAAAAAGGGGCACTGTGTTCAGTTCTCAACCCTCACGTAGTAACTTACATCCATTTGTAACTCCAGGGGGTCTGACACCCTCTTCTGGCCTCCACAGGTACTGCACACACATGGTACACATTTTTACACACAGGTAAAACACTTGTACACATAACTTTGAAATCTTTTTAAAAAGACTGTAAATCTTCTGATTGACATTTTAGGTATCAGCTTACATTAGGAATCTAGCTCTGAAAATGAATATAAGAGGGGCTGGAGAGATGCTCAGCAGTTATGAGCACTGGCTGCTCTTGCAGAGGACCCAGGTTTAATTCCTAGCACCCACATGGCAGATAACAACCATCCAAAACTCCAGTTCCAGGGGATCCAACACCCTCTTCTGTCCTCCATGAGCATTGCACAACATAGGTGCACTTACATACATGCATGCAATATACACATACACATAAAGTAATAATGAAATAAAATACATTTTAAAAAGAAATTGGGTTTAGTAGTAATGGATCGCCATTTCTGTAAGAAGCATGAAACACAAAGTTTTCCTGCTACATATATCACTAAGGCAGCACTGCTGAACATCCGGGTCCCTTCTTTCTTTGATGGTCTACTGAGCATGAGCACAGAAGACACTGCAACCCCCCTGGGAGAGTAGCATGAACTGTATGCTACAGTCTGTTTGTCTTTCTCTTAAATTTAGGCATAAACTGGTATCTTGTTTTTAAAAATATTCATTACATTTTAATTTATTTTGTGTGTGTGTGTGTGTGTAGACACATGCATATGGAGTTCAAAGGACAAATTTTCTTCTGCCATGTGGGTCCCTGCTATTGGACTCAGGTTATCAGGTGTAGTGGCAGGCACTTCTACACACTAAACCATGTTGCTGGCCCTAAATACTGATTTTTTTTTTTAACTTTTATTTTTTGAGTCAAGATCTCATGTATTCCCACCTAACCTTGAACTTCCTGTGTGTTAGACTTCTGATCATCCAGTATCTGTCTCCTGAGTGCTGGGATTGTGAGTGTGCATCACTATAACCAGTTTCACTGGGTGCTAGTGGTTGGACCCAGGACTTTGTGTATGCTAGGCAGGCATTCTACTGATTGAGCCACATCCTCAGCCCTTATTTTACTTTTTCTCCTTAACTCAAGCACCAGCATAGGAAACCTCAGAAAATCATTGTATTTGAACTTGGAGGAGTATACGTTTAAAAATTTATTAAATTAGGGGCTGGACAGATGGCTCAGTAGTTAAGAGCACTGACTGCTCTTGCAGAGGACCCAGGTTCGATTCTCAGCATCCACATGGCGGCTACGAACCGTCCTTAACTCCAGTTCTAGGGGAATCCGAAGCCCTCTTCTGACCTCCGC
>NW_008340854.1:3253160-3280058 GCF_000622305.1 Nannospalax galili
AAAATATTTTTTAAAATTTTTATTAAATTTAAATTAAATTAAAATTTATTGAAAAGAGATTTGTATTTACAAATATGAATTGATTACGGATTGTGGTTACAGTGTCTTAAAACTCTGTCTTTGTGTTTTGAAATAATAGCACAGTTTTCCTGTGTTCCTTTCTATCGCATCATTTGTCACCATTGTACCACATTTGCTTTATTATCCTTTCTATTGTCAAGAAACCAAAAAGACAAAATTGTAACCAATGAATATAAAGACCTGATTGGCTTTTCCTACATTTCTAACATCAGACTACACTATGCTGACTCACAGGAACTGAGCCCTTTTGTTTGGTGGGTGGGACTCTGTTCATCTTGATCCCTTGGCATCAGCAGAAGGAATTCCATCCACTCCAGATTTGGTCTTCTTTGGTGGGGTTACTACAGGAACTCAGTCCAAAATACACAGTGGCCACCTAGAAACACAGTATTTCCCTACAGCTTGAGAGTAAGTTTCAGAATGGATGCCACATTACTAAATATTTGTTTCTAAAAAATACTTTCCTCCTGTATTAGCACAGTATAATTGTCACACTATTATAATAGTTAAATGAAAAGGCTTTATTCACATTTAGTAATTATTTCAGTAATATCTTTTAGAACAGAAAAAAGAAAACAATTTTCTGGCCAAAGGTCTTGGAGATCGTTTGTGACATTTGTCATTTCTGTGGTCTCTCCTTCAGTACCACACAGTTGCTCAGACTTCCTTTGCCTTTTGTGGCCATGATATTTTACATATATGTGAATAATGTATATTATATATAATTTCCTCATTGTTTTCCTTGATATCTTTTCCAGTGTTTCTGTCAATTCTTAAAAATGAGCTTTTGGTTATATTTTATTTATCTTTTTTTACTTTTCTGTCTACTTTTTTTCAGATTTACTTTGGTACTCCCTTTTCTTATTTATTTATTTATTTATTTTTATTATTATTTCTATTTTATATGTATGAGTGTATTACCTGCATGTATGTGAGTGCACCCTTGTCGTGCAATGCCACAGAGGTCATAAGAGGACTCCGGATTCCCCTGGAACTGGAGTTAAGGACGGTTCGTAGCTGCCATGTGGGTGCTGGGAATTGAACCCAGGTCCTCTGCAAGAGCAGTCAGTGCTCTTAACTGCTGAGCCATCTCTCCAGTCCCCTATTTATTTATTTTTTAAAGGCAGGGTCTTGCTCTATAGGTAGGCTGGCCTTGAACTTGAAGTCCTTCTGCCTCAGCCTCCCAAGTGCTAGGATTACTGGCATGTCTCAGTAGGCCTGGCGTTTTCTTTAAGACCATTTTTAGCAAATTTTCATTTGTCTTTCCCATTATACGTTGTAGACTGTAAGTGTTCCTCTACCAACTTGGCTTTAACTACAAGATTTTGATATGTTGTACTTTCATTATCTTGTGCTTTTAATTATCTCCTAATCTTATAACTTTTCTCTTTGGAGTATTAGCTTATTTCCAAGGAAATAAAGTTCTTCTTTGCTGGGATTGTGGTCAGTGAAAACATGTATGTTCTCAATTCTTTTAATATATTGCAAATTCTTTTTGGAGGGGCTGGAGGGGTGTGGTTTGAAACAGGATCTTGGGTGGCCCAGGCTGGCCTCAGACTCACTATATATCTGAGACCGGTCTTGACCTCCTGATCTTCCTGCCTCTACCTCCAAAGTGATAGGGTTGCAAGTGTATACCATCATGCACAGTTATAATTTCTTTCAGGGCTTGAAATATCACCTTCCCTCATATTTTGTTCTCATTGAAACAAAAATATAAAGTGAATGCTATACTTTTTGTCTCTAAAAATCTTACCTTGACTGGGCTAGAGAGATGACTCAGTGGTTAAGAGCATTGGATGCTCTTGCAGAGGACCTGGGTTTGTTTCCCAACACTCACATGGTGGCTAACAACTGTCCATAACTCCAGTTCCAGGGGATCCTATGCCCTCTTCTGACCTTCTCAGGCATTGCACAACATAGGTATACTTACACACATGCAGGCTATACATACACATAAAATAAAAATAAATAAGCCAAGCGTGGTGGTACATGCCTTTAGTCCCATCACTTGGGAGGTAGAGGCAGGTGGATCTCTGTGAGTTCAAGGCCAGCCTGATCTACATAGTGAGTTCCAGGACAGCTGGGGCTACAGGGAGACCCTGTCTCAAAAAGACCAAAATAATAATAATAATTAATAATCATTATCATAATTTTTTAAAAAAATTCTGGGGCTGGAGAGATGGCTCAGCGGTTAAGAGCACTACTGGTTGTTCTTGCAGAAAACCTAGTTTTGAATCTCAGCACCTACATGGTGGCTAACAACTGTCTGTAATTTCAGTTCCAGGGGAATCCAATGCCCTCTTCTGTCCTCTGCATGCACTGCGCAACATAGGTGCACTTATACACATGCAGGCATAACACTTATACACATAAAATAAAAATAAATAAATCAAAAGTTTTTGCCTTGATCATAGTTTTAGGCTTATTTGTAGGACTTTATATTCACCTTCTTCTTGAGAAAAAAATAAACTTATGTTTAGAATGTTGTACTTCATGCTGAAATGTAGGTTTTTATAAAAATTGTTCCTGAGAAAACCAGTAATTAATCTTAAATATGCGTGTGTTAGTTAGCAGTACCATAATTGTGGTATATGTGAAGGTTGCATTCTCTGGGAAGCAGATTCAAATGATGACTTTCAGGCAATAAGTTATTAGGCATTTCCTTTAGAATCAACAGCTGTAGTAGAGAAGGGAAAGAGGCAGGACCGGAGAAGTAGAATGCAGGTCCCGGTGGAATCTGTATGAAGGCCTCAGCTGGCTCACGGAACACATTAAAGAGTTTCCTCAGATCAGGCCTGTTAGACCCATGTGTCACTAAACCTTTCTTCAATTGAGACTTCCATGATAGATCCACCCCTGAAGGCTGTCTGCTTATAGCAACTCGAGGAATAAGTTCTATACCCTCAAAGGGCAGTGCCTTCCTACACTGCCTCAATTGTTATAGCATCTGATTTCTCACACACTCACCTACAGATTATGTAGGATTATGCTGAACTAGACCAGACCGTCTATGTACCAAGCCACATCCTAGGCCCATTCTGCATCTCTTAACTCTGCTAATAAAAGTCAGTAGCAGAAGAGGGCAATGCTAAACACATAGACACATATGTGCCAAAGATCTGTAGTGTCACACACCTAGCATCCTGTTGGCCACGCAAGTCATGTTGTGAAAGCCCAACATCGTGTAGGGACGAGTAGTCCCCTGAGGAGGTTCAGGGGAGGGAGGGAGTGTTCACTGAACAGCAATCCAGTTCACCACAGCCCAAGTCTTCTTAATGAACAAAAGATGAGAATTCCACTGCCAAGATTCCCTTGTCAGTCTTTCTCCTAAAATACTTCTGTTTGTCATTTCCATCTGTTGTGAATGAGATGAAATGTGACAACACCTTTACTTTTTGGCAGAGAGAACAGCTTGTGCTCAATTATGATTTTTAAATTTTAGATTTGAATGGATCTTGCAACGTGTGTATGTATCTGCTGAAAAGAAGTTATCTTTGCAAAGTATTTATCTGGGGGGAAGACTGAGATTGTTTTATACTTAGTTTTCAAAGTTGTTTTTAAAATATTTTTATTAATTCTTTTCAGAATTTCATAAAATATGGTTTGGTTGTATTCACACCTTCTCTTCTCACTAACTCCTCCAAGATCCACCTCCCACTTCCCTACCCCCAACTCTGTGTTCTCTGTCTTTTTTAAGTCAATAACCCATTGAATCCAATTTGTGCTGCCCATATACTTCTGCATGTGGGACCATCCGCTGTGGCCAACCTACCAGGAGCCACCCATTAAAGAAAACTGACTCTCCCTCCCCAGGAAGCCTTCAGCTGTCCACAGCTCTTCAGTTAGGGTTGGGGGCTTGTGAGCCTCCCCTATCCATGCTGGAATGTGGACTGGTTTGATTTTATGCAGGGAACCACAGTTACTGTGAATCCATGACTGCTGTGGTCCTGTTGTGTCCAGAAGACACTGTTTCACTCCAGTCCTCCCCAATCTCTGGATCTTACGTTCTTTCTGCCCCTCTCTTCTGAGATGGTTCCTGAGCCTTGGTATGTGTATGTTAGATGTCCTATTTGGCTGAACACTCCACTGTCATTTATTCTCAGAATTTTGACCAGTTATGAGTTTCTGTGTTAACCACCGTGCACTGCACAAAAAAGCTTTTCTAATGAGGCCTGAGAGCTGCACTAATCTATGGGTAGAGAAATATGAATTTAAAGGGCAGTTTGGTACTATGTCCATTTAGCAGAATAATATTAGTAGGCTCACCTTTGGGGCCTGAGAGTGCCCTAACTATGGGTTCTTAGCCAGATTTATAGTACCAGGCATGGGTGGAGTTGGGCCTTAAATCCAACCAGATATACCCATGGGTATATCTTCCCATGCCGCTCATTATTGTAGTTCACAGAGTTCATAGGGGATAAGACAGTCGATGACTTCTCCTGCCCCCAGAAGCCTACATAGCACCTTCTAGTACTATGAAAGCTAACCAACAGGGAGAAAGCTTCCTGATCAATACCAACTTAATTTCCACTTGTTCTATGACCAGTGTGCTTGATATTTTCAGCAACAGGGTCTCACCATCAAGTTTGGTAGGCAACCAAGAGCAATGGCAATAGGCTGTATTGTTTTGGGGGGTCTCAGGTACACCTCTGACTTACAACTTGAGGGGCCAAATTCATTTTAAATTTTAAGCTGGGATATACGTATAATAACATGTATGAAGTGACCTTCACTTAGCTGCACACTGTGTAAGTTTTGCACATGCATACATCAGCATAACCAGTACCAGGTTTAGATAAAGTATCCCAGGATCCCAGTTCTCTTGGCCCCTCCCAGTCAGTGTTCTGAAACCCAGGAGGTGCACACCCCTGAACTTGTCTGCTTTCTTCAAATTTTTATTATTTTCTTTATTTAATGTTGTCTTTTCTGTTGCAGAAACTATATTCTTTTACTTAAAGCTTTTAAGAGTACATTAGACTACACAAAAGTTCTTTCAAAGGAAACATCTGTGTGTCTCTGAAAAAACGGGATTAATGTGGACTTCTAGCAGATATGACCTCCTGTTTCCCTCATTGAAATTGTTCCCTAAAAATTCCATGGTGCCTGGTGGGAAGTTTGCTTTCTACCCATAGCAATTATGCTGACGTTTGCACTGGGCTGTGGTTTATTTGTGTAGAGATGAAGTCTCATTCTGTCAACTCAGGCTGTGTTGCCTTGGTGGCCTGGAAGCAGTCCTGGGCCTCTTGAGTAGCTGGGGCTGCAGTGAGCACCCTTGTGCTTGGCTTCTGCTGTGGTTTAAATGTGGACTTTGGAGGTTTTAAGTGGTTGATGCCATATCACCGGAGATAAACACATTTAATTCTGTGGCCTTTTGGTTTCAGAGCACAAGTTATTATAAAAATTGCTTTTATCTTTTGAGGAACTTCAGCATCACAATTAATTTGTATAATTTTTTTGGACGAAGTACTGGGGATCAAACCCAGGGCCTCACACAAGTCAAGTAAGTTCTCTGTCACTGAGCTACACTCCAGCCCTCGTATAATTATTGACTTTGTGTTGTTTGTTTTTGGTTTTGAGACAGGATCTCATACAGTCAAGGACAACCTTGAACTGCTGATTCTGCTGCCTTTATACCCCAAGTGGATTGCAAGTGGGTGGCCACCAAGCCACAATATACTGACTTTGGAATGTTATTTGATCTTGTAGGGTTTTTTTTAATATTTATTTTTTATTTTATGTGTATGAGTGTTATGCCTGCATATAGGTAAGTGCACCCGTGTCGTGCAGTGCCCGCAGAGGACAGAAGAGGCTGTTGAATCCCCTGGAACTGGAGTTATGGACAGTTGTTAGCTGCCATGTGGGTGCTGGGATTTGAACCTGGGTCTTCTGCAAGAACAGTCAGTGTTCTTAACTGCTGAGCCATCTCTCCAGCCGGGTCTTCTCGTTTTGTTACCTGTAGTAAATTTAGGAGGCTTATGACCATATTGTTAATTGAAAAGATCCCCAAGTACTATTGACCCTTTTTTTATAGACAGGTTATTCAGAAATAATCAGTTCTGGAGATAAACAAAATAGCTAATTGCTAGGTCTATATAATGAGATCAGCTAGAGAATCAGAGATTGGTAGAGTGTGAAATTTTGCAGAATACAAGCAAGGAGTCAAGGTCAATTCTGTTTTCAATCTGTGCTGCCGCAGGGTGAGAAGAGATTCTGTAAGTTATTCTTCCTCGGTGGTGACACATGACAGTGCCTTGACAGTGACCCCGAGCTGTGACGATGACTAGCAAATTGATAATAAATTTTTCTTTTGGCTTTTGTTTTGTGGAATGCAATGATAGATTTTAAGTATGATGTCAACCCTTGTTCAGTTAGTTACTTCCTGGACCTAAACAGATCTGAACTAGATACTGCCTTTGATTCTGTCAACAAATTTATTTTTATTCCCTTATTGAATGTCTTGATTAATGTATCACAGTGTAAAAATATAGTTGTGTTGTTGTGATTGTTGACAGCATTTTGCTGTTCAGCCTGGGTTGGCCTTCCTCCCTCGAACTTCCAAGTGCTGGGATTACAGACATGTGCCACCATGTCCGGCTGTATTAGTTGATTTTTTTTTTTTTTTTTTAAAGATAGGGTCTCCCTACGTAGTCCCAGCTGGCCTGGAATTCACTATGTGGCCCAGGCTGGCCACAATCTCAAAGAGACAGATGCCTCTGCTTCCTGAGTGCTGGGATTAAAGATGTGTGCCACCACATCTGACTTAATACTAGTTGATTTTTGAAGTTTATGTTATGCTACCTTATCAGTAGGGAACTTTCCACAGTATCATATATTTTGGAATCATAGAAGTTTTTAAGAGACTTGCTGTTAATTAGAAAGTAAAACTGTTTCCATTTGTGAAGTTTAAAATAAGTAGCACAAGGAGCTTTATGTAAAGATGCAAGGCTTAGCATTCATGTTCTTGAAAGTGTGTGATGGGGAAGGACAGAAACAAAACTAACATCACCCTGCCAAATAATCTGTGCTGAGCTCATGTGTGGATCTACACACACAGGCATAATCTTGACCTGCAGTTTATCTGCTGTGCGCTGCAAGTGTGTGCACTTGTATAACAGACTCTATTTCTCTCCAGTAGAAAGGTTATCAAAAGTTTTTCAAGAGCCTGGTGCGCTGGCACACACATTTAATCCCAGCACTCAGAAGGCAGAGACAGGTGGGTCTTTGAGTTCAAGGCCAGCCTGGTCTACACAATGAGTTCCAGGCCAGCTGGGGTTACAGGGAGACCCTGTCTCAAAAGACAAAAAAAAAAAAAAAAAAAAAAATTCAAAACTTCAAGTTTTGTGTTAATTGATGATTGGGAAAGATAATGCTCTTTCAGGGATAGGGTACAAGGCATCAAACCCAGGACTTCATGAATGACAGGAAACTGCTTCACCACAGTTATGTCCCCTAGCCCCCCAAATGCTTTTAAAGTTAACCTTTGCAAAAAAGCCAATTGTATGCCCTAATTTCTCTGTCCTCTTCAAATTACTCTTCAAATAACTCTTCCTTTAGATAGATAGAAACCTACACTGGTCTAGCTGTTCTAAGAATGCCTGATTGTCTGTTCTTGGTCATCCCAAGTCTTAACCAAACTAACAAATTTAATGTAGGTTTGTAATTTTTATTTTGTTTTATGTTTATATTAATATGTAATTTTTAAAATTTTTATCTTTAGTCTTTTTGAGACAGGGTCTCCTTGTAGCCCCAGTTGACCCTGAACTTACTCTGTAGACCAGGCTGGCCTTGAACTCACAGAGATCTGCCTGCCTCTGCCTCCCCTGTGCTGGAACTAAAGGCGTGCACCACCACACCTGGCTTTAATGTGTAATTTTTAATTTATTTATTGTGTGTGTGTGTGTATGTCCTTCATGTGGAAGTCACAGGACAATTTGCAGGAGTTGATTCTCTCCTTCCACTATATGGGTTAGAGTAATTGAACCTTTACCTGCTGGGCTGACTCACTGGCCTTAATATGTAATTTTGTTTGGCTTGGAACTCACTATGTGGACCAGGCTGGCCTGAATCTCATAGAGATCCACCTGCCTCTGCCTCTGCCTCCTGAGTGCTGAGATTATCTTTCCATCTCTTTTTCAAAAGTTATTTATTTTTATTTTATGTGTATGAATGTTTTGCCTGCATGTATGTAGGTGTACCATGTGCACACAATGTCTGCAAAGGTCAGAAAAGGGCATAGGATCTCTTGGAACTGGAGTTAGGGACAGTTATTAGCCACCATGTGGGTACTGGGAACCAAATTCTGATCCTCTACAAGAGCAGCCAGTGCTCCTAACCACTGAGCCATCATCTCTCCAGCCCCATCTTTCCATCTCTTATTCTTTTATTTAATATTTTTATGTAATATTTAATTTAAGTTTTAAGCATTTTGATCTTCGTGGTTAAGTTGGTATTCCAAGTGGGATGCATTAAATAAAAAACCTTAAATGGTACAAGTTAGCATTCTCTTAAAGCAATAAATGATATTTTAAGTAACTATTTCATGCTGTTTAGCTGTTTAACTTTGTTATTTAAAAGTCAGTACTGAAAGGCCCAGAGTAGTAGCACTCAGGAAGCAGAGGCAGGTGGATCTCTGTGAGTTCAAGGCCACTCTGGTCTACATAGCAAGTTCCAGTCCAGCCAGGACTACATAGGTAGACCCTGTCTCAAAACAACAACAACAATAAAACCACAAAAACAATCAATCAGTACTGAGAATATGGTTGCTAATTAGTTTTTCTTGAGTTTCAGTGTTTTGGTTTAGGTGATCTGCAGGTGCACATATCTACCTGATATTTCCTGGCCATTTTATTTCTCTTCTCTAGTTTCACGCTATGGATACATTGTACAGACACGGCTATGATTTGAGCAGTGCAATCAGTGTCTTGGTACCTCTTGGAGGACCTGTTTTATGCAGAGATGAAATGGAAGAATGGTCAGCCTCCGAAGCGAGCTTATTTGAAGAAGCACTGGAAAAATACGGCAAAGACTTTAATGACATACGTCAGGACTTTGTAAGTAGAAAATTGTGAATAAACAAAAATACTGAGATTGGAATATCGTTTTGAAATTTGTTTTATCTGTTTAGTAACTCTTATTCATTTGGCATGCCTATGACGTAGTGAGATTATTGTTAGTGCTGGGAATCACACTCTAAGCTACACCCTTAACCTTTGACATAGTAATTTTATTCAAACTCAAAATAGATTGAAGGGCAGCTTATAAGGGAAGAAACTGACAATTTTTTTTTGAACAGTAATTGTGAGTCTAGCACAGGGTCAGGAGTCCCTGAGCTTTTGGTATACATCTCAGCAGCATGAATTTACCTTTTGCAATTGTGATTTCCAAGCAAAAATATGGATAATTCTGATCATTTGTGCTAAACATTTATGGTCTCTGTGTATCTTTAAAAAACTATTTTATTTGTTATTTTTATGTTATGTGTATGAGTGCCTAGTCTGCATGTGTATAAGTGCACCCATGCCATGCAGCGCTTAAGGAGGTCAGAAGTGGGTATTGGATCCCCTGGAACTGGAGTTACAGACTGTTGTTAGCCACTGTGTGAGCGCTGGGAACCGAACTTGGGTCCTCCTCTACAAGAGCAGCCAGTGCTCTTGACTACTGAGCCATCTCTGTATCTCTCTCTCTCTCTCTCTCTCTTTTTTTTTTTTTTTTTTTTTTAGACAGGGTCTGCCTGTAGCCCCAGCTGACCTGGAATTATCTATGTAGACCAGGTTGGCCTTGAACTCACAGAGATCCACCTGCCTCTGCCTCCTGAGTGCTAAGACTAAAGGTGTGTGCCACCACACCCAGATGTATCTCTTTTAAACCTTCTCTAGTGGTCTTTCTAATTACTGGGCCTAAAGTGATACAGACTGCCAATACAGACATGACTCTGACCAAGCAGAAGACCTTAATTTGCTTTCCTGTTTTCTTCAGCCATTGATTCTTACTAATATGCAGTATTCTGCTTAAGTTTCTATTATGCTTAAAACTTACTCTTTTTCAGCTTCATTAAGAAGCACAAGTTGTATATTCAAGTTGTACAATATGATGATTTGATGTGTACACACATTTAAGTGATTACCATAATTAATATATCTACTCTCATAATTACTGTTGTGTATATATATGCATGTTGTAAGACCTTTTTTTTTTTTTTTTTGGTTTTTTTGAGACAGGGTCTCCCTGTAGCCCCAGCTGTCCTGGAACTCACTATGTAGACCAGGCTGGCCTCGAACTCACAGAGGTCCACCTGCCTCTGCCTCCCGAGTGCTGGGATTAATAATTTCAATGCTGCAGATTAAACCTAAACTGCATACATTCTAGAAGGACTCTACCTCTGAGCTATACTTCCAGATCTTCTCAACCCCTTTTGTCACAGAGGTTTTTAAAATTACACAGGGTGACCTTGAACTTGAGCTATTGCCTTAGCATTCAATAGCTAGAATTATAGATGTGCACAACCATACCTGGTGTCTTGCTTTCTTTAGTTAAGTTTAATCTCTTTGAAAAGAGGGTTTTTGCTTGAGATCTTTATGACTCACTTTCCCTAGAAACCATCTTTCATTTTAAATTATAAAAATAGATTTTTATTTTTTTACCCTGAGACAGGCCTTGCTGTATAACCCTGTCCAGCATCAAATTTGCTGTGGTCCTCCTTTGCATCCTGGGTGTTAGGATTACAGGTGTATCCCATTATACTCTGCCTATAAATGTAATCCTTGACTATCACACGTGTGATACGAGCTTATATCCTGCCTTTTATATTGTTGTGTATCTCCTCAATTACTTCTAAAGCAAAATTATTATTTATCAATATGGGTTGATAATATTAAATTCCACGCACAATAATGATAAGCTGTTATTATCACTGGAATTCGTTCTGACAAAACCCCACTCATACTTACATTGTGACATACTATAATTCTAAATTTGTAGGATGCCAGCCAGGTGACACATCCCTGGACTCTAGTAGTCAGAAGGCCAAAGCTGGAAGATCTTAAATTCCAGGCCAACCTGGGATACATAGTGAGACTCTCAATTAAAAAAAATAATAATAGAATACACAACTGAGAATTTATGCTATATTAGTGGTATGTAGTTTCAGGTAGTCAGACTAGCATAACAGTGCAGTGTTATTAATGGAAACCTACTTAGCATATTAAAGCTAAATCTATATAGCATACAAGAGTTAAATCACTACATGGAAATTAAAGGACAAAAATTTCTTTAAAAACAAAATCTCAGACTGATGAGATAGCTTAGTGAGTAAAGACACTTGCCACCAAGCCAAATGACCAGAGTTCAATCCCCTGGACCCATGTGGTAGAAGGAAACTGATCCCTACAAGTTATTTAAAAATTTTTAAGAACAAAATCTACAACCAGGTGCAGTGATACACACCTGTAATCCTAGCAATTGGAAGATCAGGAGCTCTAGGCCATCCTCAGCTACATAGTAAGTTTGAGACAAGCCTGGGTTATATGAGATCTTGTCTCAAAAAAAAAATATCTATAGGTCTCATAAAACATGAGACGTGATGACACAGAACAGTTTTCCTTTAGCTGGATGTGACACTGTCTTTATGTTCTGGTCATCCTTCTGAGTTCAGTTCACTTTAGTGTTTACTGAGCACCAGTAGCATGCCGGGTCCTCAGGTAGGCACTGCACATGGAAAGAAATGTGGTCCCTACTTCAAGGAATTAGTTCATACTTAAGATCAAGAAACTGAAAAATACTCATCCAAGTGGAATGTTATATGTTCCCACTAGGGGGTAATGACTGCTCTGGGTGTGTTGGGTAGGGTTAGTTATACCAGACATGTCAGGAAAGACTTAAAGGAGTTAAATGATGTTTTAGCTATCTCTGAAGATAAAGGGAGGAAAGAAAAGCTCAAGCTGAGGGATGAGGCTTGCTGGTGACATTCCTGGACTAAAACTGAATTCTTGGCCATAGGTTCTTGGACATAGTGCTGGCAAGATGGCTCAGCTCATAAAGGAATTTTCCAGCAAGCCTAATGACCTAAGTTTAATCCCAGGGATTCACATTGTGGAAGGAGAGAACCAACTCCCACAAGTCATCCTCTGACCTCTACACTTGAGACACTCTAAATAAATAAACGTAATAAAAATGTTCAAAAAATATTCTTGGACATAGGCTAACATTGGTATGGAATAAAATTACTGTGTGAAAATGAATATGCAATAGTACTACTATTAGGTTTTTGTTGTTTTTACTTTCATGGTCTAGAAAATTCTAAATTGGTAGCATGGTATATATTACTTTTGCCTTTTCTCTGGCTTCTTTGAATAGAAAGCCTATTAGAAACAGTAAGTAGCAGGGAAGGTAAGAAACGGACTTTAATCTGATCTTCTAAGAATTGTTGAGAGTCTTACTTCAAAATAGGCCAACTACGGGTGCTGCAGTCTCTATTATGATCCGAAACCTAGATACCTAATTGAAAAGCTATGTCTTTGTCTTGCTCCCAGATGTCCTGTCTCTGCCATGATCTCCACAGCTGGATGCTTTGATACCAAATCTGCCTTTCTTTATACAATCCAAATTATATCTAGAATTCTAGGCACAAGGAAGTCTGAGAGGTGTGAGTTTTAACTGCAGGGACAGTTCTCTAGAATGTGGTTAGAATACTTATTGATAAACCAGTACTCTTTAGATGCGTTGTATTTTGGAGACTGGAATTGGCCACAGGGAATAAGCCTCAACATGAATGTCAGGAAATTAATTAACTGCACAGTTTTTTTAAATAGTGTCTTTTTAAATAGTGGGTATTTTTAGTTTACACTTTGACAGTTTCATAAATGTATATACTTGTAGGTTTTAATTTTTAAGCAATTTATTTTGTATGCATGTCTAGAAGTCAGAGGACAGCCCTCTAGAATCAGTTCTTCGACCGTGTGTGTCCTGGGTATCAAACTCAGGTCATCAGGCTTGGCAGCCAGTGACTTTACCTACTGATCCATCTCTCCAGCCCACAGCAGTAGTTTTGTAGTTCGTTCATTTTATCATCAATCTGCTGGCTCATTTCGTTGGCCTGAGGCAATGTGGGACTGGACCACTGCTGCCACACTTCTTCTTCTCCAGTGTCCTCCTTCAGCTTGTCTGACTTTCAGGGCAAGGTCTGAGTGTGTGCTTAGCTCTGGGAAGAAAGGCCTAACAATCATCTGTAACTTCAGTTCCAGGGGATCCTACACCCTTGTTTGGTCTCCGCAGGCATTGCATGATGGGTACACTTATATACATGCAAGCAAAACACTCATACACATAATATAAAATAGAATTTTTTTTTGTCTTTTTGAGACAGGGTCTCCCTGTAGTCCCAGCTGACCTGAACTCGCTATGTAGACCAGGCTGGCCTTGAACTCACAGAAATCCACCTGCCTCTGCCTCCTAAGTGCTGGGACTAAAGGTGTGTGCCACCACGCCTGGCTTAAAATAGAATTTTTTAAAAAAGAGAAAGGCCTAATTTCTACCTGACACTCATTTCATCATGGTTAAAGGCGGTGATCCCTGGCTGGGATCTTCCCCCTGCTCATGGGCTGCAGTCATATTAGTAAGCTTCAACTGATCTGGCTCTCCTCTGCTTTTGTAAGCCCCAGCATTAGATGGAAAGATATCTGTCTTATGTCAATGCATATGGTTAAGTCATTGTAATCCCTTATTAAAAAAAAAAAAAAAGACTTGGGGCTGGAGAGATGGTTCAGCAGTTAAGAGCACTGGCTGCTCTTGCAGAGGACCCAGGTTGAATTCCCAGCACCCATGTGGTGGCTAAGAACAATCCATAACTCCATTTCCAGGGGATCCAGAGCCATCTTCTGACCTCTGTGGGCATTGCATGACATGGGTGCACTCACATACATGCAGGCAAAACACTCATACACATAAAATGAGAGAGAAAGAGAGACAGACAAACTAGAAATAGTAAATAAATATACCTGTCTTGGTGGTCCTGCTTGTCAGTTGAATCTTAGTGGTTAATCATTGGCTTTTTTTCCCCTACACTGATGTTCTGTTTCAAATTGCAATAATGTATGACAATTTCAGTTGCTTCACATTCTTCACACATCTTGTTGTTGTAAGGTTTAAAGGGTGTTGTGATTTTACTTTGCATTTCCGCTAATGACTAATGACACTGAACCTTGCTTTTTTTTTTTGAGACAGGGTCTCACTGTGTAGTCCTGCCTGGCCTTGAACTCACAGAGATTCACCTGTCTCTGCCTCTGGAGTGCCTGGAGTTCTGGGATTAGAGCTGTGTATACCACACCCAGCTGATACTGAGCATCTTTATGTGTCTCATTGGCATCCTAAGTCTTTGATGTGAAAATACTTATTCAAATCTTTTCCCTATTTTAAAGTCTGGTAGATTTCACTATGTAACCATTGCCCAGCCTGATACTTGCTATGTAAATCAGGCTGGCCTCAAACACAGAGATCTATCTGCTTCTGCCTCCTGAGTTCTGGGATTTAGAGGTGTGCCACCACACTCAGCTGGGCAACATTGTCAACACTTCTGGTTTCACCATGGCAACATTTATAGAGCGTTCCTTTTTGTTGTTTTGTTTTGTTGAAACAGGGTCTCCCTGTAGCTACAGCTGGCCTGAAATTTGTTATGTAGACCAGGCTGGCCTTGATCTCACAGAGATCCACCCATTCCTGCCTGCCTTGAGGGGATTAAAGGTGTGTGCCACCTGGCTGAGTGTTCCTGTTTGAACAGCACCCAATCCCTTGATGTCCACAGTGTCACCCTTCTGGTAGATTTACATATATGTGGACAAAGAAACAACTCCATGATTTCTAAAAGGCATAGAGAATGTATATTGGGTGTCTCTCCTCTGTCCCTTTGTGTTGTCATTTTGGTGAATTTCAAGGCTTCACTGAAGATCAGTACTGAAGCCTGATTTGAAACCTATTTCTTTCAACCTAGACATCTCTTCCAGAGAGAACTACAAGCTTGGGTTTTAGATTTGGTGTAAAAATGCCACTAAACATGGGGCTGGAGAGATGGCTCAGCAGTAAGAGTACTGGATGCTTTTGCAGAGGACCCGGGTTCGATTCTTAGCACCCATCTGGTGGCTAACAGTTGTCCCTGTAACTCCAGTTCCAGGGGATCTGATGCCGTCTTCTGGCCACCTCTGGTAGTGTATGACATGGGTGCACTTACACACATGCAGGCAATAGGCTCATATACACATGCGGGCAATAGGCTCTTTTTGAGTCAGGGTCTCCTTGTAGCACCAGCTGGCCTGAAACTCACTTTATAGACCAGGTTGGCCTTGAACTCACAAGAGATCAGCCTGCCTCTGCCTCCTGAGTGCTGGGAATAAAGGTGTGCACCACCATGCCCGGCCATGAAATATTTTTTTTTTAAATGTCACTAAACATAGCTCAAAAGGCAAAGACCGCAACACCCCAACACTGCCTAGGTCATGGCACAGAATACCAGGCCTGAAGCCATGGGAACAGAGGGCTGAATGCTTGGCAGGCTGACCTCAGTAACTCAGCTTCACCAGTCTGGAAACTGTGCCCCCAGTGGTTGCAATGCCCTGGTTCTTAGCCTTCAGGACCCACCTAGCATCTGCTGCTCCCAGTCTGGCAGGACAAGGCCCTATTGCCCAAGCCAGTGGCTTCCAGACAGGCTAGACAGTCTTTCTATTACGATGACACACAGCCTTAGCGGTCACTGAGATACACTTTGAGTCTGTAGAATACAGTCCACCGAATCCATGTGTCAAGAGCTGCGTGTTAGCTCAACCCCAATCTTTTTACCTCTGCTGAAATGTCCTACTAATCCCACGTGCTCTCCACCTTTTCTTTTTCTTTTCTTTCTTTCTTATTTTATTTATTTATTTTTTTTGACGACAGGGTCTCGCGGTGGTCCCAGCTGGCCTGGAACTCACTATATAGACCAGGCTGGCCTTGGACTCACAGAGATCCACCTGCCTCTGCCTCCCAAGGGCTCGGATTAAAGATGTGCGCTACCACACCCAGCCCAGCACTCTCTACCTTTTCAACTGGCATCTTCAAAGTCATATTAGGGGACAGGGATGTAGCTCACAGGGATATAGCTCATGTCTAGCATACTCAAGGTTCTGGGTTTGATCCCCAATACCTCACTCCCATAAAAGAATGTGCTATATTTATTACCTTAAATTTTTTATTTGATTCTTCTCCCATTTAGGGCTGGGTTAGTTTCAAGGTCTATATGTTGATTCCTTGACAATTAGTCATTTATTTTCTAGCCTTTTTGTGTGTCTTGTATTTTTTTTTTATTAGAGTTATCTTGTGCAAACACTAACAGACCAAGTTTAAATATATGCTGAAATGAGCATGTCTGTTCTCAGACCTTTGAGGGGTGGAAAGGTTGGTTCTCTCTAGTCACTAAATTATTCTAGGATTGGGGCTATTGTTCAAGTTATTAGTGCACTGGTATATATGTGTGTTGTCTTAGCATCTTTGTGTCTCCTGGGGCCTCTAGGACCTGAATTTCCCTGCTTTTGCTAGCTATTTCCCCCACCCAGCAGGAAAGCCTCCCTATCTGGCTAGCTCTCCTAGCACTGTAGTCTTTCAGTACCTGGTTAGCTTGCAGGATTATTCAAACAAGCCCATCACATCCTCCCATGGAAACCTTCTGTGGTATCCAGGGGAAACCTTATCCTTTTATCACCACTGAGCTTCATTTCCATAGCTCCTACCTGTTACTCCATTTTCAAGTGCAGCTCTCCTGTCCTCAGAGGGTGAGCACAGGCGACTAAACCAAAGGTGAGCACCACCATGCCCAACTTTTTTTCCTTTGAGATAAGGTCTCCCTGTAGCCCCAGCTGTCCTGGATCTCAAAGAGATCTGCCTGTCTCTGCCTCCTGAGTAATGGGATTAAAGGTGTGTGCCATCTGGCTTGGTTGCTTTTAGCTATTTCTTGGGTGTTTAGCCAATTATACTGTGACCCAAACCACAGACTTCAGATTCTTCTTTTTGTTCTTTGAGACAAAGTCTCATGTAATCCAAGCTGACGTCAAACTTGAGATTCGTCTGCCTGAACATCCTAAATGTTGGAATTATAGGCATGTACCACCATGCTCTGCTTTTTGGAGTAGTTTTGCTGATAATTCAAAGATCCAAAACCAGATGGTGACCTTAATGTTTCTTACTGTGCTTCCTGGTCACTGCTGCATGGAGTTGTAATGGTTGCAGCAGTATAATTCTGGTAGGTGCTGGCATCCTGTGCAAGCCATCTGTCACAGTCACATTTTTCCCTCTTTGTTGGATGTGTGTCACAGGGAGTGCTCCTGAAATCGTAAGGGAAGGTTGAGGGAGAAGTGGTGCTACCTCAGGAATAGACACATTGATTATTCCAGTGTGATCTTCATGGACTGCCACTGTACTTGGTGAAAGGCCAGTTAGGGCTTTGTGAATTAGATAAAATATAGTTGATGAAGAAGCTCGGCTTACATGGTCACTTGGCTTCCTTCTCTCAGGTTTCCAGGCAAAATCTATCGGTTTCCTATCAGGTTCTTATTTCTCAAAGACAGAAGACAATAAGAACTCTTAGCTTACTCAGAAACCATGCTGTGACTTCCCTATGAGGCCCTGCTGAAGACTTCTTAACTATCAGATACTTGACCCCATTAGATGGATGCATTGGGTTTAAAAAACCAAAATAAAAAGGCAAAAAACCTATATAGTTATTTGCTTTAGCTGCAGTTCAGAGCTAGTGGCTATGCCCATGGCCTATAAGAAAACCACATTTGTAACTACTCTTTAAACTGCCACCTGAATCAGTTTAAGATACTTTCTTTTTCTGAAATTCTTCTGTTTTCTCTTCAGAACAAACAGTAAGTAAATTAAATGTGGAAGCTATACCATGGCATGGATGTTGTCCAGGTGGGTCACAAGCAGCCCCAGAGGGGCTGCAAGAAGTCCAGGAAGTGCTGCTTTAACTGGCTGGTCCTTATGTTAGGATGGGCATTTTGATGAAGTTGGAGGGCTCTTACCTTTTGCAAAATCTGCCACAGCTGAAGACTGTCTTATCAGCCCTTCCCATCATCATGAAATCCAACCTGCCCTCATTTCATCTTGGATAATTAATAGAATTTCATCTACAGAGAGATATAATGAGTAGAGTGTCTGGTTGTAGGTCTTGTGAGTTGGCCAGTTTTGAATATTTCTAAAGCAGCAAAGGCAAGCTTATTAAATAGGAAGCACACTTGGCTATCTACTTTTTCCAGAGATGTAGCTTTATTATTTTATTTATAATAAACAAAATAGAGTGTTTATGGGCTAGACAGATCACTCAGTGTTTAAGAGCACTTGCTGCTCTAGCAGAGGCCCTGGGTTCAGTTCCCAGCACCTACATCAAACAGCCTCCAACTGCCTGTAACTCCAGCTTCAGGGGGATCTGACACCTATCACAGAGGCACTAGCATGCACATACACACTGTTTAAAAATAAGATAAATCTAAAAAAAAAATTAAAGTGGCCAGCTGTGGTGGCCACATCTTTAACTACTACCTTCAGGAGGCAAAGGTAGGTGAATCTCTGTGAGTTTAAGGCCAGCCTAGTCTATGTAGAGAATTCTAGGCCAGCCAGTACTATACAGTGAGACCTTGTCCCAAAAATTACCAAAAAAGGGGATGGAGAGATGGCTCAGCAGTTAAGAGTACTGACTACTCTTGCAGAGGACCCAGGTGCACTCACATACATGCAGTCAACATACTCATACACATAAAATAAAAATAATAAGAATTTTTAAAAAAAGAAAGGAAAAGAAGGAAGGAAGACTTCTAAACTTGTGCTGCAGAGCTTGGGAATATAGTTCAGAGGTAGGGCAGTGGCCTGGTACAGTTTGAAAGGCCCTGGGTTAATCCCCAGAACTGCATGAGTGCATAAATTAATTAAATAGGTGAATAAATAAATAAATAAAATTGTGCTTTGGTCCCACCTGTCACTACTGCAGAGGGCTGAGAACTTTGTGGAGTAAGTCAGGAAGTATTCTCAGTGATGTTGTTTATAAATGTTGTTTTAATAAAATTGGTGAGAAATGAAATGCATTGTATTGGGTTCTGTTACTAAATATAACTTGTTTTGGGCACCATTTACTAAGAATTTCAGTTTTTTCAAAAGATTTTTTTCTAGAATGAATCTGAACTACATATATTTGCCTCATTTTAAAGAAGTGGTTTTAAGGAAAGTGCTTTGACATTAGATTGTTTTAATTATTACCACATTCGATATTTTTTCAGCTCCCATGGAAGTCCTTGACTAGCATCATTGAATACTATTACATGTGGAAGACTACTGACAGATACGTGCAGCAGGTAAGTTTTCACATTGCTACTAGCACAATTGTATTAGAGCGAACTTTGTTTATATTTCAGTATTTGTTGGCAATGTGTTAATTTTAAATTTGTTTTTTCTAGATTATTTTTCATTCTATGATTTCATGTCTTTAGGACTTTTAAAAAAGATTTTATTTTGTTTATATGTATGAGTGTATTGCTTGCATGTATGTAAGTGCACCCATGTTGTGCAATGCCCGAGAAGGTCAGACAAGGGTGTGGGATCCCCTGGAACTGGAGATACAGACGGTTAGTCACCATGTGGGTGCTGGGATTCAAACCCCAGTCCTCTAGGAGGTCAGACAAGGGTGTGGGATCCCCTGGAACTGGAGTTACAGACGGTTAGTCACCATGTGGGTGCTGGGATTCAAACCCCAGTCCTCTGCAAGAGCAGCCAGTGCTCTTAACCACTGAGCCATCGCCCCAGCCCCTCTTTAGGACTTTCTTAAAAAGGGTTTTCATTTTAATATTTCACTGTCTTCAACATTCATTGTCATGTATATCTGAGAAAGATGGCAGGGAAAGCTGTGTCTAGGGAGGCATTGTTCCTCTAGTGTGTGACTGATGTTTCACCCCTTTGTAACAGATGGGATTTACTAGAAATATGGCATTGCCACAAACTCCTTGAACGATATGTTTTTATGAGGAATTGATCATTGAGACTGGTGCCATCAGTCCTATAATTTAAGATACTTTTAAAGATTTTCTGAAATCTCCTTACGTGACATTTTTGTGGATCTGTTCCCTGAGTTCTAGATTTTCCATGTGGTGTCCTGTCTCCAGATTGTAGGGCCTTGCATGTAGTTGGCAGGCAGGCACTCTACCACTCAGCTGCATGACCAGTCCTTTCCTGAGCTTT
Organism: Nannospalax galili; assembly: GCF_000622305.1. Taxonomy (NCBI): domain Eukaryota; kingdom Metazoa; phylum Chordata; class Mammalia; order Rodentia; family Spalacidae; genus Nannospalax; species Nannospalax galili. The sequence continues at coordinate 3,273,492 of NW_008340854.1, forward strand.
TGACCTTAATTGTAATAGGTTATTATTTTGAGACAGGCCTCACTAGCCACCTCAGGCTATCCTTAAACTGGAAATTCCTTCTGCCTGAATGGAATGCTGGGATTGGAAGTGTGTGCCACCAAGCCCAGTTGTAGTAGTGTTAGTTTTACAAGTTTAATGTTTTCTTCTTGTACCAAGATTCTCTCCAAAGTCATTTAAAAGTAGGGAATCATTTAACTTTGGAGTCGAGTCCTTCCCAAATGTCCTAAGTTCAATTCAAGTAGCTCTCAATTATTTATCTTGAAAAATAGTACTTCTGGGGGAAACATATATATTCCTGAAATGACCTTTGTGGATACTGTTTTAAATTCTTACAGTCACATGAACTGGTGAAGAAAAGCAAATAGATTAAAAACAGTATTTAGCCTAAGTACATAGGCTATCCAGTGGCAGGTACTGGTGCTATACAAATACATTTTAAGGATCACTCTTAAAAGTGCCGTGAGTTGCTGCAGTCTTGAATAGTGAATAGAAATCTGCTGGTGAACGACTTCCAGTGTCAACACCGTATGTAATTCAGAAAGTACATATTGTCAACAACTTGGCTAGCAGTGAAGGCCATGTAGCCTGGAAAGCTGTGCTGCTCAAATCAGGTGTCCCTAAAAAAGGCCCAGACGTGGCACGAAAAAAGTGTTTGAAAAAAAATTATTGCCAAAACTATCAGCTCCATTCTAAGCTTCAGATTGTCCCCTAAATATTTTTATTTTCATTTGCTTGGACAAATGGAGGATAGGTTTATAATATAGTTTGCCTCTTTTGGGACAGTGACTTTTATTTTATTTTTTTTACCTATTTGCATTCATTATTGTGCTCATCAGGGTCTAGATCTGATGATCTAGATCCCATTCCTTTCCCTGCATTTGGCTAATGGTTGGTTTCAGTACAACCTTATGTGAGTTCAGCCAGGATTTAAAGTTACTATGGAGCCAGGTGCAGGGTACACCTCTCTAATCCCTGCACTCGGGAGTTTGAGGCAAGCCTGAACAACATAGTGAGCTCCAGGTCAGCCTCAGCTACATAGCACCTGTCTCAGAGCCAACTGATTGACAAACAGAGTTACTGCATATTGTCCATTATTTGAGCATAAATAAGTCTTATTTAATTCTATTTAGAGTAGACATAGTCACTTTCTCCTACATCCCTTTTGTAAACTATCTCTGAATATTTTTCTAAAAGCAAAGTTTTTTTAAACTTTTATTTGTGTCTATGTGTGTTTTCTTCTAGAAGTACAAATAAGAACTAAAATAGGAACTAAATTTGCCAAAGTAAAAATGACTATTTTAAATGTCCTTTGGGGCCTGGAAGCAAAGCTCAGTGGTAGAATATGTGCTTAGCATATGTAAAGTCCTGGGTTCAACCCCTGTATGCACATATGAGAAAAGTCCTTTTTAGGCCAGACACAGTAGTGCATGCCTTTAATCCCAGCACTGGGAGGCAGAGACAAGTGATCTCTGTGAGACTGAGGCCAGCCTGGCCTACAAAATGAGTTCCAGGCCAGTTGAGGCTACAGGGAAATTCTGCCTCAAAAAACAAAACAAAACAGAGAAGTCATTTTGTAATTTACTAACAAAAGACTGGGAAGTAGAGCTTTTCATTGCCTTATTTAAAAGAATCTTATTTCTAAAATTGTATCCATCCTCACAATTCTGTGGTGTAGAAGCTAATGGCTTTTCTTATAAGTTACTGGAGTTGAATGTGTATATGAAAGAATCATAGATAGCAATTGCATTGTGCTGTATCATTTATTTTCTTGTGATTTTAAGGGAATGAAGTATTAATAATTAGTAAGCATTTCTTGTAAAATGTTTTATCCATCGTTTGAATTAGAAACGCCTAAAAGCAGCAGAAGCAGAGAGCAAGCTGAAACAGGTCTACATCCCAACTTAGTAAGTAACTGACGTCTCTACAGTATCTGTCCTGGTCTTAATTCTTCATCACGAGCATGCCCTTTGTTCAATGGCAGACAAACTTGAATTTCTTAGTGTGTCTTCCTTCTTTCCTCCTCAAAGCACAAAACTTGTTTTCTGTTATACCACTGCACTGACTTTTGGAAAGAAAAGGGGAGTGAAACAGAGAAAAGTCCTAGTAGACTAGCATGAGGGCTAGAGATCAAAATGGCCATATTGTACATCTGTCAAGCCACAGGGAGCATGTCAGATTTTCCAGTGAAAGCAGCTAGCTCTGGACTACGTGATACAATCGTGTTCACAGAGCTAGTGTCTTCTGAGGCTGCCACATCCTAGGATGCAGTCTGTTTGATTAGTGCACATCACCCCTTTGAGGGATGTTGTTCACGTTATTTGCTGAGGGTTTTACGTTGTTTTCTTGGGACTATCCTTTGCTTCTTCCATGGATTTCAATTACTTTTGCTGCGTGGCATTCTGTCATTACCCTTTGGGTTTATAGATCATTGTCATATAAGAGCAGATACCAGCTTTCTTTTCATTTGCTGTATTTTAAATGTATTGTACTCTTTTTGAGGTCTTGGAATTTGATCACTTATTTGTTCAGAAAAAAATATGTGCATATTGAGTCCCTCATGTGAAGTGCTATCCTAGATTCTTTTAGGAGTAAGATATTTAACAACAAATTTCACTCTGCGATGCCAAGGTTTTTCTTATAATTTGAGTATAGTAATTTTATACCTAGATTTTGTTTGCTGAATTTCCATGTATTGCATAATATATGTTTTTATATGTAGGAGGCCTCATGGACAATGAACTGTGGGCTTTCACAGTAATCTTTTACCTCAAGACAGATAACCAGTTTACGTTTAAGAACCTGTAATTTACACTTTCCATAATTACTATATCTCTTTTGTAGAATGGTTTTGAAATCCTATAAAATTATATATTCTACTTGACTAATTATAAAAGTGTCATTCCTCAAAGAAAATACTGTTGTGCCTCAGGAATTAGCTTTCCACGAACTTTCCCACACTCCAGCATGCTGCTACCATCAGAGATATGGTGCCTTTCACCTATTCTGACTGTGTGACCCGATAATTGTTTTTATGCTGCCTACAATGACTTTGGTGTCTTTCTCTACATCAGGGATTCCACATACTAGTCTATGAGTAAAATCTTATGTATCACCTGTTTTTGTAAATTAAAGTATTATTGGAAGGTAAACTTGTTTATTCATTATGTATTATGTAAACCTGCTTTTAGGCTACAAGGGCAGAATTCACTGGTTGTCCCAGGAATTATATTACCCACAAAACTTAAACTTTTTAAAAATAAATTTATTGAATTTTTTTCATATATAAAATCATCTTTATACCCTCTTCCCCCTTCCCCTTCAGCACCCTCCCAAAGCACTCCCACTGGAGTTCATATGTTCTGTCATTTGTTTTAAGGCCTATTATGTAAAGTTAGTGTCCCAAGATGTCCCTCAGTGCAAGTTTATCCACCAGGGTTTAGTCAGCCTTTCTAGAGAGTCTCTCTCTCTTCTCTCAGATCAGCTCTTCCTCACCCAACAGTAATCAGCTGCCAATAATTCTCCAACTAAGACTGGGCCTTGCTGTTCATAGTTCTGTGCTGGGTTTTTGTCTGCCTAAGTTTGCATGGGTCTTGTGCATGCTGACACCATTGCTGTAGGTTTGTATAAGAAGGGTCCCAGGTACCTGTAGGACCATTTCCCTGTGATCATGTACCTCGTCCCTGGCTCCTATAATCTTTCCACCTTCTCTTCCACAGTGGTCCCTGAGCACTGGGTGGGTGGACCTCAATATAGGAGATCTGTCCAAGGACCCACACTCTATCAACTCTTTTTCTCTGTGTTTTGGCCATTTGTGGCCTTTTGTGTTCCTGGCCCTCTGTTGCTTCATTGATGAGAACTGAAAGATGCATTAGTGTTTTCTTTATCCTTTGTTCTATGTTCCCTGAGCCTTAAATGTGCCACTTAGGTTTGGGAAATTCACAGAATCTCTGTGTGTGACCAGTGGTGTAACTCAGTAGTAATCTCTGACTGTTGAAAAAGAAGCTATTTTGATGGGTGGTGACTGGGATACTTGTCTGTAAATTTAAGGATTCATAGTTTATACATAGTAAGAGATTACATTTGTCTAGGGATATGAGGACCTTGGGTTTTCTTTAAGATCTGTGACCTCTCCAGCTATGTGTATTTGGCTAGGTTTACAGTACCACACATGAGTTTCCTCCCATTGAGTGGGCTTTAAGTCCAATTAGGTAGCTGATGATTACCCCTAAGATAAAAGTGCCACTACTGCACCAGTGTTGTTTGCTGTGCTGGTCATTGATGTGGTTTTTAGGCCTTGAAGCTGGGATTGGACCATTGATTGATACCAGCTTGTGTAGTGCTCTCCAAAGCTATGAGAGCTAGCCTTCAGGGGAAGTGACTTCCAGGTCAGTTCCAGCTCCATTCCAAATCCTGTGTCCGATGTATGTCCTGTCTTCAGCAATAGGGCCTTACCATCAAGTTCTGGGAGGCAATCAAGGACTGTGGCAGTAACCTGTGTAATTTTGGGAGTCTCTTAGACTTCCCTGGCCAACAGCTCAAAGGAAGGTTTCTCCTGTTTGGCACTTTAAAACTTAAACTTTTTAAGTATTGGGCCCTTTATAAGAAATGTTTTCCATACCTTGATTTAAGTGATTCTTGGAGAACAAGCAGTTTCTAATCATGCTTATAAAAAATGTGTTTGTCTTATGCATTGTTCAAAAATATGAAGCTAGGGCTGGAGAGATGGCTCAGCAGTTAAAAGCACTGGCTGCTTTTGCAGAGAACTTGGGTTTGAGTCCCAGCACCCATATGGAGGCTAACAGCTGTCCATAACTCCCGTACCAGGGGATCAGATGCCCTCTTCTGGCCTCCACAGGCATTGTATGACACAGGTACACTTTCATACATACAGGCAAAACACTCATACATAAAATTAAAATAAATCTAAAAAATTTCACAAAAATGTGAAACTGAGTTGCATATAAATCTGAGTTCTTTGATGAATTTACTCTGAAACAAGTTTTTTTATAAAAACAGATTAATAATTATTGTTTCTGTCACGTTTTGAGCCTGGCAGTCTCCTTCAGTCAAAGCCATGTGTTCAATACTGGAGGTGGAAGGGTTGAGAAGAAAGCCTGTCACTGAGCGACTCAATAGTTAAGAGTACTGACTGCCCTTGAAAAGGACCCAGGTTCCATTCCCAGCACCCGCATGGCAGCTAACAACCATCCATAGCTCCAGTTTTAGGGGATCTCATGCCCTTTTCTGATCTCTGAAGGCATTGCACGACAAAGGTGCACCTACCTACATGTAGGCAATATACTCATACACATTAAAAAAAATGGAAATAATAAAATATTTTTAAAAGGAAGACAGCCTGTCCTCTTGAGCTTGCGTTCTAGTGTACAGAACCAGTGTTCTGGGATAGTTACTGAGAAGATGGGTTTTTGCAAGTGTGTGCTGGGTGACCAGGTTCAGTTATGTCCCTAGGAAGTCATCTTTGAGCAAGTAAGCATGAGGAGGGACTGATCAGTTAACACAGGCTTTCCAGGCTAGTGGTGCTCTGAGCTGGGGCAGGCCTCGCCCAGTTGAGGAGCCCGGAGAAAGGCAGTATGGCTGGTGGGAAAGAGTTACAAGCTGTGGAAGGTTGGTATGGGGTACCTGTATCATGAGCAGTAGAAAGGAATTTTAAAGGAAGAAGTGTCATGATCAGATTTTCACTTGAAAAAAAAAATCACTGGCTGTATTTTGGAAAGTAGCTTGGGGAAGAAGTAAAAGCTGCTACAGTTAGGAAGTCCTCAAGAGATGTGATGACACCAACTTGACCTAGGCAGAGCTCTGGAGATGGGGCAGTATTTGGAGTGACTTTTGTATGTCAAGTTTGAGTCCACAGTTAGGTGGATTGCCCTGCCACTGACTAAGCTCAGAAACAGTGGTGCAAAGTTAGATCAGGCTATTTTGAGCTTGTTTTATCAAAAAAGACATACTGGATATACAGCCAGCATGTATTAAGACATATTGATCTTAACCTCAGGGGAAAGGTCTGGCTAGAGATACAAATGTGAGCTTTACCAGCATACAATAATTCTGTTTCAAATCATAGATTAGATTTCTGAGGGACAGCAACAAGAAAAGGGCCTTGCACCAAACTTTGAATAAATTCAGTATTTATAGAGCAAACAGACTATGAGAACTACAAATGGAGACCTGGGTAAGTATACTGCCACAGAAGCTGGAGGCCCGGCTTCACAGAAGAGGGAGTGAGCCTTGTCAGATGCTTGAGAAGTAGAATCAAGAACTCAGCAACTTGGAGGCCATTGTGATGGAGTGGAATGGTGAGGACTGACATGAGGGGGTGTGACTATAAAGAGAGCACATGGGGTGACTGTGAAGAGAGCACCTGGGGTGACTGTGAAGAGGGCACCTGGGGTGACTATGAAGAGGGCACCTGGGGTGACTGTGAAGAGGGCACCTGGGGTGACTGTGAAGAGGGCATCTGGGGTGACTGTGAAGAGGGCACCTGGGGTGACTGTGAAGAGGGCACCTGGGGTGACTGTGAAGAGGGCA
>NW_008340854.1:3280181-3350414 GCF_000622305.1 Nannospalax galili
AGTGACTGTGAAGAGGGCATCTGGAGTGACTGTGAAGAGGGCATCTGGGGTGACTGTGAAGAGGGCATCTGGGGTGACTGTGAAGAGGGCACCTGGGGTGACTGTGAAGAGGGCACATGGGGTAACTGAAGAGGGCACCTGGGGTGACTGTGAAGAGGGCACCTGGGGTGACTATGAAGAGAGCACATGGGTTGGGGAGACTTCCAAATGGGAGAAATGGGAAAATAGTAATGAGAGAAGGGTCCAGGGAAGAGAAGACCAATACCAAGTTCTCCAGAGACGAGAGATGGATGGGAGCACAGATGAGAGGGTGTGGGCGCTGGATTAAAAGGAGTGTGATCTCATAGCATGTCTGCAAGCACGTCCTCATTCTGTTCACCATCAGTCAGTTATTAGGCCCTGAGATTGAATACCTAGGTGGATATTTTCAATGAGTTACATGTCCGCAGTTAGTCTTTTTTGGCACACTTGTTTTCTTTTGTGATTATTGTGATTGAGAACAGTGGCAGCACCCTGTGCTCGTTTGCATAGCTTCATTTGTGTTTGCTGTTTCCTCTTTTGGGGAAACTCAACTGAAAAGATGCATTGGCTGTTTTTTAAACTCCTATCTTTAGCCTTGTATTTAAAGTCCAAATTTTCATATTTCTGGGAAACTTCTGGTCATCGTTTGATTTCAAGGGGAAATCATTTCTATCACTATACAGTAGATTTTTAAAAAATTATAAATATTACACATCCTTGGAAATTTTAGTCATTCTAAGCCACTACTTTTTCTTTTGTATTAAGAAAAATGCCTTCTGTTTCATTTTATATACATTTTTTAAAACCAATTTGTGAGTGCTGAGGTATAGCCCAGTGATAGGACAGTTACCAAGCATGTAGGAAGCCCTAGCTTCTAGTTTCAAGGAGAGGGCTGGGGACCAATTTCTCTCTCAAATTCATTCAAACCGAGAGAGAGAGAGAGAGAGAGAGAGAGAGAGAGAGAGAGAGAGAGAGAGAGAGAGAGAGAGAAAGAGAGAGAGAGAATAAAAACCAATTTGTCTTTTAAAATCATTCAGACCGTAGGCTAGACTGTAGTGATAGCCCTCTTTTATAGAATAGGGTCCCCAGTCCCCAATGCACAGAGGTTAATGACTTCAACTGGTGGGAGAGGTAGGGGTGTCACCAGCAACAGTGCTAAGAACAAATGCTAATTAAGGACTTCATGATTGGGCCAAACCAAGTCCACACAGACCACTCTCATTGTTAAGTGGGATTGTGGCAAGAGGAAACCCCCGATTGAACTTTGAGACTCCAGGTATCTTGAGAGTTGTGACATCTCTCTGTTTCAGTAGCTGTGAAAAGAGTCTTCATGTAGTCATTCAGCAGTCACCTCTAAAGTCAGTGATTATTTTTGCTTAGTGTTTACTTTCCGTCCAGCAAAGAGACATGAAAGGTCCCCTAGAAGGAATCTCCTGGGGTCAGAGTCTTGTTTACTAGGCACTGAACTGTCTAATGAACTGCATACTGCAGCTATACTGTGTCCTCTGGCGTAGCTCTGAGCAGGGAGTTAGCTAGCCTTCTGGAAATGGGGACAGATCTGCTATGTTTGCATAGTAAGAATTGTGTTGACTTAGTCTGAGAAATTTGCATTTAGTCTTCTGATTGATGTCTCTCCTATTACCTCCTGAAAGTGTTTTCTTTATAAAAAAAAAAAAGGTGGGGGGACTTAAAGATAACAGGTTTTCTCATTTTAAATGCCAATCTTCCTCATAAACTTCAAATGTAATATGAGTTTTTATCCTGAGACAAAGGCTCCTCCACTGTGGAGGGAGGCCTGCAGAGCGGGCAACTCTTTCACTGCCTGGCTCCTGACGGAGCAATGTGAAGCTCACGGTTCCCACTGACAACAGAAATGTGGTGACGTTCCCGAATCACAGAGCACTACTGTTAGCTTAATTCATTCAATCCCCAAAATTATTTTCTGAAATTTATGTTAAGGATAAAGTTTAGTGACTTCTACATTTTAAAAGCATCAGAGTTTTCAGTAAAGAAATTGCACTGGGGTAGACACGGGATGCCACCTTTACTGTAGAGTGCCAGGCACAAGAGACTGGTCGTTATTAGCCTTTTAAAGTCTCTTGTTAATTTTTCAGGTTAGTATACAAAGTACTGGGTTTCATCATAACATCTTCATACATGTGTCATTAGACTTTGTTCTTGTTAGTCCTCATTACCCTCCCCCGTTTGGGTTCATTTTAGCACCTTGCTTTTGCCAGTTTCTTCACTAATTATGTTAAGTGTCTGTTTATATTTAGAGAAGGTAAATTAGTAAGGAGATGTCAGCTTTTTGCCTTATTCTATAAAGTATTTTTATCATCTCACTTTACATTTCATTGAAAGCAGCAAACCAAATCCCAACCAAATGTCCACCAGCAATGGCAAGCCTGGCACTGTGAATGGAGCTGTGGGGACCACGTTCCAGCCCCAGAATCCCCTCTTAGGGCGAGCCTGTGAGAGCTGCTATGGTAAGTTTGCTCTATCAGGCTCTTTTCCCATTTGAGGCCTGTCCTTGATTTAAGTGTGGGGAGCCCTCTGGCACTGTGAAGCGGGATTATATGGCAGCTTCTGGGAAATATGTCATTAGTACTATGCAGAGGCAGGGCAGCGTCTCCTCAGGTTGAGTGGCTACCATCCTGGCCTTCTACAAGGAACAAGAGGGCCATATGCTGAGTACTCCCTCTGTCCCACACAACAACGGTAGGCATGCATTGCCTTTGGTTTTCTTCTGTGGGTTCTATGTTTGTTGAGTTTTTGATGACCATATTTGCTCAACTGTGTGCACACTTATATTAGCTTTGCCCAAAACCGTGGTCCTATGGTACACACCAGATCCTGTTTTGGAGTTTCTCCGTGTCCTTTGACAAATTAAATGTGGCCAGTTCTTCTTGAAGGAAGGTCAGTGTGTGGATAAACTGATATTTACAGTCCTCAGACAGGCTCCCTCAGGGTACCAGTTTGGGAAATGCTGTTTGTGCTCTTTGCTTTTGACCTCAGGCCTTGCTGTATTTATCTCTGGTTGCAGGATTATATTGTGAATGCAATAAAGGTTGGTGAGATGATTTGATAGGTATTTGATACACCTTAAGTTTATTTAAAATCCCAAACAACACTATGAACTCTTTTCTGTTCTTGTTCCTTTGAGCTGGGATTTTGAGGCAGGGTCTCCCTATGAAACCCATGCTGGGCTCTTCCTGGCTCAGCCTCCGAGTGTTGGGATCACAGGCATATGCCACCACATCAGACTTAATATAATTTATTTTGTGTGTGTATGTGGATGCATGTGAATGGTTCTGTGTGTCTGTGTGTGCACTAGAAGACAACCTTGGGTGTCATTCCTTAGGCTAGGCTGACTGGCCAGTAAGTCCTAGGGATCTGCCTGTCTCTGCTTCCTCAGTGCTGGGATTACAGGTGCATGTCACCTTTTTTTATGTATAACTTATTTGTTTTTATTTTGTGTATGTTTGTTTTGCCTGTATGTGTATGTAAGTGTACCCATGCATGCAATGCCCACAGAGGCCAGAAGAGGGCATCAATTCCCCTGGAACTGGAGTTATGGACCATTGTAAACCATCATGTGGGTGCTGGGAACTGAACCTAGGTCCTTTGCAAGAGCAGCCAGTGCTCTTAACCACTGAGCCATCTCACTAGCCCTGCCTGTCTTTTTAATGTGGCTTCCTAGCATCAAACTCAGATTCTTGTGCCCAACTAAGCTATCACCCCAGCCCAACAATATTATTTCCTTGTGAGAGCTGGGGATGGGTTTGTGTGTGTGTGTGTTTTTTTGTTATTTATTTATATATTTATTTATTTATTTATTTTGGAGACAGGGTCTCTGTGTGGCTCTGGCAGGCCTGGAACTCTCTATGTAGACCAGGCTGACCTTGAACTCACAAAGATCTCCTAGTGTTAGGATTGAAGGTGTGTGCCACCATGCCCAGCCATGAGCGTCTTCAAATTGGATATTCTTGAATTTTGAAGTTAATAATATACTTATATGAAAATAGTCTTTCAGACAAATGGGAATGGCTTAATCATTTTTGAGTCAGGGTCTTATCCTCATCCCAGGGTGGCCTTGTGGCCTTGAGCTCTGGGCTCAAATGATCCTGTTGCCTCAGCTTCCAGAGCACTAGGATATGCCTGGCAATCTTATTTTGACTTTCAAACCCCTCTCACATTAACGTGTGTTCCTTTAAACAATTATTGTCATTTTATGTGATGAATAACCTTTTAATTTTTAGTTTTTGACCCACATTAGTTTTCATCATAAAATGTGTCTTAATATATGCATACAGTTTATGTTTATAGAATGATAAAATTTGGTGTTCTCTGTCAAATGATACCTTTTGAATTTAAAGTAATTACATATCAAATTTTATATTCAGAATTCAAAATATATTCACAACTTGATATTTAAAATTTTTTGGTTCTGTTTGTTTCTTTGTTTGAGACAGGGTCTCATACAGCCCAGGGTAGCCTCAAACCTGATAGCCAAGGATAACCTTGAACTCCTGATCTTCCTGCCACCATCTCCCAAATACTAGGGCTACAGGTGTGTGCCAGCACACTTGACTGATATTTAAGATTATTAAAATTTGTATTTAAAAAAAGTCAATTTGGGGGCCAGAGAGATGGATTAGGGGATAAAAGTACATACAGTATTTAAAGAGGATCTGAATCCAGTTCCCAGCACCCATATTGGGCAGCTCAAAATATCTGTAACTGTAGCTCCAAGGAATCTGATACCTCTGGCCCCTGAGGGAACTTGCACTCACATGCACAAAATACACACATATACACATAATTTTTGAAAAGTTTAAAACTAAGGGCTAGAGAGATGGCACAGGGTTAAGAGCAGTGGCCGCTCTTGGAGAGGACCTGGGTACAGTTCCCAGCATCCACATGGCAGCCAACAACTGTCTGAAATTCCAGTTCCAGGGGATCCAGTGCCCTCTTCTAACTTCTGTGGACACTGCACAGCATGGGTGTGCTTACATATATGCAAGCAAAGCACTCATACAGATAAAATAAGTACATTTAAAATTTTTTAATTAAAAAAAACCCAAATCTTTAAAAAAAAAGTCAATTAAAAGAGGAAAGAGTCTTAGGCTTCTATTTGAAAGGAATCTCATCATAAATGTGTATTATTTTGAGTAAGCTAAAAGCAATTAAATGTAGTAGTCTCCATATTTTCTCTCTTTGGAGGTGAACATTGGACCTAGGACCTTGCGCATGCCCAGTCCAGATTCTACCACTGGGCTATACTCAGGTTTCTGTCTTATTTTTTGACATTGGTTCCTGAAGTATTTGTTAGCGGACACCTTTGTGTGCTTAGTTGAATGTTTTGATCTGACGATGATAACTTAAAGAGGAGAGAAATGATTCTCAAAGTCACAGTTGTAACAGTCTTTGCCACTTGGTTATCCATGTTTCACCATCAGTGTCTTCCACCCCATTTGGCTTCACCTTGGTGTGCTCTTAATTTTGCAGGCCAGGGGCTTAAGCTACAGAACAAAGCTGACACAGGCTTGCATTTTCTGCCTAATGGTCAGTCATCCGAGTTTTAGGTCCTACTAAACGGTGAGATCAGCTGTACACATTCACTTGATATGGATTTACAGTCTTGAAAGACATTCTGATTTAAGGAAGAAGTCAATTAAAAGAGGAAAGAGTCTTAGGCTTCTATTTGAAAGGAATCTCATCATAAATGTGTATTATTTTGAGTAAGCTAAAAGCAATTAAATGTAGTAGTCTCCATATTTTCTCTCTTTGGAGGTGAACATTGGACCTAGGACCTTGCGCATGCCCAGTCCAGATTCTACCACTGGGCTATACTCAGGTTTCTGTCTTATTTTTTGACATTGGTTCCTGAAGTATTTGTTAGCGGACACCTTTGTGTGCTTAGTTGAATGTTTTGATCTGACGATGATAACTTAAAGAGGAGAGAAATGATTCTCAAAGTCACAGTTGTAACAGTCTTTGCCACTTGGTTATCCATGTTTCACCATCAGTGTCTTCCACCCCATTTGGCTTCACCTTGGTGTGCTCTTAATTTTGCAGGCCAGGGGCTTAAGCTACAGAACAAAGCTGACACAGGCTTGCATTTTCTGCCTAATGGTCAGTCATCCGAGTTTTAGGTCCTACTAAACGGTGAGATCAGCTGTACACATTCACTTGATATGGATTTACAGTCTTGAAAGACATTCTGATTTAAGGAAGAAGTTCTAAAATAATGTTTTTTTTATTGATTAAAGGAATGGCAGTCAGATTTCTAGATCTGTTTGGTTCCTAACTAGTTAGTGAGTCTCCTCTTGAGAACCTAAACAACCCTGGTAACAACCCTGGTAGAGTTTCTGAACCTTAAACTTGGAAACTGGATTCAGATTTTAAACACTGCCAAAGATCTTAATAATAATACGTTTCTGAAGACTTATTTCTAAAAATGCACCTAATATATTTCTGTTTGTTTGTTTGAGTTTTTTTGTTTTTTGAGAGAGGGTCTCCCTGTTCCTGGCCTGGAACTCACTATATAGACCAGGCTGGTGTCTATCTCACAGAGTTCCACCTACCTCTGTCCCTGGGATTAAAGGTGTACGTCACCATGCCCAGCTAATAAACAAAAATTCCCTCAGCAGCCTAATCCATAGTCAAGATATGACACCCACATCTTGATTTTTTTGAAAGATGATTGATTGGTTGATTGATTGATTGATTGATTGATTGATTGATTGATTGATTGACTGATTGATTGTGCATCTGTGCCTACATGAGTTTATGTGCACCATGGCATCGAATCCTTCTGAAACCAGTTACATGTGGTTGTGAGCTGCCTGATATGGGTGCTAGGAATCAAACCCAAGTCCTTTGTAAGAGCATTAAGTGCTCTTAATCACTGAGCCATCTCTCAAGCCCCCCAGTGGTCTCTCCTAAGAGGTATCACAAGCACTTGATGTGTGGCAGAAACAAATGTTAAGTTTATTGTATTCTGAGTTCTGAAAAATATATGTTGTACATTGTACTTTTGTGCTTATCTATAACCTTAAGAAAGAAAAGAACATTGTAAACTAATGGTGGCTTTCAAATGTTTTGAGGTATTTGATTTTATTGATGTCACAGCATTCCTTTCCCTCTGTCTGTAGCTACACAGTCTCACCAGTGGTACTCCTGGGGTCCACCCAATATGCAGTGTAGATTGTGTGCAACTTGTTGGCTGTATTGGAAAAAATATGGAGGTCTGAAAATGCCTACCCAGTCAGAAGAAGAGAAGTTATCGCCCAGCCCTACTGCAGAGGTGCGTAAGTAGTGGCTTTTTAGCTTTGAAAATGCCACATTTTTCAATGGTTGGCTCTTTCCTATGAAACAGAACTGCAATACAGGACAATTTAAAAATGAACAAAGCTGGTTTTTAAAGTTAAACACAGCACTGTAATATTCAGGGTAGTTGTGAAGATAGAAGCAGAGACAAGTCAAATTTTTTCAGGTATTCAAAATATTGGTCTTGTGAGATTACTCAGACAAAAGAATAGTGTAGGCGGTGGCGGCAGCAGGAGCTTGCAAATTGTTTTGTTTTTGAAAACAGTTTGTAACCTTTAGATACTGTTGAAAGCCTCTTATTATATAAAATAATAAACATGAATTAAACATTTTCTCTTTTCTTGGCTGTTGTGGAAGGACATGAAGGTATTGGGTTCAGTTTTGAGGTAAACAGAACTTGAAATATGATCTTGGTAAATCCTCATAGATTGAGGGTTTGCACACCAGTGTGTACAGAGGGAAGCTGTTATTTTCAGAGCTGATAAGAGTCTCAGATTCTTCACAAAAAATAAACAACCAAATATCCCAGCCCAGGGCAGTTTCTTACTGACAGTGCATGTGATTTGGGATTGTACTCTACCCTCTGCCCTTTGTACGCACCTTCTTCCCCAAAGTGCAGGCTGAATTCTCTCCTTGAGGACAGGCTCCTGAGTTACCACTACTTGAGAGGATGATTTAAAATCAGACTTTCCTTTGTACACAGTAGAAGTGGTAATGTGCTTTAATAAATTCTACTTCGTAAACGTTGGTTGTTTTCTGGTATTGCAGGACCCCCGTGTTAGAAGTCACCTTTCCCGGCAGGCCATGCAGGGGATGCCAGTCCGGAACACAGGGAGTCCAAAGTCTGCAGTGAAGACCCGCCAAGCTTTCTTCCTTCATACTACGTATTTCACAAAATTTGCTCGTCAGGTCTGCAAAAATACCCTTCGGTTGCGGCAGGCAGCAAGACGGCCATTTGTTGCTATTAATTATGCTGCCATTAGGGCAGAATGTAAGACGCTTTTCAATTCTTAACCTTATATGTTGTGCTTTTCTGACCATTTTCTCTTTCCCTTGCTCTTTTTTCGTTTGTTTGTTTGCAATAAACATAAGTTCTTGTGTACAGCCTTTGTTTTTTCTTAAACATTGTTTTTTGTCTGCTGCCATCTACATCATGCCACCCTCAAAACAACATTGAAATCTCTACATCTTCACCAGAGTCGAGCTAAGCAGACAAGGGAGGATGCCCAGCTGGCTTTTGTGCACAGTTGCCCAGAAAGCCCTTAACCGAAGCACTTCGGTCTATTTGATAGTGCCACAGTGTAACCCCCAGGGACAGTGTTATAATGAAGCTCCCTAATGGAGACCGTGCAGTCTAGTCTTAAGAATTCATTAAGCTTGAATTAGTAAGATTTACTAATTTATACTAATTAGAAACTGTATGTCTTGGTAAACCTCTCGTCTCTCCAGGAAATTTTTACAGTCATTATATAGATGATAGAAAACACAGTGCTTCATAACTAATGTATATATGAGTTTTTAGGCATGCTTTCTGAAAGTATACGTGTAGTTTTTACAAGTTAGCGTCTAAGTTTATGGCTGAACAGTCTATTCATCCAGGTTGGTTTCCGTTCTATGACATACACTATCACGTGGCATCTACATGACTCATGACTTTTGTTTTCAACACATTCAGTCTTGCTCGTGTTTTTTTTTCTTTTCTTTTCTTTCATTTTTTTTTGTTAGAACAAAGGTTGCATGTACCAATGAACTGTTCTTATTGCCTTGTATCTGAAAACGGTGCATATAATTTGCACTAGCTTAGAAGTTGCAGAACCATGCAACTTCTCTCTCGAAAGGATATGAAAAATGTGCAATTTGGCTTCACAGAAAATTTTAAACATATTCAGATGCTTTATCTAAGAAATAAAAAGTTGATTATGAAGGGAGACATGGTGGCATATCTGTGCCTATAATCCCTAGGAGGTGGGGACAGGAGGCTCTGGAATTCACAGTCATTCTCAGCTATATAGGGAATTCAAGGCCAGCCTGGGTGATGTGAGACCCTGTTTCCAAAAAAACAAAAAAAAAATTTATTCATTAAAGTAATGATGACTGAAAAATATTTCTGTTTCTAAAGAACATTTTCAATAGAAAATCCAAAGTTGAAAGGCTTAAAGGTGAAAGTTCTACAAGAAAAAAGGTACTTTGTAAAAGGAGTAAAATTTGGTAGCCGCTGGGTCTCCCCTGTGGGGGACATCAGCTGTGTTTCACCCTGTGTGTTTGAGAATTTAGGTTTATCTTTGGTTCTGTCCTGGCATTTCTGAGTTTATAGACTTAATTCTCACCCATTTGAAGCAACTTAACATATTCACCCAAACTGTTTAGCTGACTGAAACCACTTACATTTCTATACAATTTCTTAAGGAAAATGATGAAAGATTTGAGAAGGAAAATGAGTGGAATTCTCTTGTTAGAGTTGGCTGGGACCCCGTATCATCTCTGTTTCTAATGAATGGAAGAAAAGCCATCATCACTAATTGGCTGCTGTGGGTGCTGCTTTTGTCCTTGACTCTGTTGATTTTCACTTAATTTGCACATCATCTTTGTTCTGACTGTTCTTGAATGATGTGTTTTTGTGTCACCTCATTCTAATTTTTTGTCAGTTGAAGGGCCATGGTGCTAAAAAGGGATCAAGATTAAATTACCTGTGTTTTATTTGTTCAAGCCTATGGAAAATAGTAATGAAAGAACAGTCTATTTGCCGTGATGAAATTCCAAAAAAGCATATTATTTTGTTCTATTTTGTGTTTATCTTCATTGGTCATTGAAGTACATATAGAATCAGATTCTTAGAGCGATTAATTCTGCTTTAAAATTGAAAACTTCAGTGTTTCAGCAACCATGTGTTTATTCACCTTGTAATTAATGAGCTCTTTTCATAGCATCTAATTGGTTCTTAACATCATCTTTTCCCGACTAAATGTACCTTGTTATAAAACTCCAGCAAATCCTTTTATCTTGTCTTGTTAGTTTGATTGGGTGTGTATAACCTGACGTCCATTGGCAACTGAGTGTCTGATCCACTAGAAATGAATAGTGGTGTGTGTGTGTGTGTGTGTGTGTGTGTGTGTGTGTGTGTGTGTGTGTGTGTGTGTGTGTTTTCCCCCAGTGAGCTATCCTGTTCTCACAAAAGATGTTGTCTCTCTTTTTATGAGCTATCCTGGTTTCTCAAAAGCAATGTTGACTCCCTTCTTCTCTGTTACAGTATTGATGTACTTTCAGATCAGATGGAAGCTTGTAATTCTAAAAAGATTGATGGATTAAGAGCTCTAATATTAATTTGAATTTCTAATATTAATTAGCAGTTAGAATAATTGGTCATGTTAGGAACAGAAAGTAGTTTTCTCTGTGCAGCAGCATCCTTACAGAGATCCTGGTGTTTATAGGGTGATAGAACTCAGACAAGTAAAGCCACCAAGCTTGGAGATTAACTAAAGTAGATCAGGGAAGCATGATCCCAGCTTTTAAGTACCTGACTTACTAAGTAATCCCTATTTTGAGAACTTTTTTGATTGGTTACTGGATCGCTTCAACCTTTTGTTTTCATTAAGAAATGTCATAAAACATGCAGTATTCCACATGGCAGCTAACAACTATCCATAACTCCAGTTCCAGGGGATCCGACAGCCTCTTCTGTCCTCGTGGGCAGTGCATGACACATGTGCACTTACCTACATGCAGGCAATACACACATACACATAAAAAATAATAAATAAAATATTAAAAAACAAAACCAAAAACATGCAGTATTGTAAAGAGGGGACCACAAGAAGTAATGGCAGCTGTGGGAGGGGACCTGGGGGCCTAAGGGAAAACAGGGTGAGGTTTTTCATTGTTCATCTTTTATGGGACTATGCTTTCTATTAAAGAAATGGTTTTAAAACTCCCAGGTATGGTGACATACTGTGATCTCATCACTCAGGAGGCAGAGGTAGGAGATTACCACAGCTCTGAGGCCAGCATGAGCTACATAATGAGTTCAGTACCAGCCTGAACTACATATTGACATTATCTCAAAATAAAAACTTGTTTGTATCATGAGCCACATATGTTTAAGAATACACATTTGTGGTGTACATGAGAAAATCGTTTTTGAAACCTGAGTACAGAAGAATCAATGTTGACATTCAGAATCCTCACTGTGATGTTAAGTCGAACTGTAGGGCCACCGGCAGCATTCCAGAGATGTAGCTAAATCTCCTAGACCAGAAGGCCAGATGGTTTGCCTTCGACCTCATCAGCATGCGGAGATGATTAACCAGTTGTGAGTTAACACACCAGCAGTATTCTCCAGCATGGACTTACTTGGAGTGTCCTGAAGACATTTTTCTGTTCCAAGATGTGAATTCAACTTCACAAGTATCCCAAGACCCCATTTCTTGAGAAATTTGCACATAGGAGTTTTTCAGATTTCTCAAGAAAAGTTGCTGCTAGTAATTGCACAAGCTTTTCTGAATTTGTAAGCTCTAAGATGGAGAGAATGGTTTTAGTTTGCTTATTTTACTTTTGATGATAATGTTTCTTTTATTAGGTATTTATTTTTAATGGGTATTTTAGATTTTTTTAAGTTAGGCAGTGGTTACAGCCACATAATCTTTTTAATGTCCTGATTTACCTTCTGCAAACATAACCGTGGTCATCATGCATTTAGAATTTTAATAGCCGTAACCCAGTTGCCCTCAGAAAAGCTTGTTTATACTCCTACCTGCCATCTTTTCATCTTTGAAGCCCTTAACCAGTTGATGGGTGAGGCTGTTTAACTTGCACATCTTAACGGGTTTACCTCCCAATTTGCAATACAAATACCCCCCTCCCAATTTGACTTTGACTTTGACTTTGCTTATGTTGTGTTTGCCAAACACCAAACGTTTTTATCAAAAATAATTTTGTGGCACCTAGGCTTTTGTGTCTCATTTAGAATTGCCTTTGCAATTTCATAAGCAAATCCTACTGATGGTTTTATTTTTACAGGATCTTGAAAGCCCATCTCAATATTTTTTGAGAATTTTATTTTATTTTGTTCCTATACCAGAACACATGTATGGAGGTCAGTCCTCTCCCTCTCCCCTTGTTTGAGACAGGGTCTCAGGCTCTGCGCAAGCCGAGCTAGCTGGGCCCTGAACTTTGGGATATTCTCCTGCCTCTGTCTCTCATCTCCCCTTAGAGGCATGCTGGGATTGCAGAATCCAATTTATCTGGGTTCTGGATCCCTACTCAGGTTATCAGATCTGCGAACTACGGTTGTCAGACTTGTTCCACAAGCACTTTTACCCACTGAGCAATCTCTTCAGCCTGTTTTGTGAATTTTAGTTCTTTGTGCATATTTTGCAGCTTTTCTGTTTCACAACTCCACCCCCAACTATTTCTAAAATATTGCAGATAAAGTCAGAAATTGGAATAAAAGTGCCAGTGTTCTATGTTTATCTTGAAGGAATACAGACCCTCCTATCCTGTAGGAAGCTAAAGAAAGGGGCCTAGTGTCCAGTCTGAGATGCTGCTGTTCTCTGGGCAGATTCTGATTGCTGCTGGCTTCTTATGCCAGTTCTCTGCTTGCTTCTTTTATCCACACACTGGCAATGCCCACCTCTCTAACTACAGAGATGGTGAGTAACTTGAGGACTGAGGACTGACTAACAAGTTGCACAAATTTGGTCTGGCCTGTAGACCAGGATTATGGCAAAGTGGCCCAGATAATCCCGTTTGTGATCATCTCCTCTAACAGAATGTATTTTTCCTACTTAATGGCTGCCATTTTTTTCTGTTAAACCGTGACTAGGCCATCTTAGCACTTTTTATCCTAATTTCTTCATAATTGATTGATACTTCTTAAAACTATTTTCTTTAAAGATGATTATTAGGGCCAGGCATGGTGGCATATACCTTTAATCCCAGCATTTTGAAGGCGGAAGCAGGCAGATGTCTGTGGGTTTGAGGCTAGCACATTCTATATAGTAAGTTCCAGGCCAGTTAGGACTACATAGTGAAACCCTGTCTTTTTTAAAAAAATAAAAAGGTGAAATGTGGATTCTTCTAAAGAGCTTTCATCATCAGAAGTGACTTGTAAATTTTTATGGAGACTATCATATAATCTCCCCTATGAGTATAACGAAAAACCAGAAGCAAATTATAGATCAAAATGAAATGTGATTTGTATTATATTGGTGACCCCTTTGATGATTTGCTGGCTCCTGTCAAAGTGATGGTAATATCTGGTGTCCATCAGTTGTAGCCATGTTGAGTTTTCCCAGGAAACTTGCAGACTGGCATAAAGAGCAAAGTTGATCTTGGCACTTGGAATACAATGATTGCCTTTGTCCAAAATGCTAAATTTACCAAGGTGACTCACTCAAGCTACTTTTATTAATGGAGAAGAGAGAAAGTTCTGTCTTGTCCTTTTCCCAAACATGAAAAGAATTTTAGGTGAAGCAGTGACATTAAGAAGGGATTTTGGGGTGTTAATGCCTGGCGGTTTGACAGGTATTTGGTCCTTGCAGGATTTGGGCCACTTCTAATCTTTATTTAGATTTTATATATATATACACATACACTTGTGTAAAAAATGCCGAGTTCTGCCTATATCTTCTTCATTATTCACTAACAAGTGGAAAGTGTCACATTCAGGAAATCAACTGAATGAAGAGGAAAAGAAATCAGATCATTTATGGTTGTCAGTGGTTGTGTGATAGGAAACTGCTTGAGGCACTTACATTCCTGGTGGTTCAGTGTTCCCTGTAGCATGTGCTTTGTCTATTTTAATGGCTTTTTAAAATGATATTTCCACCATCTGTTTAATCATTTTAAAAAATATTTCCTCAGTGAAAAAGGACAGGTGCTCATGATAAAGTCAAATTTTAAATTATTTGAGGTTCCAGATCGGATTGTACTTTCTAATACTAACGGTGCAAAAAATACCCATGGATGTCAAGGGGAACTTCCTATACCTGTGCCCAGGAGAGTGGTCTCAGCTTGCAAAAGGAAAAAAAAAATCTAGTAGGAAGAGAAAACTTGGCAGTCATTTTTGTCAAATATTTGGAGGTGGGCAAAGCCTAAACATAGCAGATCTATACTGACTAAAGCAACTGTATTAAGCTTTATGATGTCTGAATTTTTAAAAGATTCCACAACCCGTTTCCTTTTGTCCCTTTAAACTGTTTCTACATCAGCTCTTTGCTTCAGTAATGCTGCATCTACTCCATCCTAAGGCAGCTCATTGAACGTATGGTGCTCGTGTTGTATGCTTTATTTTCCTTTTTGAGATGTTTGATGATAGGTTATATGGTATGATGAAAACTTAGGAGCTAGTGTCCATCTTCACAGTGTGACTGTTGGATGAAATACCATCTACATAGAGGTGACCTTCGACTCTTCAGCTAACATATAGCAGGATGAAGAAACAATAGTGATAAAACCAAATACCTTGTTACTGACTTTTCCAGGCTGTCATCCAGTGGAATTGAGGTTTGTCAGGATAGGTCAAGACTTCTCTAAGTCGGGGATGGCTAAATGTGTTGCCTTTGTCAACTGACATTTTTTCAAACCAGATTAATCTTACACGAGGATTGGTTCCACCTTGAGTGTACCATCAGTGTTTTTCTGTTATACGGTAGCAATGCTGAGGCTAGGAAGGAAGCATATTTCCATCACGTTTCAGGTGGGCATGCGTGGTGTGTGTGAGAGTGTAGTAGCCACACTCATGGGGCTTTCATATAAGTCCCTCAGTCAGTGTATCGTTCTGGAACTAGAAGCAGTTTTCTTAAACCAATGAAGTTGCAGGAAGGTGGTGGATGGTCTGCACTGTTTTCCACCTATGCTGTGTGTGGTAAAGGTAGAAGAAACCACCTCATTGGTTGTCTCCATGTTTCTCTCTCTCCTCAGATGCAGACAGACATGCCGAACTATCTGGAAGCCCACTGAAAAGCAAAAGCACTAGGAAGCCTTTGGCATGTATCATTGGGTATTTAGGTGGGTATTTTCTAAAGCAGGAAGAATTCAAATGATTTCTATGTTATAGATATCTGGCCTTTCTAGATGCATACCTGAACTAAACTCAAGCCTTTCAGATAGGTGAAACCGGATACTTTATATGTATAGTTTTATTTTAGATTAGAGACAATATTATCACCATTAAGTATATATGTTTACTTCTTCCAAAAGTATTGTTGCATAAAAGTGAATATTCATTTCAATAGACACAAATTAAGCAAATAATAAAAGCCAAGTATGGTGGCTCCTGCCTATAAACTCAGCACTTGGGAGGCTGAGGCAGGAGGATCACTGTAAATTCAAAGTTAGCGTGGGCTATCAAGCAAGACCCTGTCTCAAAACCAAATCAAACCACCAACAACAACAAAGAAAAAAATTAAAAATTACCCAATAATACAGGACGAATATTCCTTTTAAATGTTATTATTTTTATTTTATGTTTGTGTTTTAAAAGCCTACATGTATTTAACTGTACCCATGTATGGAGGCCAGAAGAGGGCTTAGAACTGGAGTTGGGGGAGGTTGTTAGCTGCCATGTGGGTTCTCTGCAACAGCAGCCAGTGCTCTTAACTGTGGAACCATCTCTCCAGCCCCAAGGATGAATATTCTTAAGATTTTTATTTTTATTTACTCTTCCCT
Organism: Nannospalax galili; assembly: GCF_000622305.1. NCBI lineage: Eukaryota > Metazoa > Chordata > Mammalia > Rodentia > Spalacidae > Nannospalax > Nannospalax galili. Next base: position 3,296,199 of record NW_008340854.1, read on the forward strand.
TTTAATAGAAAATTGGTTTTATTTACTGTCTCTTTCTCTCTTTTTTGTTTTGTTTTGCTTTGTTTTAGACAGCATCACTATGTAGCCCTGGCTGGCCTGGAATGCTCTGTGTAGATCAGGCTCTCTCACAGAGATCCAAGTGCTGGGATTAAAGGTGTGTGGCATCATGCCCATTTATTTACTGTATTTTAAAAAATGAAATCAAATTATTTTCAGCCTACATTAAAAAAAAATAGCTGGTTATAGTGACGCATGCCTGTAATCCCATACTCAGCAGAAGTAGGAAGACCCACAGGTTCAGAGTTAGGGTGCCTCCCTGGCAAGACTTTGTTCAAAACCCAAAAGTAGCCAAGAGAGGAGGCATGCCTCTATCAGCACTCCAGAAATGGAGGCAGGAGGACAGGAGTTCAAGGTCAGCTTTGGCTACATAATGAGCTCAGGGGTCTGGGCTGTTCTGAGATCCTGGCTCAAGCAAAGCAAAGCAAAACCCAAAAGCAAAATGCCCTCCCCAAAGCAAGCAATCAAGGGAGCAACAACAAAACCCCCTTAAAGGCTGGTGCACAGTCAGTGATTAAACACTTGCCCAGCATGTGTGAGGTGCTGGGTTTCAGCCCCAGCACCACAAAAAGTCAAAGGTGTAGTTTCGATGTACCATTATGATTACTTTGAAAGGAAAACATTTGTACTAGTTTCTGATTTCTAATATGCTGTGTAACTCAGAAATCTCCAAAGATGATGGTTCCATCTACGTGTTGAAATGTAATAACTAAGAACAGTATTAAAAATTACTAGACAATAACTGTTTTGCAAAGTTTTAAGATGGGTAATTTAGAAAATGAGTTGGATACCTAGAAGCAAAGCAGCATGTGTTTTGTGCTTCTAACATTTATTTTTCATTTTCTCAGTAAAAATGAAACAAACTCTGAGTTGCATTGAATCTTATTGCTCTGTCAGGAAGACTTACAGTTATGAAAGTATTCAGACTTTGGACATCTAATCTTTTAAAAATGGAAGTGTAGCCTTGAACTTGATATGTTACAGGTTTTGTCAGACTTCCTGGACTCAAAGCTCATAGCTCTATCTTTAAACAAAAAAACTTTATTTTTATTTTGTGTATAAGTGTTATGCTTGCATGTGTGTAAGTACACCTGTGTCATGCATTGCCCATGGAGGTCAGGAGAGGGTGTCAGATCCCCTGGAACTGGAGTGACGGATGGTTGTTAGCCGCCTTGTGGGTACTGGGATTCGAACTCAGGTCTTCTGCAAGAACAGCCTGTGCTCTTCACCGCTGAGCCATCTCTCCATCCCTCTATCTTGATGTTAGTCTGATACTTTAGTTCTTGTTTTATTTCTCAAAGGCTAAAGAGTTACTTTGAAGCCTCAGCTACATGAGTGAACTACACAAGACCTGACCTCAAAAAAAAAAAAAAATCAAAACAAAAATTCACGGCACAGACCTCTAATCCCAGCAGTAGGGAGGTACAGGCAGGAAGACCAGCCTGCCCTACATGAGATTGTGTTTCAAAAATTAAAATGAAAGCAGAAACAAAACAGGAAAGCAAGGGTTACTTTGATATTCCCCAAAATATTGCACAAGTATTATCAGTATGCCCTGGGTATTGATGATAATGCCTCAGAGACTGCTGTCTGGATTCTATTCCAGCACCAACTTACAAGCCCCTTCCAGCCCACAAGAAGGTAGAGTACAAGCATTGCGTAGGAGGCCACCTTCCCAATCAGTGTTAATTGTGTGTTCTCCTGTGGGCAAATTAACCTCTGTCTTTACCAGAGAAGCCCCAACTTTGCTAGCTGAGCCTCATGCCTACATATTTCTGAGTGTGTACTGTGTTCAAGGCACTGTAGAACATGATTTGGAAGACCCCAAGTCAATAAAAGCCTTGCTTTCAAAACTCTTAGTCTAGTGGGGAAATCACACAGTAAAAGCAATAAAAGTATTAGATGTGATAAATGACAGGCTTTAACATGCATTGGGCACCTGGAAGGAGTTTTGTGTGTGTGGTAAGGGGTATTGGGGGTTGAGCCCAGGGCCTCATGCATGCCAGGCAAGTGCTGTGCCACTGCTGTGTGTCCCAGCCGTGGGAGTAGTTATTTCTGGTGAGTGTTAAGGCAGCCTACTTCACAATAGTAGTACTTTGTCTCAGCCTTGAAAGTTATGCAGGTTTTGAATTGATGGGAAAATGGGAAAAGAATATTCTTGCTCCTCTGAGGCCGAGAGACCCAGATGGGCAAAGGCTTCAGTGAATGCAAGGACCTGAAAGGTTAAGGGAAGCAGATTGTCTCATTTGGGTGGAGCATAGGGTATGATGGTTATAATGACATTGAGGATGGCAAATTTTAATGCCATACTGAATTAAAAAAAAAAAAAAAACATTTTTTGGATAATACTGCTAAGCCATGTCTAAATTTTAACAAGTGTTAAGACTTTGGTCAGACAAAGATGTGTAATAATTTTAACAGTCTAAGTGACAAGTGACTCTTCCTAACTTTCAGGAAATTAGGTGATTTGGGCCCTCTCGTGTCACCTCTCGGGTGACAGGTGAGAAGGTAGGATGGTTTGAATGTAGTTGACCTGATGCGGTTGACAGCCCTGAGGCTCAGTGAACTGCTGAAGCTTTGGAGCAAAGGTGTTGGTGTCAACCATGGACTGAGGTCCCTAAATCCAGTTCTTACAGTATTGCCATTTCTGCCTATCTATAAAACTTAAAAGAGGTTCTGGGTTATGTGGCACACAATAATATGCTCCCCTTAACCATGCACCATGTACACATTACAGTTTAGTGGTATGTCCTTGGTCAAAGTGTGACATCCATATTTTGACTTTCATATTTGAACTTTGGTTTCATGTTTCATCCATTATCAAAATGTTCTGGGCTGGGAGTATTTGACCCTGGTTGCATACACTGATTGTACAGCCAGAGGAGGAATCTGGTTTTTCTGAAAGCGAGCCCCCTAGACATGCTGCGTACTCCCAGTTGCCTGAGCCCAGGGGCAGTTTTATCCTGAGGCTGCCTCTGCAGATAATCTTCAGATTTCTAATATGCTGAAGAGTCAGATGCTTTATTCCCTTAGGAAATCTCATGCTGTAAGTGACCTTCTGAAGTGGCTTTTCCACATGTTTATATTCACAACCTGAGGCTCAGAGCCCCAGCCAGCAGGGGAAGAGCCCCATCTTCCTTGATAAGCAGAGCCATGGCAACAACACTTGAAGCTGCTTCATTATGCAAGCTGATGACTGGCTTGTACGGAACTGAACTCTCAGCTCATTAAGAAAGAAGATGTGTGCCTATTAGCTAGTGTAAGAGTTCCCACAGATTTCCAATACTTATGTTCTGAGCTGATAAACCTTTTTTTCCTCCTGTCAGAGATCCATCCTGCAAAGAAACCTAATGTACTTCGATCTACACCAAGTCTGCAAACTCCAGCTACCAAGAGGATGCTAACCACTCCGAATCACACATCTCTGAGCATCCTGGGGAAAAGAAATTACAGTCATCACAATGGCCTGGATGGTATGTAAGCCCAGAAATCCTGGAGACTGCTCTGACTGGCTCCACCCCCTCTGCCCTTACCTGCCTGAATGTGTCCTCAGCCAGGCTCAAGAATCTGGACCAAAGCTTGTCATGGTGTCTCATGTCTGTAACTCCAGCCCTCCAGAGGTAGAGGCAGGAGGACCAAGAGTTAAAGACCAGTTTCAGCCTGGGATACATGAGACCCTGTTCCCAAAAAATTCAAAACAGATTCTACGCCATGATTGATGTGAATGTGAGAGCTAGTAAGGTGATTAAGGGAGAAGACTGCCACAGGCCAGTGACACTATGCCAAGGGTGATTGCTCCATTTCCTCAGGAGATAGCTTTTGTGCACATCTGTTAGGAGCCTCCTTTGGAGAGAATACCTGTGTTTAGCCATTGCATCAGCTGGGGAGTAGTCTTCTTGCTATGATGCCTGCTAGCTGCTCATTTTAAATTTTCCTGAGCAGAAGGGATTGTTTTGCTGTATGTCTGAGACATTATGCTCTCTGGGGCTTTGGTAATCTATGAATCATTTTGAATTTGGCGTTTGTCCCCGACTTCTTTCACCTTATCAAATTTTTTAATTGCCTGAGAGTGCTACAAATCATGAAAGGAATCGCCCGGGTGATATCCTAAATACAGAAAGAATTTCTTTGAAATGGACGACCTGAGAAATACTGCCTCTTACCCAAAGGGCTTCTCTTAGGCTTGGCCATGTAATGACTCTTCAGGTGGAATTGAATTATCTCATCATTTGGATTCTAAACACCGCTGTAATAAATCACCCAGGCAGTGTATATTGTTCATTTCAATTGTTCTGGAATTTGAAGCTGTCATTATTGTTTAAGAGTTGGCACTTATTTATGAATAAAGCTCTCTCCAGGCTTTTCATGCCTTATGAACTTTGCATTCTTCAGTGACAGTAAATTACTTATAACAAGGCCCTAGAGCAAGGGTATGGAAGAGGCCTTCTAACAATCATTTCCCATGGCTGTCTTCCTTCAGTGTGACTTTTGATGGCCATAATCATGTCAAAATGAGTAAAATACTGAGGGTGAAGAGTTTAGTTTGCATTTAGAAGGTCTCAGTGTGTTTTAAATGTGGCTTTCAAGGATTTGACCACATAGCAGTTTTACACAAACACTGTCATAGTAGGTGAGAATAATGGCCGCCCCATCCTCCATATGTCTGATATCTAGACAATAGAAGACCAAGGAAAGAGTGTGTCAAAATGTGGAAACTGCAGTTCTTTCTAGTTTTTTCTTGTCCACAGCTGAGAGCCTTTGGGTTTAGACTTAATCGAATCTCGACTCTTCTTTCCCATCTTACCACTTCTTTGCTTATCTTGGTACACAGCACAGTCCTGCTACAAAAAGGATAAAGTAGGTTGTGCTTTATTTTTTCTTCCTTTTTTTTTTTTTTTTTGATCTCATGTAGCCCAGGCTGGTCTCAAACTCGCTATGTAAGTTGAAGATGCACCACCATGCCCAATTTTATGCATTGCTGGGGATGGAACCCAGGGCTCCATGTTTGCTAGGCATGTTAGTTACTTTTCTCATTGTTGTAATAAAATATCTAACAAGAAACAACTTAAGTACCTTCCACACAAGTATGAGAACCTGAGTTTGGATCCTAGCACCCACCTAAAGGCCAGGTATTGTGTCTTGTGCCTATAATCCTAGCCTGGGGGTGATAGTTGGGGTTGTGGAGACAAGCAGATTCCTGAAGCTCATTGACTAATCAGTCTTGCTGAATCAAAGAGCTCCAGGTTCAATGAGAGACCCTGTCTCAAAAAAAAAAAAATTAGGTGGAAAGTGATAGGAAAAATCCAATGTCAACTTCCAGCCTCCACACACACCTGCGTGGACATTTGCACATACCCAAACAAACATATATATATACCATATCCACCCATACACACCTACACACAAAATTCTTTTGTTCCATAGTTTGAAGGGCTGTAGTTCTGGGCAGGGAAAGCATGGTGGCAGGAGTGGGTGACCACTGGTCATTTTGCATCAAGAGGAAACAAAGAGTGAACAGAAACTGGGTCCAGGCTATAAAATCTCAAGGCCTCCCCCCAGTGACCCATTTCCTCCAGAGAGCTCCATGTGCTAAAGATTCCACAACCTCCCCAATAGCACCACTATCTGGGGATCAAGTTTCAAACACCCTAACTTGTGGAGGACATTTCATATTCAAACCACAGCACTGGGCAAGCACCACCAAGATTTATGCCCAGCTCTCCTTCTTTGGGTAAAAAGACTTGTGACTGATGTTGGAATCACAGCTTTAGGGAATCTCCCTACACTCCCCACTACGACCACTCTGGAGCCCAGGTCCAGCTTGTGTTACAGCTTTGCTTGTCCTTTCATCGTCTCCTTGGACGTTCATCTTGTGGTATTCCCTCTCTGAACTTTTCATCCCATTTTTCTCTGAACGAATGCTGCTGCAAGGCCATTGCTTCTATCCTCTGAGGAGGAGGCGTGAACATGGCACACAGTGATTTCCCGGGGTTTATTAACTGAGGCCTTCAGCTTATTGGGGAAAGACACCTGCCTCATTCTTCAAAGACATATCAGAATGCTTCTTTCAGGAAGACTCATGTGTTTTTGTGCTGCCGTCACAGGATGGAAAGGAAGCTGACGACATGTATCTTATCTAGCATGCTAACTCCTTAACTGTGTTCTCTCCTTTAACTCATAAGGAGATCTAGAAGGTCAGGGAATTTGTTTTGCATGCCATTGTATCTCTCTGTCTAGCCCAGTGCCTGTCACTTATGTGTGCAATATACATTAATTATATCAAGGAAAATTTCTGAGAAAAATGGACCTAAAGGGATGGATTACAATTTCCAAAGTTACCAGGTATGACTGCATAAATGGGCTGGGATTCCAACTCCAGTACAACTAATTTCAGGATCCGCTCTGTTAACCACTACAGCAAAGTAGAGTGCATGGTGGTGCCTGTTTATAACCCCAGCACTCAGGAGACAGAGGTGGGAGGATTATACGTTTTAGGTTACAAAGCCAGTCACTGTCTGAAAACAAAACAAAGCCGGGGCTGGAGAGATGGCTTAGTGGTTAAGAGTGTGCACAGTTCTTGCAGAGGGTCCAAGTTTGTTCCCAGCACCTATGTCTGTTGTCTCACTATGGCCTGCAAATCTAGCTCCAGGGGATCTGACACCCTCTTCTGATCTCTATGGGCACTGCACTCACATGTACATACCCACATACAGACAGTCACATATACACATAATTTTTTTTTAATTTAAAACCTTTTTTTTTAAAAGTTAAAAAAAAAAAACAAAGCAGTATAAGCAAAGTAGAAACTATGTAAGCTATTTTAACAGCTAATTTAATGTAAGAAATCAATATAACAGCAGTTGGAGGACATAGATTCATTGACCATGGTGGTAAAAGAGACAGCCATGTCTTTGGGTTGAAAGGGCACAAATGGGCTTATCCCAACTTAGAAGCTCAAGGAAGACTCAGAGAATCTGGAACTCAACCCCTGAGGAGAGAGCACTGTGCTCTCGGGAGGTGTGATGGGGCTGGAGTTGGGGCTGGAGCAACTGCTACAACTTCCCGGTTGTGGTGGACAGGAATAGAAGTCTTGTGGTTCTCTACCAGCCCCTTCTGGGAGCCAGGTGGCAGAAGAAACATGCTTTTAGAGACCTAGCCCCAGGTATCTATCCCCAGGGAGTGATAAGATGGGTGGGTGTGGAGCTGAGAGGCCAGGTTGGTACAGAATCATGTTTAGAAAATGCCTGTGTTCCTGGGATAATGGGCCTGCCTCTTACTCTCTCAGGCTATAGGATCCTGACTAACTTGAGTTTCCAGTATGAACTCAAAGTACTGGAAAATGTCTGGCCAGTGTAGGAAGTTGTCATGGGGTAGTTAATACCATTAAATACCAAAATAGATACAGACTCATGGGAAAGCCTTGCCCTGTGTGATACAATAATGAAATCAATTAGCACTGCTACTTAATTAGCATGTCCAATAGATGAGCACGCCACACAGGATGTTGATAGATGGAACTAATTTGGCTGGCAGCAGACCATGCTTCTACAGAAATTTCTGCTTCACAGTTTCCTGTTGCCCTCTTTCTTTCACTGATCTTCCATCCTTGCATTTTTTCTTTTTCTTTTAAGGAAAAAAGATTTATTCAGCTCACAATTTCATTGGGCTCAAAGTCTGTCACTTGACCTGTGGTGAGGTGGGGCATCCTGGCAGCAGGAGCACTGTGGCAGCATTGTTCACCTCATGGTGGACCGGAGGCAGAGAGCAGGGAAGGGCGCATTTCAGATTCTTGATGGTGGAAATTAGTCTCTTAATGTTTGTTAGCAGAAAGGATTTTTCCAGGTATTTAAAAAAAGATTCTTTTTATTCTTTTGAGACAGTTTCATATATCCCAGACCTGCCTTAAACTATCTCTAGGAGCCAAAGATAACCTTCAACTTTAGATCTTCCTGCCTCTACCTCCCAAGTGCTTGGATTACAGGCACGTGCCACCATGCCTGTTATATGCAGTGCTGGGGATTGAACCCAGGACTTTGTGCATGCTAAGCAAGCGCTGTATCAACTGAGCTATATTGCCAGTCCCTCTTCCCCCCAAACTGATTTCTCAGTGCCTTCCTGAAAGTCACTATCATTTATCTGGCCCTGTTGAAGGCTCCTTAACAAATCTGATATGGGCAGAGTAAGTATGCTATGTGTTCTGTTAGGCTAACACTATAGCACTGGGCCATGCACAGAGTGTGTCCACCTTGTGGAACTAAGTCTGAGGGTGGAGATGAAGCTTCGGTGCAAGATGCAGGAATGATAGAGTTGATTTCAAAGTCACACACCTACAACTGTCTTAGTGTGTGACTGCTTCTGTCTTTCCCTTCAGGCTATAGGGCTAGCCCTGTGCCCTGTGCTGACAGGCAGATACTTTGCATTGCTGGCAAACAGAGCCTGCCACGTTGGACCTACTCTGCTGATGCCAAGTGACTGTGCTGTGGTCATCAAGGATAGGACCATTAAGGGAAGATCTCTGTGTTTGAGACTCCAAAAGAGGGGCAGCAGGGAAGATGGATGCATCTGTGCCAAGGGCAGTGGAGGCAGGTGGTTGAGTGCAGTCAGCTGGACTTAATCTCAGGCTTCTCTGATTACTTCCATGAAGCCTTGGGTGACTCACTTTGCTGCCTTCTTTGCATCTGTTTTTTCCTCTGTAAATCTGTAAAGTACAGATTGCATTTGCCTTACAGAGCTATTCTCATGATTAAAATTTTTTGTGGACTTTATGTCATTTCATCTTCACAACGCTTTATGAAGTAGGTGTTAAACTTGCATCTTAGTAGTGAAAAAACCAACAGCTCAGAGAGGTTAAGGGGTCGCTCAAAGTAACATTGCTAGTAAGTAGCTGCGATGGAACTCGAATTCCCGATCTTGTATTTTCTTCCATGTGAATAAGGACCCTGCAGTGTATTTGAGGCCTGTTCAGCCCCCATAACATTCCTTTTTTTGTTAGGAGAAGGTGAAAAAAGAAAGGAGAAAATGCACAGAATCTCCTAAAAGTGAAATGTGTTTAGATCAAATCATACTCTTTCCCAGCATAGTTTCTGATGCATAGTAGGTGTTCCTTAAGTGTTCAGATTATGTCTCTAGGGCCAGGGCTGTAGCTCAGTGGGTAGAAATGCTTGCCTTGCAAATATGAGGACCTGAGTTTGATCTCCAGAATCCATGTTTTTGTTTTGTTTTGTTTTTTCAAGCCAGGGGGCTAGAGAGATGGCTCAATGGTTAAAAGCACTGACTGCTCTTACAGAGGACCTAGGTTCAGTTCCCAGCACCCATATAGCAGCTAACAACCATCCATAACTCCAGTTCCAGGGGCTCCAACACCCTCTTCTATCATCCATGGACAATGCACATGGTGCACTTACATAAATGCAGGCAAAATACTCATATACATAAATAAATAAATAATCTTAAAAATAAATAAATAAATAAATAAATAAAGCCAGGCCTGGTGGCACATACCTTTAACCCAGTATTTGTGAGGGAGAAGCAGGTAGATCTCTGTGAGATCAAGGCCAGTCTTGTCTACAAAATAAGTTCGAGGTCAGCTGGGGTGCGGGGAGACACTGTCTCAAAAAAACAAAAACAAAAACAACAATAATCAAAAAGTCAGACATGCCTATAATCCCAGTGTTGGGGAAGCCAGCCTAGCCTACTTGGTAAGTTCTAGGCCAGTGAGAAACCCTTTCTCAAACAAACAAAAAAGCAAATAAATGGGACTAGAGAGATGATTCAGCAGTTAAGAGCACTTGCAGAGGACCTGGGCTTGATTCCCAGCACCCACATGGTAGCTAACAACCCTCTGTAAGTCTACTTCCAGGGGATCCAAAACCTCTTTGGACATTGCATGACACAGGTGCACTTACATACAAGCAGGCAGTATACTCATACACATAAAAATAATTCTAAATAAGCTGACTAAACCCCGGTGAATGAACTTGCACTGAGTGACAGCTCTGGACACTAACTTTACATAATAGGCCTTAACACAAATGACAGAATGTATGAACTCCAGTGGGGGGCTATGGGAGGGTACCAAAGGGTAACCACAGCAGCTGTGAGTTCTTGAGTACAACAGCCATGACACATCCTGTTTCTTTTTTTTTTCAGTACTGAGGATTGAACTCTGGGCATTGCACATGTTAAGCAAATGCTCTACCACTGAGCTACACCCCCAGTCCAGCTCTCTTTATTTCTTACCTAAAAGTGTTCTCCAGAAATGACACATGGGGTTAGTCACAGTGGCATTTACTTATAATCCCAGCTACTGAGGCAGAAGGATCACTTAAGCTGATCCTACTTAGTGGCTGAGCCAGGAGGATCACTTAAGCCCATGCGTTTAAGGCCAGCCTGGGCAACACTGTGAAACCTAAGACTCCATTTCAAAAAAAAAAAAAACCCAAAAATACTCATGTATTTTCTTGAAGGTAAATAGGTATGTTCCTGTGCACATTAGGGAGTATCTATAAAGAGAAATTGCCCTTGATTATGTAATTCTGAAGAGCATTGAACGTACTCATTGGGTTTATAGAGAGGGTTCACTTAGTTTCTTGTAGGCTTATATAACTGTAAACCCATAGTGGAGAGATAGAACATCATGATCTTGATACAGCAGAATATTTTTCACAGTGAAGGCTAAATCTGTAAGAAATTCAGAGAGGAGAGAGCAGATGGGCTGAAGAAACCTCTGCCTCTCCTGACCCCCTGGGAAGACGCTGTTGCCTCTCATCTGTATCAGCTGCTTGGGCCTTGGTTAATACATGGCTCTTCTTGTCCACCATTATGAGTGCCTGCCTGCCTGTGGACTGACATAGCTGGAGGTGCCCTTAAGCGCTGTCTAGGATGGTATGACTGTTGTCTCAAACCAACACAACAGGCTCCAAAGAAAAGTGGGGTTGAGCCAGGGCATCTGGGCCAGGAAAAGTGATGAATTGTGTAATATCCCCCTTTTTAATCCACTCTTCTCTGGCTTATTTCCTCTGAGGCATGTGAGTTACACTGTAGATTTTTTTTTCTTCTTTATCTTCTGCATTGAGTAATATCCTTTCTCTAACTCTCCCATGAAGAGGTTATCTACTGCAGATGCCTCTGTAAGTACAATATTATGATCTGGGGTGTGAAGAGTGTCCTTTCAATGACTTGTTTCTGAAATCAGTGATTCAACAATTCCAACTGTTGGCATCCCAATCCTTGTAAATGGGTGGTGGCGAGAGCCATTGTACCAGTGAGCGAGCTCTGAGAATGCATCTGCTGCCTTCACAAATTCCAATAAAAATAGACTGCCAGGGACAGCTGATGGCACTCCCAGGCACGCTTGGGCCCAGGCTGCCTTCTGTCAACAATTTCATGCCATTTCAAAAGACCACAGTTCTCTTTTTTCAGTTTTTCAGTTTTTTCATTTTGATTTTTGAATGCTCTAAATATTATTTATGGAAGAATATCAAGTGTCTCTAGACTCATCTCTGGTCTCCTTGTTTCAGATAGTGTCATAACCTGGATTAATATATTTGTTAAACTCTGTATTTTTACAAAAAAAAATCATTATTTTGGGCTGGAGATGTTGCTCAGTTGGTAGAGTGCCTACCTAGTGTGCATGAGGCCCTGGGTTTAAGCCCCAGCACCACACAATCTGGGCATGGTGTATGCCTGTACTCTCAGTAATGGTAGGTGGAGGCAGGAGGATCAGGATTTTACCCTTGACTACATGGTAATTTAGAGACCAGACTGGGCTACATGAGACCATGCCTCAAAAAAAAAAAAAAAAAAAAAAAAAAATTTTAGGGCCTTCTGTGATGCAGCACAGTGGCAGAGTGTTTGCCTACCACACACACACCCCTGGCTTCCAGCTCCAGCACTGTACATACACAAAAGGTATAAAGAATGACATATCCTCAGGGTTTGCTGAGTGTGAAGCAGTGCAGCAGGGTACCTAGTATATGGAAAAGGTTTGAGAGCTACTGAAGCCTTGTCTGAAGGCAGTGGATGTTTCTCAGTCCATGAAGCCACAGGTCTAGGGATTGTACAAGAAAGGAAGATAGACCCAAGTGAATTAGGTATGATTAGTTAGCAGCCTAGTGTTTTAGAATATTCTGGAAGGATCCAAATTGGCCATCCCTGAACTCGAATTTGCTGATATGACAACAGTTTCTCCCACAGAATACCTGTATTGTCTCTGGGGGAGATATTGATGTGTTCCTGAGAGGTCTAGCTTGGGGTCCTCAGCATTGTGGAATTTCTAAAAGAGTGACAGAAGTCCATGGTAGTTTCTATGATCTTTAGCTGTGAGCACCTGTGCTAGACAGCTTTAGTTCTCAACTTGACACACTTGGGTAGAGGAGCCTCATTTGGGGAATTGCCTCCATTGGACTGGCCTGTGCCATGTCGGTGGGGCATTTTCTTGATTGTTGAGTGATGTGGAAGGACCTAGCCCACTGTGGGTGGTGCCCCCATGGGCAGGTAGTCCTGTATTGTGTAAGAAAGCAGGTTGAGCACCAGCCAGGGGAACAAGTCAGTAAGCAGCGTTCCTCCATGGCCTGTGCTTCAGCTCCTACTTCCAGGTTCCTGCTGGAATTCTTTTTTCCTTTCCTTTCCTTCCTTCTTTCTTTTTTTTTTTTTCTTTTGGTCTTTTTGAGACAGGGTCTCCCTATAGTCCCAGCTGGCCTGAAACTCGCTATGTAGACCAAGCTGGCCTTGAACTCACAGAGATCTACCTGCCTCTGCCTCCTGAGTGCTGGGCTAGCCTGTCCCTGTGTTTTCCCATCTCAGTGACATGTAGAGGGTGACCTTCCTAAAGGAAAGTGAACCTCTGACTACAGAGCCAAGTCTAAAGTGTGAAGGAAGCCTACATGTTTGGGAAAGTAAAGAAGACAGAAGAAGGGGCTGAAGAGATGGCTCAGTGGCTAAGAGCACTGGCTGCTCTTGCAAAGGACCAAGGTTCAGTTCCCAGCACCCATCTGGCAGCCAACAACCGTCCATAACTCCAATTCCAGGAGATCAGATGCCCTCTTCTGACCTCCCCAGGCTTTGCACAATGGGTACACTTACATGCAAGCAATACTCTCATACACATAAAATAATAAAGAAAATAATTTTTTAAAAAAGAAGACAGAGAAGCCGGGCGTGGTGGCACATGCCTTTAATCCCAGCACTCAGGAGACAGAGGCAGGGGGGGCTCTGTGAGGTTAAGGCCCGCCCGGGCTAAATAACAAACTACAGGGAGACCCTGTCTCAAAAAAAACAAAAAAAAAAAAAAAAAAAAAAAAAAAAAAAGACAGAGAAAGGAGAGGAATTAGATTCTGGCAAGGTTTACCAAGAAGACGCTGACTCAGCTGTCAAAGACTGGGTACCAATATATGAAAGAACCCATCAGGATATCAATATTGGATCTTGATGCCAAGGTAAATAAAGACCAGTCCCAGAAATCAATGTATTTAGGCACTTTATGAGTTCCTGAGTTCCAGTAAGGAAAATGGGGAACATTTCTGTTTCTTTTCCTGTTGCTATGATAAAATACCTGGCAAAAGTAGCTTAAGGGAGAAAAGGTTTGTTTTGATTTACAGTTCCATTGTGCAGTCCATCCTAGTGAGGAAGTCAGAGCAGCAGGAACTCGAAGCAGCTGTTCGTTGACATCTAGAATCAGGAAGAAGAGCGGACTAAGCCTGCATCTGCTCAGCTCCCTTGCTCCATTTATACAGTCTAAGATCCCAGCCAGGAAATGGTGCCTCCCACAGGGAGCAAGTCTTCTTGCCTCTATTAATATAATCAAGGTAATCCCCCATAGGCATGTCCAGAGGCCCCTGGTATCCCAGGTGATTCTAGATTCTGTCAAGTTGACAGTTAACACTAACCCTCACACATTCTGAATCTTCAGAGCCTAGAGGGCCCCCTCCCCCAGGGGGACAGTGGAGATGGAAGATTTATCATAGTCTTCTTGATTTGGACACCCCCATGGGCTCATCTTAAGCTTCTTAACCTTGACCATTGTTATTTTCTTTGTTTCTTCTTCCAAGTGACTGAGCACTCTTTAAGTTCAGACAACATCTGAGTTAGAATTTATTCAGTTTCTTCTCTCAACCAAATATTTGTTTTTATCAGCAACTGTTTACATATAATGAATAAAAATTATTTATATATAATGAATAATGAAAAATGAATAAAAATAATGAATAAAATAAAAATGTTTATACATAATGAATAAAAATGATGTGGAACTGAGCACAAACCAGTAGGTGATTTATTGGATGGAAGTGGCTGGAACAGATGAAACCTTTGGATTCTGGCCCTTCTCATAAGCCCTCTCACCATCTTCTCCTTTCTCTCCATTTTTCTATCTCTGTTCCTGTTTTTGGAGACAGGGTCTCACTATGTATTCCTGGCTGACCTGGTACTCACTAGATAGTCTGGGTTGGCCTTGAACTTTAGGCAGTCCTGACTCAGCGTCCTGGTTCACCTGTGTCTCTTGACTCTACTTTCTAGGAAAGTTTCTTGGCTTCATTTTCCAATCATATTGTCATTTTCTCCTATTAGGGTGTCAGTTTTTGTTCTGTTTTGAAATTCTGTTACTGTATGTGTATATGTATTTGCATATATGATTTGGGTGTCTTTCTAACTGTTTATCACTATGAAGTAATCCTTTTATCACTGTTAATACTTCTTATCTAGAAATCTACTTCTGATCTCAGTATGGCCACATCACTTTTCTTTCTTTTTTATCCCTTTTTAAAAAATTGTCTTTAGGGCCGGAGCGATGGCTCAGCAGGTAAAGGCACCAGCCACCAAGCCTGACGACCTGAGTTCAAGGATCACATGCTGGAAGGAGAGAACCAACTCCTGCAAGTGTCCTCTGACCCTCTACACGTGCACTGTGGTATGCATGTGCCTACACACACACACACACACACACACACACATACACACACACACACACACACACACACACAAATAATAAAATGTAATAAAAAAGTTTAAAAAAAATTGCCTTTGTGTTGTTTTTGCACTGTTGGGAATGAAACCCAGGGCCTCACACATGCTGGACAAACACTACCATGGGACTACACTAGCCCAGTTTTAGATTTTTGTTTGTTTTTGTTTTCGGTACTAGAAACTAATCTCACTATGTAGACCAGGTTGGCCTCAGACTCCATTCTTCTGCCTCAGCTTCCTGACTACTAGGATCACGAGCTTATGCTTTACAAGAAAATTATTTATTTTTATTGTATATGTATGAGTGTTTGCCTGTATATATATAAGTGTGCCCATGTCATACAATGCCCATGGAGGTCAGAACATGGCATCAGATCCCCTGGAATTGAAGTTACAGATGCCATGTGGGTGCTGGGAACTGAACCTGGGTCCTCTGAAAGAGCAGCCAGTATTCTTTTTTTTTTTTGAGGCAGGGTCTCCCTGTAGTCCCAGCTGTCCTGGAACTCACTGTATAGGCCAGGCTGGCCTTGAATGCACAGAAATCACCTGTTTCTGCCTCCGAAGTGCTGAGATTAAAGAGATGCGCCCCCACACCTGGCTAGTCAGTATGCTTAACCACTGAGCCATCTCTCCAGCCCCACAACCATATGCTTTTTAAATGAGATTTTTTGTGTGTGTTTTATTAAATTTGAAGTGGAATGATTTAAACAACATCTCCAAAGCCAGTGTGTGTTATTCTGTCACAATTTGAAAACCCATAAAGTATATTCTATTGTCATTTTAGTACTTTTTTATTTTATGCATGAATATTTTTTAAACTTATTACTATTTTGTTTTATGTGTATGAGTGTATTGCCTGCATGCATGTAAGTGCACCTGTGTCATGCAATTCCCTTGGAAGTCAGAAGAGGGCATCAGATACCCTGGAACTGGAGTTATGGACAGTTGTTAGCTGCCATGTGGGTGCTGGGAACCAAACCTCTGTCCTCTGCAAGAGCAGCCAGTGCTTTAACAGCTAAGCCATCTCTCCAGCCCCCATGAATGTTTTTTTTTTCCAGAATACTTAAAGTTTTTTTTATTAATATCATGAACTTTTCATCAATGATTAATGAGAAAAGTCTCCTTAAGTGAGTGTGACTATGTATTGTTGCAATATCAAGAAAACCCTCTTAAGGGCCTCAGTGGAGACCTAGCATTCTGGTTTTGCCAGGTCAGTAACTTGGCCAAGGGATCACCCCTCAAAAGGCCAGTTCACCTTAAATCTAAAGACAGGGGTTACTAGTGTGTTAATGAGATGGTGACTGTTTACTGCTTGGAATCTCCCACCCCTGGGTCAGTTGCTTCTTGACTGGTCAGCAGCCATGTAGCTTAATGAGGTTGTACATTTTTCTAAAGAATTCAGAAAAGCTTAAATTCTCCTTTTCTTCTTTCTATCTCTTTCTCTAACCATGCTTTCCTAACACTCTGGGTTAAACCAACATTTTGGGGTTTTACTTTGCCTTTTAAAAATATTTTATTATTTTTATTTTATGTGTATGATTATATTGCCTGCATGCATGTAAGTGTACCGTGTCATGCAATGCCCGAGGAGTCAGAAGAAGGTGACATATTCCCTGGAACTGGAATTGCAGGTGGTGATTAACCACCATGTGGGTGCTGGGAATCAAACCTAGCTCCTTTGCAAGAGCAGCCAGTGCTCTTAACCACTGAGCCATCTCTCCAGTCCTTTACTTTGCCTTTAAAGCTCCCCTGTTGTTGCTTTTAAAAGAACAGCTTTATTAAGATATGGCTGTCACTCAGTAATTAGGTCTTTTTTTGTTTTGTTTTTGAGACAAAGTCTCCCTGTAGCTCCAGCTGGCCTGAAACTTGCTGTGTAAATCAGGCCAGCCTCAAACTCACAGAGATCTGCCGGCTTCTGCCTCCTGAAGGCTAGAATTAAAGGTATGCATTGCCATACCTGGCAATAACTACAAATATTTAAAATGTGCAATTTTCTAAGTTTTGACATGCATACTCTAGGAAACCATCACAATAATAAAGATAATAAAACTTATTCTCCATCTCCCCATCACACCCATTTATGACACTTTCTTGTCCCTTCCTGTTTCTTCTACCACATCCCTAGACAACTACTGTTATTGGGGGAGGGGAGTTAACCATAGATTTATTTATATTTTCTAGAATTCTATGTGAATGGATAATGTATATACTCTGTGGTCTGAATAAGTTTTAGAGTTGTATCTTTAAGCTCATCAATTCTTTTGCAGTGTCAAGTCTGCATTTAATTTCATCTGGTAAATTATTGACTTCAAATTTGTTATTTTCAGTTTTAGGATTTCTGTTTCATCCTTTTATGTTTCTGACATATTCCATATTGGACCAGGCATTGTGTCACGTGTCTATAATCCCAGTATTTGGAGTCTGAGACAGGAGGATCATGAGTTGAGGACAAGTCTAGGCATATGTCAAGTTCAAGGCCAAATCTGCTTATGTAGTACAAACCTGTGTATTAAAAAAAATAAAACTTGGGGGCTGGAGAGATGGCTCAGAGTTAAGAGCACTGTCCTCTGCTCTGGAACAGAGGACCTGGGTTTGGTTCCCAGCACCCATATGGAGGCCAACAACTGTCCATAACTCCAGTTCCAGGGGATCTGACACCCTCTTCTCACCTCCTCTAGTATTGCGTGACACAGGAGCACTTACACACATGTATGCAATACACTCATATACACTTAAAATAATAATAAATAGAATATATTTTTAAAACACTGTATTGTCATCCATTAGAACTGTCTTTTCTTTTTTTTTTTTTTAAGTCATTTTGAGACAGGGTCTCCCTGTAGCCCCAGCTGGCCTGGAACTCCCTATGTAGACCAGGCTGGCCTTGAACTCACAGAGTTCAATCCACCTGCCTCTGGCTCCTGAGTGTTGGGTATGCACCGTCATGCCTAGCCCTCCTGTAGCCTTAACATTATGGTAAATAATTTTGATCTTATATCTGTTCCTAACAGCTAAATCATCCATTTATCTTCTTCTGATGACTTTTTCCTCTTGATATGGATTCCCTTTTTCCTGCTTCTCGTCTCTAACTTTATAAATGAATATCAGTCACTGTAAATGACAAGCTATAGAGACTCTGGCTTCTGTTTTCCTCTGCAGAGTGTTGAGTTTCATTCTAGCAAGTAGTTAAATTGGAAGGTCACTTGGATTCTTTTTCCTTGTTCCATTTTGTGTGTGTGTGTGTCTGTGTGTGTGTGTGTGTGTGTCTGTGTATATGTGTGTGGGGGGGGGTGTGTGTATGTGTGTGTGTGTGTGTATTTGTACATGTATGGGCACAGGTGTACATGTGGAGGCCTGAGGTAGATGGAATCATTCTTGATCACTCTTCCACCTCATTCATTGAGACAGGATAAATAAAACCTAGAGCTTGCCGATAATGGCCAGCTTGCTCTGGGGATCTCCATCTCCCCCTCCAAGGCAGAAATTGAAGTAGGCCACCACACCCACACATTTTTGATGGGTTCTGGGGATCCAAATTTCAGTCTTCATGCCTGCACAGTGAGAACTTTAACCACTGAACCATCTCCCCAGCTCAAATCAACTTTGATTCTCTGGAAGCTTGGTTTAGAGATTTACTGAGATGGACTTCAAATTTGTTGTTAGTGTTATGGAATTCCAATGGCAAGATCAAGTTGTTTACCCTGCCCCCTGTAAGTTGGCTGAACCTAAGCTCCAAATTCTGCATTCCCAGCTTGGGGAGACTGCCAGAAGTTTTGCTCAGATCCTTGAACCCTCTCCACAGTGTTTCCCACTAGCCTCCTTGTTACTCCCTCTGTACTTGAAAAGGAAGGAGACCCAGAGAGACAGCCCTCAGAAATGAGCCCATGATTGGCGGAGAGGCTATAGAAACACCTGAGGACTTTCCCTGTGAATGTCCTTCTTTTTCAAGGACTCCTCTCTCAGTTTCTTGCTGTGAGGCCTTAAACTCTCACCTCCTGATGCCTCTGCCCAATTAGACCACAACTTTCTGCCCAAGCAGGATTCTTGCACTGCACTGAAGTACTCACAGGAAAGCCGATAATTAAGAGTGGCCCTCACGTAGGCTCACTTTGCTCTAGGGTCACAGTCTCTCCAGTACCTCCAAACAGTTGTTTTTTATGTTTTGTCTAGAGTTGATTGGCTGGAGAGTTAGGCTGATATAAACTAGCCTACCATCACAGGGAGCAGTACTTCTCAGTCTTTCTATTATGTCTCTCCACCTTGGTTTTCATGATTAAAAAAATCATGATTTGTAGAAACTATTTTTTCTTCTCAGTTGGCATTAGTAATGCTTTGACCTTTAAGTTTCCTCTTTGTGAATAGCCCGTTTGTGCTGTTTGGTTTCTCCTGATGATCTTTAAGACTAGGAAACCAAGGGCTGGGGACATTGCCCAGTGGTAGAGTGGTTGCTTAGTACACATAAGGCCCTGGGTTCAATCCCTATACTGCAGAAAACAACAGCAAACACAGCAAAAGACTAGAAGACTGAAACATGACATTGAAAGCTCTGTGCTAGAGCCCAAGTACCCTTCGTATCACAGCGGTGAGTCTGAGTGATCACTGGGTGGCTCCAAAGGTCAGTATCTTGAACTCTTCTCATGCCCTACCCCAGGGAAGTTTCTTCCTGTGTCTCACTAGAGAGCACAGTTTTAGCTGCCTGCATTCTGGAAGCACACTGGGAAGAAGGCTTAAGACACCACTCAGAACATTCACTGGATCTCTCCTTTGGAATCTGGAAGCCCAGCCCTCAAATGTGCTTGATGCCTGTTAACCTTCTCAGAAATATATGTCCAGACTGGTGGGAAGTAAACAGTTGCCCACAGACTTAGTGTCAGGAAAGCTCTGGGCTGCTCCTCTATCTACTTTTTGCTTTAGTCTTTCCCCTTCACTTCTAGAGGTACCTGGTCTCATTTTCTGAGCCCATTGAGAGTTCTTTGGACAAACTGAGCCCTCAACTTTCTACACTGCCAGGCTCAAGTCTAGCCTTCTTTTGGGGGTGGGGTGGGGGTGGTATGTGGGTGGGTGCACACATGTCAAGACGTGTGGAGGTCAGAGGACAGCTTGTGGGAGTTGGTTCTCTCCTTCCACCATCTGGGTTCCAGGGATTGAACTCAGATGGTCAGGCTTGGCAGCAAGCACCTTTTACCTGCCGTGCCATCTCACTGGCCCATGTCTAGCTTTCTTGAGTACACAGTCTTACTTGCCATCTGCTTTCCAGCCTCTGAGATGCTGGTGGTGACACGTTCTCTGATTTTCAGAAGGGAGGGACATGAACTTAGAAACCAAAACTAGAAACTGTAAAAGTGATTGCTTTTGTTGCCTCCGTTGATCAGATGGCAGAGTCTCCAAATCCTTTTGGATTTCCAGTACATTTGAGTAGTCAAACCAACAGGGAACATTTTGCAAAAAACTAAGTGCTTATGAATTGGGGTTAATGAAGACAACAGTGGCAAATGTAGTTAATGCACTTGAGAATAAGCAAAAAGGGAAGATTTGGGCTACCTCCATCTCTTGGTAGGAAACCTGGGAATTGGTGTGGACCTATTCCTGGGGCCATCTGCCCTTGCTTCCATCCTGGGGTGTGGACATGAGGTCCTGAAGGTGCCCCTTGTTCTTGCTTCAGGGAAATGCAGTGAAGCTGAGGAAAGTCTGAGCAGAGAAGAGTGAATCCTCCCAAGACAGGTGGTGAGCACTGGGACTCTAGCTGGGATACAGGGAGACAGCACATCTCAGAGTTGTAGCCAGTGTAGGGAAGGCAGGTATGAGCCCGGACACCACATTATGAGCTACTAGAAGGAGGGGGATGCTCTGAAACCCGAGCATGTAAGGATAACATGGATTGACCATGGTAGGCTAGAAACTTGGATTTTGTATACTAGTGGCTCTTCAAGCAGTTGTCTATTTCTGTGGGGATTTGGACAAATGAATAACAGAGTTCCTCCCTACTCCCACCAGAGGTGGGAAGCAGACTTGAGAGATATTGGCACATGTGTATCTCAGACATTGAAGAAGATAGTAAGTATGCTCTTACTGGGCTGTTAATAGAAGACTAGGCTGGGTGGAGAAATGGAGGCTTGATGTAGTAAGAAAAATTTGACCTGAATTAAGAAGACCTGAGTTCAAATCTTGGCATACTCACTATGTGACCTTGAATAAGTTCCTAATCTTTCTGATCTTCCTAATGTTCTGGCAAAGGTTAAATAAAGCAGTTATGTAACCTACAGTAGGATCATTAAAGCAAAGGCTTATTGATCCCTACACTGAATTTATTTGAGTCTTTAAATTGCTATTGAACACCAGGCTGTGCATATGTGCCTTACCCAGCTCTGCTCCATCCTGTAGCCCTCTGTCCCTCAGGATGGATGGAGCCTGCAAAGGTTAACATTCTAGTCCTGCCCTGGCTTCAGTGCATGGTGGGAGAGAATCTGAGCATCTTATCCCATCTCAGCATACCCCACAACCAACCTGCTGAGTAATCCAAGACAGCGACGATAACATTTGCATCTAAGGCTGCTGCTGTTCAGTTACTCATTTCGGTCATGTCTCCGGATGCCCAGAGTTGATGGTTTGGGGATGGGGAGGGCATAGGAACAGTTCTGACGCTGGGAGTTGAGGCTCACTCTCCTACAGACTGTGTTCACAGCCTGTGAATGCCCATGTCACAATGATTCTGAGTGCTGAAGACTGTGTGGGCTGCCCCTCCCAGCCAGGTGTGCTTCCTGAATCCACAGGAAGTTCTGTGAAGAAGCATAGCACCATCAGGCTGGGTTGCTGCAGGGCCTCACAGGCAGCAACTGCACCTGCACCCAGACCCTTGGGTGTTTTCAGGAACTAGATGAAATTGCCCTTTGGTCCATTCCTAAACTGCATGTGAGCCTCCCTTCGCTGATGGTCACCATGTTGGTGGGAGGACTACCTCTCTCCTACCTCTTGTTTTTGCTTCCACCCTTGGACCGCGTTTAGCTTGACCTTGTTTCTTCCCTTTTCCAGAACTCACATGCTGTGTGTCAGACTGAGCTATCCCTGTTCCATCCTGTATTCCAAGACCTGCAACTGTCCTGCTGGTGGTCACAGCCATGCCTGGGAAGGAGGTAGCCCCTTCAGTGGGAGAGCACCGTGTACATCCCTTGGAGACCCAAAGGGGCAGGGAAGAAACTGTAGGAGTGCACATTCCAAACCTGTGTCTCCACGTGTGAACCAGTGACACCTAGCTTCCTTCTCAGAGACCTCGCTATCCCAGAATGGACCTGCCTGAGGCACTTGCCTCCTCACTCCCCAGTGCCCAAAGCTTTGGAGAGCCCGGAGCCCCCACTGCCCTGCATGTGTGTGCCCCACTGTTTCATGCTGTATAATTATGTACAGGAGGGACATGGCATCTTTCTGAGTGGATTTTTCTTAAGAAATGTGCCAGTCTTTCTGCGGTTCATGGTATTCTCCTGCCCTTGTTGCTATGTTGCTTGGCTTTTTCTCAATAGGCTGCTTTTCTTTTCCCACTAAGGAGGTACTCTTTACCCCCTGCCTCCTGTACAGGGTTTGCTCCCACCCCTCCTCGGTGCCAGAGGGTCTGACAGAACAGAAGGTACTTGACCTTGATTAGCCGGTGAGTGACTCTTACCATCTGTTTTGTCACTGGAGAAAAGCTGGGGTTGTACTGGTTTTCTCTTGGTGCTGGAGAGCTCCGGTGAAAGCAGGTGTTAATCATGCTGAGTGTGCACATCACTGTGACAAGTTATTGGTTTACCGCCCTGTACTCTTACAGCTAAACCAGCTGACAAGGATGTGTAGCCAGGGTGGAGGGGTCCTATAGTGGGTCACAAATCCCCATTTTAAGCAGACTCTGTTGGGCCCGAGGGAGTGGGGTAAAGGGTGGGAATCTCATTTGTAGATATGAATCTATGTAGATAGCTCTATGACTCCCCATCCCTCCAGCCCAGTGTTTTTGTGAGCATATGTGCTGAGGCCCCTAGAGACCTTGTTTGGCTACCCTGGGTACATCCAGCCCTCAGTGACATCCAGCTGGCCCCTCTGCCGGCCTATGTATACAGCTGCAGGCATAGAGAGAGGTCTGAAATGACAGCCTGGTCACCTCCCTGCTGCCACCACCCCATTGGGAGGGATAGGCTGTGGGGCACAGGGTTCCAGCACTGTGACAAACTGGTGTCTGACCTTGCAGTTACTTTGTGGGCTTCAGCTAAAGGCAGCTAGATGAGGTACCCCAAACAGGCTGTTGCAGGACAGGGTGGCCACAGCTAGAATTTACCCCCTAGGAAGAGTGAGTTGTCACAAAAATGATGATGACATCTGGAAATCCGAGGCTGGTTCTGCTTGGCAGAGAGGAGGGTGTGTCTCTGAGGGCAATGCTCAGGGCCCAAGCTGCCTCATCCTCTCCCAGTGCTGTAGCGTTTTGGATTCTCTGGGCAGGAGCTGCTTTTCATCCTAGACCTCTGCACAGCAATGGGGAGTTCCCACCACTGCTGGGTATGGCTTGGGGCCCTGAGGGTGGGGCCTGGTCAGGTGCTCCCTGAAGCAAGTGCAAGTGGCTGGTATTTCCCTGCAGTGTCCCCAAAGAGATACCCTTCAGCAAAGACCCAGGAGAGAAGGTCTTTGGGGGTGTTTCTTCTCTAAAGAAAAAGAAGACACAGCACAGCTGTCTGTCTGTGGCCCTCCCCCAGGTTTATGTGGCACATAGACCCAGGGAAGAATGACTGCTTCCTACTTCACTCTCCTCTCCTGCCCAGTCACATTATGAGTGACAACTCAGGCAGTCGATCGCCCTCACTGCTGCAGCTTCACTCTTCCTACAAGACCCAACAAGACCCAAGAGATTTGGAGAAGGGTCTCACCAGGCCTGGCAAAGGCACTGGAGGCCTATCCCAGCCCAGGTCACAGCTTTGGGAAAAGCACAGCTCATTTCGAGTCCCATGTGTGCCAAATGTTCTCCCTTGCCTTGTTCGTAAGAGCTGGTTCTACAGTCTCACCCTCCCAACATGGATGGCATAACTAAGCTTACTTCCCCCACCTCATCCCTGGCAAGCACTAGCTCCCTGATGGAATGCTCTAGGGCAAAGAAGACAGGTACCAAGGAGCCTGGGGTCCTTGTCTTTGCCTTTCTGAGCTCTTGGTGCTGAGAGGGTTTCCCATCACAGCCTTTCTGGGCCCATGGTGTTCAATGTCAATGGCATGTCACCATTGCTCAGTGAGCAGATGAGTGGATGTGCTGAGGATATCTTCACAGACATGCCATGTGCCAGGTCCTCTGGGAGAACACACAGGAATCCTGCAAGGCACCCCCCATCCTCCACCATCACTGCCACTCTGATACCCAAAAGGTGTTCAAAAGAGGACTGAAGGAGGCTGTTGCTAGAACCTCTCATAGAGCTGCCTCGTCTACAGCCCAGTGTATGTCACTCGGGACCCAGCAAGGAAAGCAGAACCCACTTTTCATATTTAACACAAAATAGCAAAAGTCAACCATGTACAGCACGGAGGCCAGGTTACTGCAGTCCAAGGCCACTGGGTAGGATCCAAGACAACAGAGGCCCATTGGTGGGAGTGGAAGCCAGAGATGGGGAGAAAGAGCTTGGCCTCTCCCTTTTGTCCTCCAGATTTCTGTGGGTGGCCTCCCCCTAGCTGACTGGCCAGAAGCCAGCTCCCCTGAGAGCCTGCAGGCTCAGCCCCCAGCACTGCAGGGCAGGGCAGGACAGGGCAGGTAGGCCTCCATGCCCTGTCCTCAGCCTGGTGTTTTAGCTGCAGTTGTGAGACCTTGGGGAGAGAGGCAAAAGAGTGGCCCTCATGGGTGTTTGTAGGTTTAACGCTGCCAGGGAGGAAGGAGGTTTTGGGATGGAGGCGAGGCCTTCTTCTCCACAGCTGTCTCTGCTTTCCTTTAGAGGAATTTACCCATTTAGCACCCCGCCTTGCAGCTCCCCTAAGGAAAGCCATGTCCCTGTTTCTGTGTGCCCTGCTTATTCCTCTCCTCCAAGTCTCTGGTTCTCCTTGCCAGGGGCACTAACCAGAACAGGCCTTAGTGGTCCCAAAAGCTTCCCAGGACTGCTCTGTCCAGTACCATGCCAGCATGGCCTGTCTGTAAGGAGATGCCATCTACACATCAGTTTGTATTGTGTTTCCAATAAATCTCTGGAAATCATGCCTGGTTGCACTCTGTCCTTTTTTGAGCCTGTGGCTTAACTGGGAGGTTGTGCAATGCACTCTCAGGACCCCTGCATCAGGAAGACACCATCTTAGGCACACCCCACCTTTGCTTGCTTCCAGGCCTGGTGGCCCATCCCCAGCCACAACAGAACTCTTAGCTGCTTTTCTCCAGTGTGCACTGCTGTCTAACCAGCCACATCTTGAGGGCCTGGCAATTTCAGAAAGTGGCACACTCGAATACTCTGTGCCCCTTATGCTTGGAGGTAGAAGCAACAGGTAGACATCTCCCCATTAACCACCCACAGAGCCACTTCTGCACTGAGACCTGGGGCCACATGCTGGGGAGCTTGGGAAGGTGCAGAGGGTGCTACTGTGCCCCTGCACAGGGCTTCCTTACCAGCCGCCTGTTTGTGCACACTGCTCTTTGGAGGCAATTGCAGGGGAATGTGAAACAAGGCTCACATGAGACCTCTCCAGCCTATGTGACCCTTGTTTGCTGGACTATGTGATAGATTAAAAAGCAAAAACAGGCTAGAGAGATGGCTCAGTGGTTAAGAGCACTGGCTGCTCTTCCAGAGGACCTGGGTTCAATTCCCAGCACCCACATGGCAGCTAACAACAGTCTATAACTCTAGTTCCAGGAGATCTGATGCCCACTTCTGGCCTCCATGAGCATTGCACAGTATGAGCACACTTACACACATGCAGGCAATAGACGCATACACATAAAATAAAAATAATTAAAACAAAAAGGAGATATTGAGTGTGTTAGTGTTGTCTAGAGGAACAGAACCAATAGATATTATATTTTATATTTATATTTATATTTTATTTTATTTATTTTGGGGGCAGGGGATTGAGTCCCAACTGGCCTAGAACTTGTTATGCAGATCAGGCTGGCCTCAGTCTCACAGAGATCTACCTGCCTCTGCCTCTGGAGTGCTGAGATTAAAGGTATGTGCCACCATGCCTTGCTTATTTACTTTTAAAAATGTTTTTACTATAGTTTTTTATTTATTTGTGTGGATACACACACACACACACACATATATATGTATATATATATGGACTCATATGTGCCATGGAATGTGTATAGAGGTCAGAGGACAACTCGCAGAAGTTCCTTCTTTCTTCCATGTCTCAGGGATCAAATTCTGATCATTAGATTGACTGCAAGCACCCTACCTGCTGAGCCATCTCTCTGGCCCAGAATCAATGGATATTAAGAGGGAATGTTTTTAGATGGCTTACATGATGTAGTCCAGGTTATCCAATAATGGTTGTCTTCCTGCTAGAGATGCTGAGAACCTAGTTTACCTAGCTGCTCACTTGACCTAGTTGGATGCCTCAGCAGTCCCAGTTTGGTGCTGGAGGGCTGGAAGATTCCTGGAGAGCCACTGGTCTTCAGTCCACATTGGAAGCCTGAAGAAGCTGTCAGTCAAGGTGGTGGTGTTAGCCACCACAGGGCAGGTAAACTCACAACAGTGGAGATGACCTTGCCAGAGGGACGTGAAGACAAGCAGGCAAAACACAAAAAGCTTTTCCCTGGGAACTCCTTTTGTCTGGGCTGCCGCTGGAAGGCGCCGCCACATTTAGAGTGGGTCTCCCACTTCACATAACCCAAGGAAGAAAGTCCCTCATAGGTGTGCCTAATGACTTATCTTAACTGATTCCAAGCCAGTCAAGTTGACCACCAAGATTAACCATCACAAGTCCACCCCTTGTCAAATTGATACCAAATCATATCGCTTTATGTCATGCTTAATTTACAAATGAAAACAATAATAAAGTCATAATTCCACCTAACATGATGTAACTGTCCATGTACAACTGCAAACACAGTATTTTTCCCCAGAACAGATGGCAAAATCCCTTGTGGAATGCTATATCCCATAACTGAAATACAAAAAAATGTAGATTTGGGGCCTGGAGAGATGGCTCAGTGGTTAAGACCACTGGCTGCTCTTCCAGAGGACTCAGGTTCAATTCCCAACACCCACATGGTGACTGACAATCATCCAGAACTTCAGTTCCAGGTGATCTGATACCCTCTTCTGTCATCCACAGGCACTGTGTGCCACGGGTGCACTTACACACATGCAGATAATACACTTATACACATAAAATAAGATAATAAATAAAATAGCTTTGAAATGTAGATTTACAACACTTAACTACTGATATTATCTCAATGTTACCTTATATGATAAAGAAATAGAGGAAAGAAAACAAACACTTGCTTAATACACATATTCTTTTTTTAAAAAATCATTTTATTATTTTTATTTTAGGTGTATGAGTGTATTGCCTTCATGTATGTGAGTGCTCCCGTGTCATGCAATGCCATGGAGGTCAGAAGAGAGCTTCGATTCCCCTGGAACTGGAGTTAAGGACGGTTTGGAGCTGCCATGTGGGTGCTGGGAATTGAACCCAGGTCCTCTACAAGAGAAATCAGTGCTCTTAACCGCTGAGCCATCTCTCCAGCCCCAACAAACATATTTTATATAATTTTTAAGTTATTCTTTTGAGAATTTGATACATGTATACCATGTAATTTGATCATAACCATCACCCTACTCCTGCCAACTCCTTCTGGACCCTAAACAACTTTGTTTCCTCTCTTTTTTCATCCCACTGAGTCCAGTCTGTGCTGCCTGTATGCTCATGGGTGTGGGGCCATCCGCTGAAGCTTAGGTAACATACTAGTAGCCAAATTTCCACAGAAAAATGGCTTTCCCTCTTCTAGAAGCCTTCAACTGCCAAAAGCTCCTCAGCTAGGGGTAGAGCTTCACCTGTGCTGCCCCATCCATGCTGGAATTTTGACTGACTTGATCTTATGCAGGTAACCACAGCTTCTGTGAGTTCATGAGTGTGCGGGAGTCAGTCTCATGTCATATCCACAGGATAGCATTTCACAGCACTCCTTCCCATTTTCTGGCCCTTACATTCTTTCCCTCTCTTCTACAATATCCCCTGAGCCTTGGTGGGATGTGTGATAAATATGCCCCATTTAGGGTCGAGCACTCACAATCACTTAACTATTCTCAGCACTTTTGACCAGTTATGAGTCTCTGTATTAACCATTGCCTACCACTGCAAAAAGAAGCATCTTTAACCAAAGTTGAGAGCAGCACAAATCTATGGCTATAACCATAAATATTGAGAAGGCAATTTGACAACATGGCCATTTAGCAAAACAATAGTAGGTCTCCCTTCCCCCCAGAGCCTATGGATCTCCCCCACCACCACTACCACAGGCTCTTGACTAGGTTTACAGTAGCAGGTATGAATTCCCTCCTGTGGAGCAGGCCTCATATCCAACCACAAGGGGCTTGCTTGCCCCGAAAACTTGCCCCGATAGCAGTCACACCACTACTACATCAGTGGGCACATCTTGCATGGCAGGTTAGTATTGTCGCATGCAGGGTCCAAACAAACACATTCTAAACAAAATAGGAGGCATACTCTTGGCAGCTACAATCCTCATTTCTGTAACGGTCACATGGCCTTACCTAGTATTTATAACTACCTTCCTCTACCACACATTCTGTATTTCCTCTCCCCTCAGTAAGTACCTCAGCAGGTTTTAGTTCTTTACCTGGAGGGGTATGAGCCATTTTACCATCCTGCCTGGACTGGGTAGTTGTACTCTTTCATTGACTTAATCACAGAACACGGTAATACCAAAGATGACTAAAGGGTCTCTTGCACTCTAGGCATGCTCTTCCGTATCTCCACTGTGGAGAAGCAATTCTGTTTCCCTTGACAGTCTGGATCAATCATCCTCCTAACACTGTTTCTCCTTTCTTAGCCAGTTCACTCAAAGGCATCAGGAGTCCAAAGTGGCCAGGGAGATGTCATAGCTTCCAGTAAGTTTTTTAAAAATTATATTTACTGGTTTAGTGTGTGTGCTGGTGCGCACAAGCCATGGTGCATGTGTGGAGGTGAGGTCAACTTATGGGAGTCTGTTTTCTCCTACCATGTGAATCCCACGGATTGAACTCAAGTCATTGGGCTTGGTGGCAAGTGTCAACCCACTAGGACACCCTGCCGGCCCTTAGTTTCAAGCTCGATAGAATGTTTGTCCTGCCTCCTGGCAGAAGCATTCCCCATCTAGAGCTATCAGAGCATAACGTCGTGGTAACATGACTCACAACCCAGAGCTGTGGGGACTCAGCTGTCCAGGTCCCATTTAGCTCCAGGCTTAGTGGCCCTTTTGTTGGTTCTTCTCTGGGAGCTTATTTTCATAGTCCCAGAACAAGCTGTTTTGATCCTGTGTCAGTCCCTAAGCCCTCACCACTACAAAGCCAAGTCGTCCAAGAATCCTTTCTTAGAAGTCAAGTTCCAGGGCTGGCGAGATGGCTCAGCAGTTAAGAGCACTGGCTGCCTTGTAGAGAACCCAGGTTTGGTTCCCAGCACCCATACAGCAGCTCACAACTGTCTATAATTCAAGTTCCAGGGGATCCAACGCCCTCTCTGGCCTCTGTGGGTATTACACATCGTGGGTACACTTATGTACGTGCAGACAAAGCACTCATGAGCATAAAGTAAAAATAAACTTAAAAACATTAAAAAAAAAAAAGTCAGCTTTCTTCAATTCTGCCCCAAGACCTGCTGAGATAGTACCACTCCCCAGCCAAGGATGGGGCCCTTCTACCTCTGATGGACAAACCTTCCTGCTACCCACATGCTGAATCCATACACTTTAGGATTTTACAGTAGAGTGTCCTCACTCAGACTAGCACTTGCTAGCTGTTGGCCTTGAGAAAGTCATTCAACCTCTCTGTGCCTCAGAATTCTCAATTAAATGGAATAATAATAGTATCTACCTCATAGGGCTAAAGAAATTAGTATATCTACGGTGCTTAGAACAGAGCCTGGTACAGTGACTATTACTGTTATCTCATTCCTGTCTTTCTCCTCTCCTCTCCTCCTGCAACTGTATTTACTATTTCTCTTCAAGCCACCAGACAGCAGAAGAGTCAAGCCACCGAAACCTCTGTCCTCTACTTGGCTTCTCCTTGTTTCCCTTTACTGGCAAATGTGTTGAAAGAAGGGAAGTGTGACTGCATTACTTCAACTCTCATTAATGCCTCAACCCACTGCCGTGCTTTATAGGTCCCACTCTGCTCTACCCAGCCACTCACAGAAGTTGTTGTCAATAAAATCACTAATGACTAAGCGCCAGATGTCTAAGTGTCATCCCATGTCAGCAGCCTGAACACTCAAAGCTGTGGTTCTCTCCCTCCTTGCTGCGTGGACTTATATTATTGTCTGCTCAGAGACACAGTAAGGTATTACTCCTAGTTAGGATGGTAGTTTTGTTTTGAGACAGGGTCTTGCTCTGTAATCCAGGTTGGCCTTGAACACCCCAGCTTCCTGCCTGTCTCCTGAGTGCTGGAAATGCAGGTATGTACCACCATGCCTAGCTTACAACTTGTCACTTCTTGACAAGCTTTAAAAAAAAAAGTAACTTTGGGGACTGGAGAGATGGCTTAGCCGTTGAAAGTACTGGCTGCTCTTGCAGAGGACTTGGATTTTGCTCACAGCACCCACGTGGTGGCTAACAACTGTCTGTAACTCTAGTTCCACGGGATCCAACATCCTCTTCTGAGCCCATGAGCATTGCACATGAGTGCACTTACATGCATGCAGGCAATATACTCATATACATAAAATAAGAATAATAAAAATATTTTAAGCCGGGTGTGGTGGCGCACGTCTTTGATCCCAGCACTCAGGAGGCAAAGGTGGGCAGATCTTTGTGAGTTCGAGGCCAGCTGGGGCTACAGGGAGACCCTGTCTCAAAAAGACCAAAAAAAAAAAGAATAAAAATATTTTTAAAATAGTACTAGACAGGGCATTGTTAACACAGGTGCCCATCCCAGGTGTTTGACCTGACAGACTTGCCTGTGTACTTGGGTTCATGGACAAGCTTTCCATAGCTTGCAGTGGGGAAGCACTTTTGAAAATACTCTGTTCTTGCAGACCCTCTGGGTATTTTATGTTCTCCTTTTCTCTTCATAAACGATGGCTTTATTCCAGCTTTTCTAATTGCCTTTCCTAATGGTCTCTTTCCTTTGCTATAACCCTCATCTTCCTACTTAAAGCTTTTTCTTCTGAGAATTTTTCTGGATCTTTCCTTGTGCATGTTCCTTACCTGCAGGGACTTTTAAAGGTTTCATCTTCGTCGTCTTCATACACTCACTATATGACATATCCATTCCCATCACCTCTGTACCCACTGGTAAGTGCAAGACTAAGATTCCCTTCCTGCTCTCAGCAATGTGAGGCTGAGGGCTTTGTGCCCAACCTATAATGGCCATGAGTGGTTGGAACTGACGCTCATGAGGAGATGCCTCCTGGCGGTGATGCTATGAGGTGATGCCTGTGGTAAGGCTATGCCACATCCAAGAAGCTGCTGTCCATGACAGCCATGAGGAAAGCAACGCTGGCATGTGGTTGGTGGGATTAGTGGGCATCATGAAGAGATTGACTCTGCAGGCAATAGCTCCAGAGCCCAGGTTATACGAAGGAAGTAGCAAGCTGATGATCAGGAGAAAATCAATGATGTTCAGGCTGACCAGGAACTCCACTGGACATCCAGGGTAGCATGTGGAAGCAAAAGGTGGAGAGGGCCAAGCTGCTCCTGCTCAGGCTAATGATGAGCTCCACGCCCAGGATTGTGCCAGGAAGGCAAATACCTGGGAGACAGGTGAGAAGGCAGGAATGCCAGGCCTCTCTTGAGGACCTCAGGACAGTGGGAAACACCAAGGGAGAGAGGGAAGGAGGGAGGGGGAAAAAAAAACCAAAGAGAGCTCACATTGTGAAATCCCATTGGCGGCTTGAATCCCAGTACTGAGAGGAGGCTGGAATTTTCCTGCTCCATCAGTGTTCAGGGAAAACTGGGATGAATGTACCCTCTGCTGGCCACCACTGTGCCTCAGCATCTTGGGATTTTGTCATTGAGCAATGTCAGGCAAAGAGGTCACTGTTGCCTGCCCTCCAGTGGGCATTGAGTGACTTTCACTTATGGCCTCTGAGTGAGTCTGGCTGCCAAGTCATACCCCTGCCAGAGGGGAAGCAGAGCAGATGGAGGCTCACAGAAGCCCTGAAGTTGGAGGAAAGTCAAGTCAGGTGAGGTGAGGAACATGAGGGGTCAAATGGCTGTAGGAAGACAGAAGTGGGTCATTGTAACAGGACTGACAGGACCAGACAGCCTTCTCATATATATATAGGTTGAGGGACTAGATCCCTCTCCCAGCCGGCTTTGGCTCTAGGTATTGTGGAGGCAATACAAGATGGTCCCAAGTGAAAGAGAGAGTGAATCAAGACCTCTACCCTCCTACTCATCTCAAGGAACTGGGTCAATTTATACTTTGCCAGTGTGCCCTATGTCCACAGTTTGCCCTGTGTCCACAGTCTACTGCAGTTTAAGCTTCAGTTACTTTCAGATTCCTGCTGTTTTTATTTATTTATTTATTTATTTATTTATTTTATTTATTTATTTTATTTATTGCTGGGAATGGTTATTTATTTATTTATTTGTACGAGTGTTTTGCATACATGTATGTAAGTGCACCCAGGTTGTACAAAGACCTCAGAGGCCAGAAAAGGGTGTTGGATCTCTTGGAACTGGAGTTACAGATGGTTGTTAGCCACCATGTGGGTGCTGGGAATGGAACCTGGATCCTCTGGAAGAGCAGCCAGTGCTCTTAACTGCTGAGCCATCTCTCTAGGCCCCAGATTCCTGCTGTTTCTGAAGTCTGTGATGGCTCAAGCCCATGTACATGATGAAGTATGTTCCAGAGGCAGAGGGTTCTTCCACCAAGTTCCTATTGTCATGACATAAGGTGGGAGGTTAGTGTACCCCCACCCCCCGCCACATTCCTCAGCTTTCAGTGCAAAATGTGGGGTAGGAAGCCCAAGTTGAGTCTGGCCAAGGTGTAAGCCCTGTTTCCTGTGAGGCCTGACCTGTGAACCCATGGGCTAATCCTGTGGGTAAGGGCATTGGGCTTCTGGTTACCTGGGACACAGGAGGCTGTGTTCTAAGGCTCTAGGGCATAACATCCCTACTCTTGCCAACTAACTAAGGTCAGCAGCCTGTCATATGCTGCCAGCTATGCCCAGACCTCTGGGTTACTGATTGGTCTCCCATGGGTCCCTCAAAGCTTGCCCTGCCCACTCCTGGCCAAGTCTAAAGTGGATGGACTGTGGCCACAGAAGAAGAGGATGAGACCCAGCCAGAGCTCCAAATGCAGACAGGCCTGTATGGAAACAGCTCCCAGTTTCCAAGCCTCTCAGAGCCTCATCTGTGAAACCAGCTACTGTCACCTTTATTAGGAGTGAATGAGAAGGCCTATTGTGCTTTTTCCTGTTAATGGGACTGCCTCACTACTAGGGAGAAACTCCTCTTCTCCTGTGTTCTGATTGGGGAGCCTTTCCTTTTAGATCCTTTCTAGAATACTCCATATTCTCTTCCCAGCCCTGGCACAGAGCATCACATTGCTGCAGCAGAGCATGTGCCTGGCTGTCCTGGACCATGGGTATCTGGAGATGGTGGTGGTCCTTCTTCACTTACAGGAAGGGCTTTAGGGTAGGGAGGCAAGTGCTGGTGCCCACATCCCTCAGGGCCAGGAGCCCCCTCAGCAAAGTCAGGTCCCCTTTGCCTCCAGTGGACTATATCAGAGCAGTGAGCCACCAAGCTGGTGGGGAAACAAGGTTCAGTTCCCTTTCCGAGAGGAAGCTCTGGCTTTAAGAATAGGCCTGTTCTGTACAGACTGCCCACTTTTCTTTGTAGTTCCTCACTGAGCCCAGGCCACCCCCCGTCCCCCATGGGCTGTGGTTGCCTCTCCACAGATATCCCACCGCCTTTCCTCACCCTTCAGAAGCTGTGATCAGTGGTTAACTCCAGGGATTAACTCTGTATTTTGTGTATTTATGTTTTTATGTATTTACATTTTCATTTATGTCTACAGTTAACATAAATGATTTCTGTCACTGAGAAAGAAACTCAAAAGAAGCTTCTTTTTTTTTTTTTTTAAAGGTATGTTTCACAAATGAGTGAGTGACTGGGAAACAGAGAAAGAGACTGAGAAACCTTCAGCTATTACTACCAGGGCTGGACCCAGGGCATGGGTCAGGGTTACACACACAGTGAGAAATACCCATCCACAGTCTGCAATGCTCAGTAACAGGCCCTCCAACTGTCCATGGTCACCTGGTGCCCCTAAAACCCAGATGCAACACATTGCAACAGAATACAGGGTCTGTCACCACAACTCACAGGGACTTGTTTATCAGGATGCCTTTACTGAGAGCCTTCTTGATGGCAGGCAAGTGGGCCTATGGGGACAGGAGGGTGATGGGCACACCACCTGGCCAAACAATGTAAGGGTATGGCTTTTAGAAGAGAGGGGAGCTACTGGTGCCCTTAGAAACCTGGCGTCCTGGCCTGAGGATGATGGGAGGGTGAATAACAGTGATGACCCAGGACTAGGCAAGAGGCATGCTGAGGTGTGTGGTGCTATCCATGGAATGTAGTGATGACTGAGAGACTGCATTAGCAAGGGCAGCTCCCAGGATGGCACCCAGACACCCTGTGGTACCTGTGGGTACCTGGAGCCCACAGCAAGAGGGTCACCACAGGGGCTTTTTATGAGCAGGGTCCTGGGTCACAGACAGGGCCACAGAGTCTTGTGCTTGCTCCCACACGTACCTGTTAAGACACAGACAGGAAGGGATCAGGCAAGGCTAGACCCCAAGGATGCCAAAGAAAAGGAAGTCCCACAGTTGTGGAAAGTCCCTGCGTGTACTTACGAAGTCCCAGCTGGTACCAGCAGGCTGTCATCTGGGGCCAGGGTCTCGCACTGTCCTCCCATTGTCACCACAGAGGAGCCTTCCTGTATAAGAAAATCAGAATCAAACGGAGGCTGATGAGACCGAGTTCAAGGCCAGCCTGAGTAACTTAGGGAGACTGTCTCAAAATTAAAAAACACACACACACAAAAAAAAAAACAGCAGGGGAGAGGGCTGGGGTTGTAGTTCAGTGGCAGATCTCTTGCCTTATAGGAGGCCCTAACACAGAAAAACCAAAACAACAAAAAAGGCAAAGGGGGTGGGGGGAGAGGGAGGTTGTCAGTCCTCAACACCTGGTTTAATGTCCCAGAGTCTGCCTTGCTAGGAGACCTTAAGAGTAGGTCTCGCTGTGGGAGCCTGAGGCCCAGGAACAGCCCAATCCCTGTGGATAGGAAGTTGAGCCACCCTGTCCTAGGACCCCACTTGCCAGTTGCCATAGCCACACATCCACATCCTGTGCCAGGCCTTTACTGCTGCCTTGTCCATGGGCGATGACCTGGCAGGAGGTAAAGAAGATTTTATGGAGCTCCTGTCCCACTTGGGAGATAGTCTTGACTTTGGCCCTCAGCCATGACTTTCAAAGGGCAAGATTGGGTTAGTACTGCAGCCCCATCCCAATGAGATAAGCAAAGACCAGGACTTGGAAAGGAAGACCTCCCTGCCACTCACTTGGCAGCAGATGCTGTTTGTTATTTGTAATCATGTACATGGGTCCTACATGTATACACACACCTATGGTCCCTCCCTGTGTGTACCACCACTCACATGCCCATCCCAGCTCCCCAGATTTTATTCCTTTCCTGTGTGAGGTATTCAGAGTCTGGCTTGAAAAGGATGAGAGAGAGGCTGAGGCCTCTCAGACCTATAGCTGCTGTGGGGCCATGCCCTTACTGGCTCCAAATAGGACTCAATAGGTATTTGCTGTGGAAAACTGGAGCAGGCAGACATGGGGCTGGGAAGAGGCCGATGACTGTGATGAATGCAAGAGGCTTCAGGTTTTGTGCCCCACTCACAGCCCTTCATAAGCTCTGAGTGTCCCTGGTACTGAAAAAGCAGCCCAGGGCTGTACCTGTGGGCTTCTCACCCTGGAGTGACTATTTCTTTCTTTTATTTTCTTCTTCCTTTTTTTAACTTTTTATTTTTGAGACAGGGTCTCACTGGATAGCCCTGGATAGCCTTCAACTCTCTATGGAGACCTGGCTGGCCTTGAACTCATGACTATCCACCTGTCTCTGTCTTCTGGGCTCTGGGATTAAAGGCACGTACCACTACTCCCAGCATCATCATCATTATCATCATCATCATCACCATATTAGTAGTAGTAGTAGTAGTAGTAGCATATAGTGCAGCTCAGCAGACCCACCAGAAGCAGTTCCCAATCCAACTTGACCTTTGTTTTATTTGGGGCTTTTGTTGGGTTTTTTGAGACAGGGTCTCCCTGTCCCCTGGCTGGCCTGGATCTCACTATGTAAACCAGGTAGGCCTTGATCTCATAGAGACCTTGCCTCTGGCCCCCTGAGTGCTGGGATCAAAGATGTGTGCCACCATACCCAGCCCCACTCTAGCTCTGGCCAATCTCAGAAGCTTACATGCCAGACGGCTGCCTCTATGCCTCCATGTCTTCATGCTTCTCCCTCTCCTAGAATGTTCTATCTACCTCCATCTCTTCCTTCTATAACCCCTGTACTGGTTTGAAAATTCTATTTGCGTATCCCCTCCTCCAGGAGCCTTTTTGACTTCCCTCTCAGCCAAGGTTCTTCCTTTATCTTCTTAAGACATCACATGACTGTGGCAGTTAGGGGTTAACTTGCTCACAGCAACCATCTTGTTCTTAATAGAGCCCAAAGGAAGCTGGAATATTGGCTGAAAGGCCAGCCTGCCCCACACACTGCCCCCCAGCCTTGCCCTAAACACCTCTTTCTTTTCCAGCTTCTAGGCTCCTGCCTGCCCAAAGCCCAGGATTTCCTAGTAGGAGTAAGCCTCAAGCACCCAGGAAGCTGACAGTGGGTGGGGAAACCTCCCACTCTGAAAGCAAAGTGTCCTTGGGACCATGAAGCCTCCAGAAACCTCTAGTCACAACAAGACAGTCATTCTCTGAGATGGGGAGTGAACAGGAAGGCCATGTTTATGTCTAAAACGGGGAGGGAGGGAGAGAGAAAGGGGAAGAGGGAGGGAGAGGGAGAGGGAGAGGGAGAGAAGAGAGAGAGAGAGAGAGAGAGAGAGAGAGAGAGAGAGAGAGAGAGAGAGAGAGAGAGAGAGAGAGAGAGACTGTGTGAGATTAATTTCCACTTCCCAGGTTGCTGGGTGGATGCTGATGGCCCAGAGCTGTATTACCTGGGTTTCATAGGTGTCCCCAAACAGGCTGATGGATGTGCCTGACTGAAGCTCCCCATGGTGGCCATCCAGCCAGACCTTCAGGGACATGGGGTCCATGACAGATCGTGTACTCAGAGGGAACGGTGGCTCCTTGAGCAGCTGGTCTGTACCAACAGCATAGAGATAGTCAGTGACCTCTGGGCTCAGCTCACACAGCCTCAGTGTGTCCAGGTCCCCCTTAGTCTCAATAGTGGAAATGGGACCTGGGTTCAGCCTAATGACTGAGCAACCATGTGGGGGTGTTATTTGGTGCTGTCTTCTCAGTACCCTGAGTACTGGACAGAGGCTCAAGAGTCTCCTGGGACCCTGAGTTCCCTACTATGGGAAGGGAAAGAAGGAGAAAGGGAAAGGTTACTGCCAATGGTCTCACCTGGGTTGGGTTTACCGGTTCGGTACTGCTCAGAGTGGAAGAACCTGCAGGGACAAGCAAAGAGGAGGAGAGTGGCAGCCATTTCTATTAAGAGACCAGTGAGACATACATCATACACAGTGAGACATACATCATACACAGGAGCCCACTCAACATCTGTGGGGCCCTCACACAACTTGATTACCCATCATCCTCCCCCTCCTAGCCCTGTGGAATAGTCTTGTTCTATTCCCAAGGGAGATTCTCTCTTTCTAACTCGTAAACCTTGGGTCCAGGTCAATGGGTGCTGATGTAGAGCTGAAGGGCAGTAAGGTGAGGGACCAAGCTGGGGGCTCACTCTTGAATGATGGGGGCCAACTGCGTGCCAAGGTCCTTGCAGTAGAACCACTTCTCAAACAGGACATCCACAGTGTCCCCCACATAGTACCTGCCAAAACAGAGGTCAGAGTAACCCACTCCACGTCTGGGCAGCTTCAGGAAAGCCCAGCTCTGGCCTGGCTCTGCTTGCAGGCCTCTTCCTGGACCCTGCATATTTGCTCTGCCTGTGTTACCCCTGTTGGCACAGCCCAGGCTTTCATGCTTGTACTCATACCTACACCTGGTTCTTGCACAAGCATGCAAAAATCAGGTGGAACTCAGGGACTTGAAGCAGGACAATCAGTGGTGATGACAAGCCTGTATGAGACAGAGCAGGCTAGACTAAAAACAAGCTCAGAACACATTTAATTCCAGCGTGTTTGTTTTCCACAAAAGGAAGTTGAAGCTGAGCCTGAATCTGCGACAGGCAGCTAAATGAACCTGTGGTACCTGGGTTCAGCTACAAGGAAACTTCAGCAGCAGATGCATAGGCTGGCCCCACATGACGGCTTCTTCTCCTGCCAAGATCACCTCTGCTGCTGGAAGCTATACAGCTTTGGTCTTCTCTGGTGAAGGCCCATGGCTACGCATACAGCCTTCAATAACTCTTTTTAATTTCTAATCTTTTTTCTTTTTGGTCTTTTTTTGAGACAGGGTCTCCCAGTAGCCCCAGCTGGCCTGGAATTCACTATGTAGACCAGGCTGGCCTTGAACTCACAGAGATCTGCCCGCCTCTTCTCCAGAATGCTGGGATTAAAGGTGTGCACCACCCGGCCCTTCAGTAACTCTTACAGCCACTCATGTCCTGCTGGCCTGGGGATGCCTGGTGGGTGGGACTGTGCTGTGTCACCTGCCTCTGTGTGTGTGTGTGTGTGTGTGTGTGTGTGTGTGTGTGTGTGTGTAGCACATGGCCATTGCTGGGAGCAACTGTCACCAGAATGCCTAATCCCTGAACCAGCTTCAGGCCAGTGCAGCTCTGTCTGCTTTTCAACTCCCACCAAAAAACAGGAGCAGTGCCCAGGCGCGGTGGTGGACATCTTTATTCTAGCACTGAGACGGCAGAAACAGGCAGATCTCTGGGAATTGCCAGCCTGGTCTACACAGAGAGTTCCAAGTCAGCTGAGGCAACAGGGAGACCTTGTCTCAAAAAACAAAACAGAACAACAACAAAAAAAAACAAAACAAAGAGGAGCATTCTTGGAGAGGGAGACAGTTGCAGGAACACTATGCTTCAACCCTGGGATGGAGCTGGTTACTGGCAAGTTTCATGATGGGGCTGTAGTGTCCTCTGGAGTTGCCTTCAGAGTGGCATTTTAATGTTGAGTCCCTGGCTTTTATTAAAGGTCAAAAGCAGCCAGATGAAATCCATTATTGAATTTGCTGTAAAAATGTTATTGAGGACACCAATAACTCACTAGAGTCTCCTCTATAAAAGCACCTTAGAGAGGCTCCTTTTAAGGCCAGGTATCTACTTGTACACAAGCTATTCTGTGGTAAACTGTGCTGTGGCCAATAGAAGTATATTTTTTGAGAAAATATAACAATATGAGAAATGAACTTTTTCAATAGATGCATAGTTTCAGTTATGCAAACTGAGGAAATTCTACAAGTCTGCTGCACATTTTTTATTACATTTATTTATTTTGGGGGTAGGGTACATGCATACCATAGCATGTGTTGTGGCAGTCAGAGGACAGCTCGCAGAAGTTGGTTCTTTCCTTCCACCATGTGGATCCTGGGAACTGAACTCAGGTCATCAGGCTTGATTGCAAGCACCTTTACCCGTTGAGTCATTTCACTGGCCCCAACATCAATTTTTTTTAACTGAACAAAGCAAAACTCAAACCCATGCATGTAACAAAACTGTAGGGTTGTGAAGTGAACAAGAAAAAGTCACTCCTTTGTGTCTAACTTGGGGAATGGCAAAGGGTTTTTGTTTCTATTTTTAATTAATTAATTAAATTTTATGTATATGAATGTATTGCCTGCATGTATGTAAGTGTACCATGTCATGCAATGCCTACAAAGGTCAGAAGAGAGAGTCAAATCCCCCTGGAACTGGGGTTATGGACAGTTGTTAGCTGCCATGTGGGTGCTACAAATCGAACCCTGGTCCTCTGCAAGAGCAGCCAGCGCTCTTAACCAATGAGTCATCTTCCCAGCCCTGTTTCTACTTTTTAATTACTTGGTTTTTTTTGAGAAGGACAAGATGAACAGAATAAAATTCTCCTTTTTTTTTTTTCTTTTTGAGACAGGGTCTCCCTGTAGCCCCAGATGTCCTGGAACTCACTATGTAGACCAGGCTGGCCTCAAACTCACAAAGATCTGCCAGCATTGTTCATTTTGGACTCTACGTTTCTAGTTTTTGAGAAGGAATGTATATGACTTTAGCAATTTGAAAACAACAAAAAAGGAACATTTAAGGATTCCCATTATAATAGATGTGGGTCAAAGAATTCTAATTCCAGTTACTTGGTGAGAAATTTGTTTTCTTAAAAAATTCACGACACAGTTTCAGGAAAATCTTTGGTCCCCTGAGCTTCAGGGACTTCCTTCTTTCTGAGGATAACAGTCCAGTGACTGATTAGCCCCAAAGGAAAGTGAGATGGAATCTGTCTTTTCCAGGGGGGTGGAGGGGATGGGGGGTGGGGGAGGTAGTGGTTGGGAAGGGACAGGAGTGTGGCTGGGTTCTTTCATACCCTGCTGGTCCACCATGCTGACTCTGCTGTCCTGGCTTTATATTTCTCTATAATGTTGGGCCTAGCAAGTTGCCTTCCCTGGACCCAGTTTCATCTTTAGTAAATAATAGATAGTTGAACTGGGACGTAGCCCAGTGGTAGAGTAGTGCTCCAGCATGTGTTAAGCCCTAAGTTCCGTCCTCAGCACAGCAAAAAAGAATAGATAATAACAGAATCTAGCTCCTGGTGTCATGGGGAACATATGGTAAATAAACACCTAGAACCCCTTAGCTGGTGCCACCACAAAGCCGTTGCTGGCCAGATGACCATGCTTGTTGTAAGGTAGCGTAGAGACATAGGTGGAGAGGTTCTGGCTTGGACTAAACTGCAGGCCCAGGCTCCTAGAAGCTGTAGTATTTGCCTGCACTGGGACATGTAGTCCTTGGGGCTCCCCTCCCTGCCCCCATCTGCTTCCCTCCTAGCAGAAAACACAGATGTGAATTCTACCCAGAGTCCTCAGGGGTGCCACAGAGAGCACCCTCCTACCTGGTTGGTAAGCAAATACAGAATCTCCATTCCCTCCTGTCACCAAGCCCTCTAGTCTCTCAGTGGCCAGGAAGTGCTTTCTTGAGTTTGTCAAGGGTTCGTTCTACCGCAGTTTTGTTCTGCACCCCTTAGCTGCTAGCCCTCTGATCACCCCAGTCCCCCAGACAGGAGCATTTACCGAAGCCCATCTAGCTCGGTTTCCAGCCGCTTCCGCTCGATCACCAGCCCCATGGTGTTGGCAAACCTCTGTGGGGAGTGGGGCACCCTGGCAGGCAGGAGGAATATCTGCAGGGATGCAGAACAGGGGCCCAATGAGGCTGTGATCCCTCCAGGAGACCGCAGTGCCCCTGGCATATCAGGTGACCCATAGGGCAGCAGGGGGCCTTGCCTGTCCACCTGGACCCTACTTTCTGCCCAGCCTCTACCCAGGGAACTGGAAGGAATATGGGCCTATGCTCAGGAAGGGAAAGCCCACAAGATGCGCAGGGCAAGTCAAGCAGGTGGAAGGGTAGAAAAGGGCAAGAAGGGTATGGTAAATGCCCAGGGTGGGCTTCTGCTCCAATGACCTTTGCCTTTTTGTTCCCTGGGGTCCAGCCTCACCTCTCCTTGCCGAATGACCACATCCCGGTGTTTGCCTTGTTCCAGGACTCGGAGAACCATGTCTCCTTCCAGCTGGTAAAACACCTGTGGGACAGCAAAAAGTGTGGGGTCTCTCTGCTCCCTTACCTAGGTCATTGACTCCAGCCCAGGACCTGAATTCTGATTTGGAAATTCAAGAAGCTTCTGGAAGGCCTCAAGGTTTATGAGCACCTCCAGCACTCCTACCCCGAGGCCACTGTATCTCTTGGCCCAGACCACAGACAGGAGGGCTGGAGGTATACAGAGGTCATGTCTGGAACATGTAGGTACCATCAAAGTACCCAAGATGCACTGGCAGGTACCTAACTAGGGAGGAGGAGGCTGGGTCAGACACTCACTGGAGGAGCCAGTGGCACAGCAGCCAGGGAGGGGACACACTCCTTTAACATGGGCTGGGCATGTTCATATATGTCAGAAACTTCACAACCCCAAGGGTAACATCAGTTCCATTCTGAAGAAAAGAAAGCTGAGGCTCAGAAGGTGCAGCAACTGGTTCAAGGTCACAAAGATGGTGGATCCTGGTGTCCCAGTTGGGGCTGCAGCCTGAGTGTAGCTCTGGGACCTCTTGGGTTCCTCTGGCCAGTAAGATGCCCCAGTACTAAGTTATGGAGATTAGTGGCATAGGAGAAGATGGGGACTGGGCTATCTCCAGAGGGCTCCTACCAAGTTTTCTATTTTATCCTAAGCTCCCAGTTAGCACCCTATGAACTGGATATGATGACTCATGCTTAAAATCTCATTACTCAGGAAACTGAGGCAGAAGGATTGCCTTGAGTTTGAGGCCAGCCTGGGCTACAAGTGAGACCCTGTGTCAAAAATCAAAGCAGACAGAAAAAACAATTCCCAGGTAACACTGTTCATGATTATGAATGAGATAAAGATTTTTCTTTCTATATTCCTCCTGTTTTCTACAATGAACTGTATTTACTTTCATTATTGAAAACAACCTACAGGACTGAAGGTGTAGCTCAGTGGTAGAATGCTTATCTACATTGTGAGGATCTGGATTTAATCCTCAGCAACACACACACACAGACATAAACACAAACACACAAACTCCAAACAAACGAACAAACAAACAATGCTACTTAACACAAGTCAGAAAACCCTGCTGTAAGAAGACACTGGAATTTTCTTATCTTGTCCTTTGCACAGAAGACTTCCTTGTGATGAGGGGCAGGCCTGGCCAGGAGCAGAGGACACATCACTAACAGCATAAAATCCCCAACAGCCGTGGGCAATCCAAAAGGAATTATGTGCTTTTGAAAGTAGGTGATGTTTTGGGTCTGG
Source organism: Nannospalax galili (assembly GCF_000622305.1). Taxonomy (NCBI): domain Eukaryota; kingdom Metazoa; phylum Chordata; class Mammalia; order Rodentia; family Spalacidae; genus Nannospalax; species Nannospalax galili. The sequence goes on from NW_008340854.1 coordinate 3,339,519, forward strand.
GGCTAGCTGGAAGATTAAGTGTTCCACCTCAGGTAGATACTAAATCGAATCTTCTGTGACCTAGAATGGCTTCACAAGCAGGAGAACCAGAAAGAGGTGAGGCGCCACACCTGTTAAGCACCTATTCTGTACACATTGAATCTTTCCATAGGCAGAGTTATAGTCCCATAATGCTACAAGAGGGTACAGGATGTGACCTCTCCAGTCACATGGCTATTCAGAGGGACATCTCCTTCCCAGCCAAGTCTCCTCGCTCTTGACTGTCACCAGGGACAGAATAGGGTAAGTAGAGTCTGAATAGTGGGTGGGTCCAGGGCACCAGACGTTGCAGAAGCCAGAGATCAGCCAGAAGAGAAACCCAGCTCAGCCAGGATACGTGATTGGAACATCAGTCAGAGTGAATGCTCAGGCTCTAGATGAGGACAGGTAGGGACAGAGACGATACTGTGGTGCTTTGAACTTGGGTATTGTAACAGTTGGTGGTGCTGTTGTGGGGGTTATGCAATCTGTATGGCAGGAGTTTTGCTAGAGGAAGTACATCACTGGGGTGGGGCTTGGGAGGTTATAACCTCATTCAACTTCCAGCTCACTCTCTCTGCTTCCTGTGTGTGGATGGAAATGTAACCAGCCAGCTTTGTGCTCCCGCCAGCTGCTGCCATGCCTTCTCCACCATTATGACTCTAACCCTCTGGAATTGTAAATGAAAATAAACTTTCTTCCATAAGTTGCCTTTGGTCATAGTATTTTATCACAGCAATAGAAAGGTAACTAATACACTGACCCTCTGCTCTGAGGCTTCCCAGGGCCTATGGAAGGTACTGCATCCTGCTCTCTTACCAAAGGGTAAGTCCAAATGTCACAAATCCACCTCCAGCCAGACTCCTCCCAGACTATCCCTCCACAGTGAGGCCAACCCAGCTCATCTCTCAGCCAACAGCTGAACCAAGACATGGGCTAGCCTTGCCTTATGGACAACTATTCACCTGAGCAGCATGGAGAGCCCCCAAGACAAGCATGGGCAGAGGAGAAAGAGGGAGACAGATAGGAGACAGGGGGAGGTAGACACACTGACAGCAAGCCTAACTGGTGAATGGAGATGAGGCTGACCTGGGCAGGCAGGAAAGGTCAGTGGAGACTAACCCATCAGCTCTGATCTGTCTCCCATCTATAGTTTTGAAATCTCTTGCTATTTTTCTTCCACACAGGAAAACAGTCTTCAGGGAGGTGTGTTCAGTGGCCAGAGGTCAAGGCCCATGAAACTGGAGGTGCTCAGTTTAGGCCACTCCTGTTCAGTTGTCACCCTCTGCTTGCAGTCCTGAACGTCTAGCACACATACACTGGGCATTCAGTATTTGCTGACATAGCAATTCTTAAAGGTTCACTGCAGTCCTAGTCTGGTGTGGGGGTACCAGTGGTGTGGATGGAGACTCAATCCCAGAATCAGGCCTCCCAGGAGAGAATGGGGAATCTATACTAATCCTTTCCTACCACAAATTGATATTGGGGGACCTGTGTGTCTTGGGAGGTGTTCCTCTTTTTTGTTTTTTTGCCAAGGTCTCATTATGTAATCCAGGATGGCCTTGAACGCTTGATTCCCCTACCTCCATGCACCATCACACCCAGCTTTACCCCTCTCTTTTACTTTCGCTTGTCTTTATAGACCTTTGGTTAGGAAGTAGAGAAGCGTAGTGTTCTGTACAGAGGCCCAGGCCCCCAGTCACATAGGCTCTAATAGCTAAGGGGCTTGTTTCCTCTAGCAGTAAGAGGGGACCCACCCAGTTCCATTCTCTTCCTCAGCACCAGGCTCCCACCCATGCTCCCCTTCCCTTGTCCCCTGTCCATCCCCTATTCCTCTCCTACCCCAGACACTCCCTTGTGTTCTTAGACTCTTGGCTCCTTATGTGAAGAAGAAAGTGAACCTGGATTCTGGGTCAGAAGGTGAGACAATGACTCAATGTTTGAGTCACATTTGGGAAGCCAATCATATATATTCAGGCTAAGGAAGGGGATCAATACAGACTACCATGTGTCCATGAGAGTGAAGACCCCACAGCAAGAGCCTGTCACCCTCAGGGCGTCCCCAGTAGTTTCCTGCCTCAGCTCCGAGGAGGACAGAGCAGTTAAAGATGACCCTGCAAGTTTCCTGATTCTAAGGCAACAATTTTCCCTTCCTGTGGCAGTCATGTCTGTCTCCTCTCTGAGCCACTCACTCTGGTCCTGGGTTAGGAAGTGTCTGACCTCCAGGAGTGGAGCTGGGGGGACAGCTGCAGCCTACCTCCTCACCCTCCTCGATGTGATAGTCCTTCCTGGTGTTGGGGCCTCCGACGAACATGATTTTGAGTTGCTCCTGGTGCCTGTAATAGAGGGGCAAGAACAGGTCCTGGGTCAGCTCCTGTGAGTGAGGGAGGAGATCAGGGCCCTGTGGGCACAGGAGGGGGCCTGGAGCATCTGGGAGAAGAATAGGTCTCCCTTTATTGCTAACACTCCCAACTTGTTCCTCATAGATTTAAGTGTTTGTGTGTGTGATTGTGTTCCCATGTCCTATGACCAACAAAGGAGCAGTGTGGCAGTGAGTCTGTCACTCCTCGTGGCTCCGGACCATGCTCAAGAGCTCAATGACAGAGAGCAAAGGGGAACCCCCAGTCTGGCTGCTTATGAGACTCTCCACCACTGTAGACCCTACTCAGGAGACTCAGGAAATGGTGACATCTAACAGGGAGCAGACAAGTGTGTGACATGAATTAAAAAACACAGGCACTGGAACCATCCTCCTAGGATCAAATTTAGGCATGTTACTTGACTTTACTGGGCCACAGTTTCCTCATCTGTAAATGGAGAGGCAGCTCTAAATTAGTTTCATAGATCATTTATTTATTTATTTATTTATTTGTTTATTTATTTACTTACTTAGACAGGGTATCATATAGCCTCACTTGGCCATGAGTTCACTATATACCTGAGGATAACTTTCAACTGTGATCCTCTTTCCTCTACCCGAAAGAAACAGATTACAGGCCTGTACTCAGTAATCGCATTTAGCAATGCACTAAGTGATTCTGAGCTTAGTAAACTGAAAGCTGGATAGGGCATGGAGAGGTGGAGAGAAGATTTGAAGCATTTGAGGAAGTAGGAGCGGGAAAGCTGGGCACAGGCGCCTCAAGACCAGCAGCATTAGAGAGTCCTGGATCAGGAAGTAGGTAGGCAAGGGGCTATATCTTGGCCTGAAGAGCACCAGGGAACCATAGATGTTTTCATTTTGCAGTGCTAAGCATCAATCCTAGGACCCTGCACATGTTAAACGTGTACTCTACCACTTAAGCTACATCTCTAGCTTTTTGTTTAGTTTTGTTTGGGGTTTTTAGACACAGTCTCACTACATAGCCCTGGCTATCCTTGAAGGTGTGACTCTTCTGCTTCAACTACTTGGAATTACAAATGTTTACTACCAGGTTGGCCCAGCCTTTTTTTTTTTTTTTAAACACATTTAATTTGTGTGTGTATGTTTCAGTGTGTGTGCGTGTGTGCATGCTATGGTGGACATGTGGAGGTCAGAGGACAACTTGTAGGAGTTGTTTCTCTCTTTCAACCATGTGAGTCGCAGAGATCAAACTCAGGTTGTCGGGCTCAGCAGTAAGTGCCTTTACTCACTGAACCATCTCCTCGGCTTCCATTATTTGTCATCAGTTTAACTGAGATATAATTTGAGCACATACAGAAAGTTCTTGTACAAGCCCATATGAGAACTTTCCCCACCAGTCAGAATGCATTTCCTGTGCTCAGAGCCCTCCAGTAGATTCTCAGATCTCTGAGGATGTTATAGGTGGAATCCCTCACTGCTATAAACTCTTATGTTGGAGTGCTAACCCCCAAGATCTCAGATCGTGACCTTACTTGGAAACAGAGTCATTGCAGGTGTAATAAGTTACAAAATGGGAGTGAGTAGGCTTGCCCATCACACAGCCAGGGCACTGAGAGCTGGGTATGAATCTGGAAGTCTAGCCTCAGAACTTGCTTCTCTACCTGTGCTGTATGACATGTGGTAGAGGGTAATCTTCACCAGATACAAGGTAGACAGTGCCTTGGGAAGACAGGATCTCTGATCAGTTCCTTCTGATTTTCTCAGTGCAGTATGACTGAGGTTTTATGAATGGGGGAATTTGGATACGGAGACACACAGGGTAAAGAGGGGTTGTAAGCTGAAGGCAGAGACTGGGTTGGCAGAGACTGGGTTGGTACAGAAGTCAAGGAACACCACTGATGCCAGTAAAATACTCAGATTCTCTCATCAGTTTTTGCAAACTCATGGGCATGAAGACTGAGTCCTCCCGCTGAGGGGAACCACTCCACATGCTTGTTTATATTGACTGGTACCTCGTTCCAACAGAATCTCAGCTCCACAAGGAAGAAGGCATTTTGTCCATTTGCTTCCTGTGGTATCCCCAATGTCCAGAGCAGCCTAGAGCTCAGCAAATAACTGCTGAATGAAAAAGGGAGGACACATGTTTGCAGTGATGAATATTTCGAGTGCTGGAAGGCAGGGTTAGAGCAGGACAGTCACTACTGACCAGCCTGGAGGTGACCAAGGTGGAACCAGAGAAACGGCCATTGGCTGGCAAGGATGAGGATTTGGAGGAGTGAGAATGAGAGACAGGGGTGAAGTGGAGGAAAGAGGTAAAGATGGTAAAGCCTCAAACTTGGGGAGATGATAGTGGTAGAAGAAAGAAGGCTTTGAGCGATGTTGACCATTAGCCATGGTGGTATTGGCCAGTGACCAAGACTCTGCATGGACTTTGTAGTCAAACTGTTCCTGGCCTTGTAGTAGACTCTATCTCTCACTAACTGTGATGTTGGGAGAGTTACTTATTAAACCCTACTCTATTGGGGCTACTGTGAGAATTCAGTGAGATGATCTGAAAATACTTGGCCTAGTCTGCCTATCAGAGGGTCAGTGACTGCAGCTGTCAGGGTTCAGCACTACCTATTGGAAATGACTCTTAACAGACACATAAACATGAGGACTGTGGTTCCTGAAGGAAAGGGTGGCTTAGAAAACCCAGGCATGGACCTCAGGTGACCACAAGGGAAGGCTGAGATGAAAAACGGCAGTGGACAGGTCAGCCTTTGTGGTGCTATAGAGGTAGCCTTGGAGGTCTTGGTGTCTGTGTGTGTGGTCTTGAGCCATAATTCAAGAATTCCCATGTAGCTCAGTTTGATGAATACTTGCCTAGCAAGCACAAAGCCCTGAGTTCCATCCCCAGCACCTCATAAACCATATACAGGTAATGGTGAGACACACTTGTAATCCTAGTACTTGGGAAGTGAAGGCAGGAAGATTGAAAGTTCAAGCTCAACCTCTGCTACATAGGAAGTTGGAGGCCAGCCTGGGCTACATGAGATGCCGTCATAAACAAACAACACTCCAAAGAAGTTGATCCTCTGGCTTCATGGCCAGGGTTGGGGTGTACGGATCAGCTGTCCCCAAATCCTAGGTTCTATTGAAAGTTTGATGTGTCAAAAACCATGTTCCCCAAACATCTGAGTTTTCCCCAAGTGTACCGCGCTGTTTCCAGCCCTGGAAGGAAGGTCTGGGCCTGCTACCTCATCTCTCACAGTCTCACAGCCACTCCAGTCATCCTCAGACATCAAGGCTATAGTTCTCACTGAAGCCAACAAAAAGAGGAACAGACCTAAAAGAACCAGTCCTTAATCTCCCCTGAAAGCCCCATGAGGTCATAAGATGATTCCCCTTCAACACGCTTCTTGGTTGGCGGAACTCAGGGCTGGAGAGAGAGAGGGTATTTGGGGGAGGAGGGAAGAGGGAGTAAAGAGAAGAGAGGGGAAAAGGTGTGGGAAGAGAAGGTGGGGCGACATAGGAGCGCCTGGGAACTCACATAAGTTTGTTGCACACCGGGGGCTGGAAGGAGGCCCGGTTCTCCTCCACCCAAGTCCTGACTCTCACGCGGCGCTCCATGGTGAGCAGGCGGGACTCTTCTGCCCACAGCGAGTCTCCTGGCGGCGGGGCAATCGGAGGCAGTCGGCTCTGCCCAGCCTCCCGTGGGCCACCTCTGTAGTCAGCACCCCGGAGGTCAAAGAGCGGAACAAGCCCCTGTCACCCCGCAGGGCGGCGCTTGGGTCCCCGCCCGCCTGCGCCGGGCTCACTGGATCCGCTAGGGCCTCCGGGCCTCTCCTGACCTGCCAGCATCCTCGCGGAGCCTGGCACGCCCGAGTCAGAGGCGGGATCCTGCTACCTGCCCAGCAAGATGCAGGATCCAGGCTTTCGGTTTGGGCCCCAGGGAATCCCTAGGGAGACCCTCGCCCCCAAAGAAATGCTGTAATGGAGAGTACGGAGCCTTGGGAATCTGGAGGTTTGAGCACAGATGGCTGCAGTGAGCGCACAGGATGGTCCCGGGAGATTAACGCCAGGACCCTGTGCCCTCCAGAGGGCTGAGGTCAGGCCCAGGTCCCAGGTGTTTTACTGTGTAGTACTGTGTGTGCTACCGGGCTTTGGGAGGAGAGCTAGGCTGCACAAGTCCTACGGCAAGTAGGGACCAGGGGCCCAAGCTGACCCCACCTCAGTACCACCACTCACCACTGGTAGTGGGCAGCGTGAGCTTCCACCATCACTGAGAATCGGAGCCTCCAGCATGCTAGACAAGGGCTCTACCACTGACCTATACTACACTCTAGCCTCTTGCTGAATCTTGTTTAGTTTTGTTGTTTGGATTTTAAAAAACAAAAACAAAAAACAGGGACTCACTTTGTAACCCAGGGTGTCCAGCAACTCTCGGTATAGCCCAGGCTGGCCTCGAACTCTCTACCCTTCTGCCTCCGTGCAGGGATTACAGGTGGGTGCCACCACAACCCCTACCTTTGTGTGTCTTAAACGACACATGAGAAATTTTATAGGTGAAGATGGCCCTGGTGTCCTAGTCTCTCAGACAAATCTTTGCTAAAGGTTTCAGGCTTTTGAGAGGTTCCTCAGTCAAGTTTGTTCTGGAGCAGGAGACATAGTTCTGGGTGTGTGAATGTGGAGGAGGGTGAGGGCAAGGGCCACACCTGCCTTTCCTCTCTGGCTAGGACTTAGATTTCTTGGGAAAATTAGAGGGTGAAATATGGAAGTGTACAGGAGGGAGAAGGAAAATGTCTCATATCTCTGACTCCAGGCCGCAGACTGTAAGAAATCTAGTTTCCAGCCTCAGCAGCCCTCACCCTGCCCCTCCTTGCAGGTGGCATGGGCAGCTTCCCTGTTTCTCAGACCTAAAGGCTCTCCTGGTGTAAATCAAAACCCAGACAGATAAGCAGCAGGAGTCTCGCCCACCTGGCTGGGTCTTCCTTGCTTCCTCTCCACCACTCCTCCCCCTTTCAACCACTTTTATCATTTCAGTTATTTATTTAGCACATTTTAGCTGAACATTTCCATCTAGAATCTTGTCTGGTACCTAAATAATTCAAACCACCTTCTTTATGTTTCTCATCTGCGAATAATCAGAGGGGATGCAAACAAAGACACAGGAAACAGCAAGGATCTAGATTTGCTTTGGTTGTTGCTAAACAGAGAGATGGATAAATGGGTGGGTGGATGAAGGCCTGAATTCACAATAAAACAGGGGAACCCCACTTTCAAACCGGCAGATGTTCTGTTAAATGCTACAAAGGAAAATGTGATAATTACCTTGCGTTTGAGTTGTTATAAACAAATAATGTGAATAACTGAGGCTGTAAGTAGAATTTAGGGATATGAATTCTCCAGATTCATCTGACACACAGGCTAAGCTACTGCTGTATAATCACTGTCAGATTTGCTCTCTTGTTTGGGCTGTGTAGATAGAAAATCATTCTAGTCTACCATGGGCAAACCTCCTATTTTGGATTGCTTCAGTGTCTAAAAAACAGGTTGGGTTCCAAGAACACACAGGATGGCTCTCAATCATCTATTACTCTGGCTCCAGGGGATTCAACACCCTCTTCTGGCCTCCAAAGGCACTGTATGCACATGGTACACATACATGTATGCAGGCAAAGCATACACATAAAAAGTAAATAAATCTCTTTATTTTAAAAAATTTTTATTGAGCTCTTGTACATTTTATACAACAGTTCTTAATAAAATTTAGATCCCCCTCCTCCATCCATATCCCTGCACCACCCCCCAGTGGACCTAATGCATTCTGCCATACATGTTAAGTCCTATCCAGTCAAGCATTTGTATCCAGATGTCCTTCAGTGCAGGTTCATCCACTGGAGTCTAGTCAGCCTATCTAAAGATCATAAAATGGTTATTCTCCCTCATCCAGGAGCAATCAGTCTCTAACAGTTCCCAGGCTAAGGCCAGCCTGCTGGCCATTTCCTTCTCTCCACTCTGGGCCCTTGTCTGAGTTGGCATGGGTCTTGTGCTCGAGGCCACCATTGATGAAAGTTCATATGTGCAAGCTTCCAGTGACCTCAAAGCCTCTGGACCAACCCTGGCTCTAACAATCTTTCCATCTACTCTTCCACAATGGTTCCTGGGCTGTGAGTGGGTGAAGTTTAATATAGGAGTCGTATTCAGGGACACACACTCTACAGTCTCTTAGTCTCTAAAACTTGGCCAGTTGTGGCCTTCTGTGTACATTGCACTTTGTTGTATAAGGAAACTTTGCTGATGAGACTTGAGTGATCCACTAGTATTCTCTATACTCCCTGTTCTGCTGTGTTCCATGAGCCTTAGGTGTAGAGGTTCCACTGTAGATATGTCACTTAGGACTGGGCAGGGGGAGAGAGAGGAGAGATGAGTGGAGCTTGGGGGGCTAGGGAATCCCCTAATAAATGTACATACAGTGTCTGAACATTAGTGCATGTGTATACCTGGGGGATGTATGGCAAGGAGCACAGTGCCAGACAGGAGAGACCGCCCTTCAAGTAGTTGGTCAGTAGTCCAAGAAACTCACAAAATAACACAGGCTATTGCCACAGCTCTTGGTTATCTCCCAGAACTTGACGATAAGGCCCTACTGCTGAAGACAGGACATGCTTCAGACATAGGACTTGAAGCAATGGGGCAGGAACTGACTCAGGGCCTTCCTTCAGAGGCCTTCTCCCTGAAGACTAGCTCTCATAGTTCTAGAAGATACTATGCAAGCTGCTAAGGAAGAAAATCAACCAATGGTCCAACCCAGTGCTAAAACCTAATAACCATAACGACTTGCACAGCAAACTACCTCTATTGATGTAGCAGTGGCACTGTTATTGGGGGCGGGTAATCAATAGCTATCTAATTAGACTTAAAGTCTTCTCAATGGGAGTGAATTCATGGGTGGCACTGTAAACTCAGTCAAATACACATGACTAGAGAGATTGTTTTAGTTTGTTTCTTCATTGTTGTGACAAAACACTCTGACCACTACCAACTTGGGGAAGAAAGGGTTTATTCAGCTTACGTCTCCCAGGTCGCAGTTCATCAGGGAGCCCAAGGTAGGAACTCAGAGCAGGAACCTGGAAGCAGGAGCTGGAGCACAGGCCATGGAGGAATGCTGCTTATACTGGCCTGCTCCACTGGCCCCTGCTCAGCATGCTTTCTTATACAACACAGGCCCACCTGCCCAGGGGTGGCACAACTCACAGTGGGCTGGGCCCTCCCACATCACTCATCAAGAAGATACCCTTCAGACATGGCCACAGGCCAGTCTAATAGAGGCAATTCACCAATTGAGGCTCCCTCAACCCAGGTGTGTCACCCAGGTGTGACACTAAAGCTATCCAGCACAGAGGTCACAGATCCTAGAGAAAATCCTGTCTGTCATATCTCTAGACAAAATTTCTTACCATATGGGTTTTTATAGACAAGTATACAATACACCACTCATCAAAGAAGCTTCTTTTTGCAACAGATGGAGGCTACTGCAGAGTTCCGCAACTGTTCACACACAGAGAAACCTCTTTTTATTTGTTTGCTTGGGTTTTTGTTGTTGTTGTTGTTTGGTTTCGTTTTGGTTTTTTGTTTTGTTTTGTTTTTAGTCTTTTTGATAAAGGGTCTCCCTGTAGACCCAGCTGGCCTGGAACTCACTATGTAGACCAGGCTGGCCTTGAACTCACAGAGATCCACCTGCCTCTGCCTCCTGAATGCTGGGATTAAAGGCACAGAAATCTCTTTTTTAAAAGAGGAGGGTCAACACGGAGGAATCATTTCCTCCATGCTTCCAAGAGGAGCCAACAATGGTCGAGCAGGACCTTTGACTTATCCTCACATGGATGGAGCTGGTAAAAGAAAGGAGCCAGGGGCTCCTCCCAACCCCATGGGACTCCTGAGGAACAAATCCTCTAACGACCTCAAGAGTAAAAACAAATCAGTTTATCTGGTCCAATTGTATGTCCTTAAACACCCAAAAGGGAAGTATAACCAAAGATTAAAGGGGCCAACATAATATCATAAGAGCATACATATACATAACTAAAAGTTACTCGACAAACAACAAAGCCAGACAGGCGATACCTTCAGTCAAGTTGTTGACTAGGATAGATAAAGGCTCTTCCAGAAAGTAACCCAACATACTACTGGAAAAATGAACAGCAGACCCCAATTCTATCCAAAGGAATACTGACAATGGATTGCAGTAGATGAGGAACAGCTGACCCTCCTGGAACAAGGACCTCTGGCTGACTAGATTTACCAGAAGGGCAGACAGGGATGAGGGTGCTGACAACACAGTGGACAGTGACAGGGATGGCAGAGTATGGAGCCTCTAGTGGGAGAGGAAGGCTGTCTATCTGACGAGTTAGTATTCATGCTCAGATGCCGAGGAGCTCAGAAGGTGGGCGACTGTGACCAGTGACAGTCATGCATATAGAGATTAGAAATGCATGTGAAAACGTCTCAATGTCAATTGCTTTGGAATGAATTCTTCTGTATGAAAAAAAAAA
>NW_008340854.1:3350577-3391577 GCF_000622305.1 Nannospalax galili
TTTTTATTTTTTTTCAACAGAGCATAGGGTAGGGGTTTATTTACAGAAGAGTGAGTGCCCCATATTTATGGCTGCCTTGTAAAGTCCACACTCAAATACAGATCCTGTGACCTCCTGACAACTGCATAAAATGGTGAGAGAAGTGCCTCTTGGTGTTCTCAGCTTACATATCCTTTGCCCCTCCCCCAAATGCAGCTAAGGTTGACTGATTCAGTGGGAGGGGTAACTGACTCCACCCTCAACTCCATGATGAGCATGGGAAGGAGGTGTGACTATAGCTTGCTGGCACAGTGGTCGGAGGACATTGCCAGTTAACATGCTACCCCTTCCTCCAGCTCTTACATTATTTCTGCCAACCTCTTCTTCCACAAAAGTCCCTGAGCCTTGGAGGGGGTGGTAGGTATGGGATGATCTTCCTCCTGTTGCAGCACAGCACTGAACTTTTGGGTTATTGCATCATCTGTTTTCCATGGGCTGTTGGCCAGTTTCAGTGGGGATTCCATCTACTATAAAAAACACACACAGCAAGAAGCAAGAAACAAGAACATCTAAACAGCGGCTGCTATAATAACTCATGGGTGTAAACACAAATACTTGGTCGGTACTTTAGCAGGTACATCATTTCCATCTAAAAGCAGCTGCAGTGACTTCCCACTGGGGCCTATATTCTTCCATGCCACAGGGGGTTGGCCAGATCTACAGTACCAGATGTGTGTTCCACCCCTGGGAGCAGGCATTATATCCAATCGAAAATTTGCTGGTTGTACATACATAGACGCTTCACTAATGCACCAGCAGGAACATCTTATTTGGTATGTTGATAGTGGAACGTGCCGGGTCTGCCATTGAGGAGAATTACAGGGGACCATTCTCCCCCAGCCATCTGTGTGTTGCCTTTTGGCACCATGAAAGCCACCAATCCAGTGGCAGGGAGTTTCCAGCTTAGTCCAAGCTTGATTTCTCCCTCTCCTGCACTCACATCATGCGGTGTCTTCAGCAATAGGGTTTTTCTGTCCACTTCCAGTGTACAACCAACATTATTGGCAATGGCCTTTGTTGTTTTGGGGACCTCTAGTGTCCCTCAGGCCAACAGCTCATAGGGGGCAACCCACCTCTGGCACTGGGATTTTCATTTAACAACTGTATTGCTTCTGGAAGGGCTTTCTTCCATCCCCTAGGGTTGCTTAAGACTTTTTTTTTTTTTTTTTTACTGTGTATCTGGAGAATTTTTCCCCCTTTATTCCTATAGTTATTTGTATAGTCTTCCCCCCCTTTAAGTGCTCCCTTTTTACATATTTCTCCCTTAGTAATACCTTTATCCTACTAATCTCTCTCAGGTTTCTTTTTTCCCTTTACCTCCCTGTTTTCCTTCCATATTCCTGGTCCCTGTAGTTGCATCAGGATATGCACTCACTTATGAGGACTTGGTGTTAGGATCTACAGATGAGGGAGAACATATGTCTTTTGTTTTTCTGAGTCTATGTTACTTCAGTTAGTATAACAGTTTCTAGATCCATCCATTTACCTGAAAATTTCATTATTCATCTTTCTTTACTGCTGAATAGAACTCCATTGTGTAAATGTACTATACTTTTGTTAACCACTCATCAGTTGAGGGATGCTTAGGTTGCTTCCATCTCTTAGTTATTGTGAAAACAGCAGCAACAAACATGGTTGTACAAGTGTCTCTACAATAGGATGAGTCCTTTGGGTCTATGCCAAGGAGGGGTATAAGTGGGTCATATGGTAGGTTCATTTTTACTTGTTTTTTTGTTTGCTTGTTTGTTTTGGTGTTTTTGAGACAGGGTCTCCCTGTAGCCCTAGCTGGCCTGGAACTCACTATGTAGACCAGGCTGGCCTTGAACTCACAGCTATCCACCTGCCTCTGCCTCCCAAGTGCTGGGATTAAAGGCATGCGCCACCATGCCCAGCTATGTTGAACAATTTAAAGACGTTTCTTAACCATCTTTATTTCTTCCTTTGAGATTGCTCTATTTAGATCTTTAGCCCATCTTTTAATTGGGTCATTTGCTTTCGTCCTTCCTTGTTTTTTTGAGCTCTTTATATATTCTGGTTGTTAAACCTCTGTCAGATGTGTCACTGGTGAAGATTTTTTTCCCACTCTGTGGGTTTTCTCTTCACTTTTTTGATTTTTTTTCTTTTCCTGTATAGAAGCTTTTTATTTTTATGAGGTCCCACTTATTGATTGTTGACCTTAATTCCTGAGCAACTGCTATCTGATTTAGAAAATATTTTCCTACACTTATATCTTGTAGGTTACTGCCAATATTTTCTTCTAATAGTTTCAGGGTTTCCAGTTTCACATTGAGGTCTTTGATTGATTTAGAGTTGACTTTCGTGCAAGGTGAAAGACAAGGATCTAGTTTCATTCTTCTACAGATGGAGATCCAGTTTTGCCAGCACCATTTATTGAAGATGCTATCTTTCCTCCATTGTGTGTTCTTGGCACCTTGGTCAAATATCAGGTGGCTGAAATTGTGCATACTCAGGTTTGGGTCTTCAATGACATTCCACTGATCTATGTGTCTATTTTTGTGCCAGTACCTTGCTGTTTTTATGACTATAGTTCTGTAGTATACTTTGAGATCTGGTATAATAATCCCCCCAGTGTTGCTCTTTGCGCTCAGGGTTGCCTTGGTTATCGGGGGTCTTTTGTGCCTCCATATGAATATAAGGATGGATTTTTTCTGATTCTGTGAAGTATGTCATGGGGATTTTGATTGGGATTGCATTGAATATACATATTGCTTTTGGTAGGAAGGTCACTTTCACAATGTTAGTTCTTCCAATCCATGAGCATTGGAGGTCCTTCCATCTCTTGGTGTCTTCCTCAGTCTCTTTCCTTGTAGCCCCAGCTGTCCTGGAACTCACTATGTAGACCACCAGGCTGGCCTTGAACTCACAAAGATCCGCCTGCCCCTGCCTCCCAAGTGCTGGGATTAAAGGCGTGCACCACCATGCCTGGCCCTCAATCTCTTTCTTTAAAGATTTAAAATTTTCGTTGTAGAGACCTTTGATGTTTTTCATCAGGTTTATTCCAAGACACTTTATTTTGTTTTGCAGGTATAGTGAATGGGATGGTTTCCCTGTACTCTTTCTTCAATTGCTTGTTATTGGTATACAGAAAGGCTATTAATTTTTGTAGATTGATTTTGTAACCTGCCACTTTACTGAAAGTGTTGATCAGTTCTAGGAGCTTTCTTGTGGATGTTGTTGACTTTTAAAAGGAACTCTTTTAGGTTTTTCCACTCACTAATTTATTTCCAGGTTTCCTGTCTCCCGAGGAACCGTCATCCTCTAAACTTTAGCTTCTATTCTGTCTATGAGATCTTCATCCTACCCTGTTGCTCTCATAAACTTATTATAAACATCAACTTAATAAGGTTTTCCTCTCTGTCCCCTGTCTATACTCATTCAAAACCTGAAACTCTCTAAAGTTATGTTTTCTATTAAGTTTTTCTGGGACCCTTCAGAAACCCCAGTGTGTACACAAGTTGTATTAATCTATTACCTTATCTTTGATGTTTAATTTTAATAAAATAATACTATATAGTACTCTCTTCTGGAGTCAAACCACTGCCTTCTTCATGACTTCAGCTGGTCCTACTTACAGGAGAGACTTACAACCAAATTTATTAATTATTATGTATTGGGTATACCTAGTCTTTATGTAATTATGTCAAATGTGTCTATGATAATTGTTTTTCATGTACTGTTTCAAATTCCGTGTAATTATGCCATGTATTGAGGTTTCACATAGTTCTGTCATACGTGTCTGTGATAATTGTCTTCATATGTTATTTGTGTCAAGACAATTTAATTGGTGTTTTTTCTTTTTGCATGCATAACTAGATGTTCTAGGCAACAAAATTTAAAACAACATGGGAGTCTGCTATAACTAAAATGTGAAATTATCTAAAAAAGACAAAATTATAAAATTGACCATTTACAATAATAAGAGCTCTAAGAAAAAACACATGTGAGTAACGACAGTATTAAAATTAGTAAATTAAGTTTAAAACTTGTTAAAGATTGTATCAGAACTAAAGGTAAATTCTAAGACTAGTGTTCTCTTTTTCTGACTTTGCTCTTCATTCTTTATCTCCTACCACAAAGCTCTATATGTGTGCTGGATAGCTTTAGTGTCAACTTGGCACACCTGGGTAGAGGAGCCTCAATTGAGGAATTTCCTCCATTGGACTGGCCTGTGGCCATGTCTGTGGGGCATCTTCTTGATTATTGAGTAATGTGGGAGGGCCCAACCCATTGTGGGTGGTGCCACCCCTGAGCAGGTAGGCCTATGTTGTATAAGAAAGCAAGTTGAAGCTGGGTGTGATGGTGCACACCTTTAGTCCCAGCACTCAGGAAGCAGAGGCAGGTGGATCTCTGTGAGATAGAGGCTAGCCTGGTTTATATAGCAAGTGCCAGACCAGCTTGAGCATGGGTCAAACAGTAAGCAGCATTCCTCCATGACCTGTGCTCCAGCTCCTTCCTCCGGGTTCCTGCCCTGAGTTCCTGCCTTGGGCTCCCTCAGTGATGAACTGTGATCCAAGAGATGAAAGATAAAATGAACCCTTTCCTCCCCAAGTTGGTGTTGGTCAGAGTGTTTTGTCATAGCCATGGAGAAACAAACTAGAACCATATGCTACTAGATTATGGCCTGTTTTAAGAAAGACTATTTTTTTTTCTGGGATGCTCTATTTACTTGGATATCCCCCATTACCATCACCCCCCACCCTCTGTCACCCAGCAACTCATTTGCCCTTAACTCTCATGCATAAGCCTGCATTCAAATTGTCTTTATTATACTAGTTATTCTTAAAATTCCCTTCAGTAATTGAAGCTAGGAATCCTGGTTGGGCTGGAATGGAGGTCTCTAAAGCTTAGGAGAACTCCTCAGGCTCCTAGTGATGACCACATGGCAACTACATCTTGGTGAGTCCTGAAGTCTCTGGGAGTAATCTGAGAGTTATCATCTGCCGACCTTGAAGGAGAACAGCAAGGAAGAGGAGGGAATAGGTTGAGAATGGTCAGGGACAAAGTCCCTGAAGACATTTCTTGAAAACAAGAGTGTTGAGCTTAGCAGAATACCTCATAGATCAGAGAAAAACATAAGTCTAAGTCATGGTACTGCAGGACATAGGATGTCTATCTAATGTTAAACATAATCACTGGCTGACTAGCTTTCCTGGAAATTGTCAAAATCCATAGATTGTGTAAGAAACTAATACACTCTTTGTAGCCTACCAATTAACTTTAAAGGTAAACATGTAGAATGTGCTTTGTTCTTTGTGAAACTAATTTTTTTATGTATTCTGGCACAAACACCAAGTTTGTGACTGTAGTTTTGCGAGTATAAAAAAAGTACTGCTGAAGAATTAAACTCACTCTTCTCCTCCATCGGAGGGTTGAGTCCTTTGCCTTCACTCATTGCATCCATCTACCAGCAGACCTGAATCTCAGCACAACCTAGTCAAATCAATGAGCTCAGGTTTAATGAGAGACCCTGTCTCAAAAATAAGGTGATTTGAGATCAAGGAAGATACCTGATATTGACTTCTGGCTGTCACACACACAAACACACATGCTTACCCACATGTACATATGCAAATATCCATACTAATAGTATATACACCACACATACATTGCAAGGGCATATGTACACACACACACAGAGTCAGTCACACATACACACAAATGATTGGACAGAAAGTGTTCATCAACAATTCAACGGCATGGCTGTTCACAGTTTTGGTCTATGTAGCATTTCTCCCTGTGGCTGTAAAATGGGTCATCTACTCTCAGACAAGGTAGGCTGAGGATTTTCTTAAGGCCAGTGGCTCCAAGGCTGGGCTAGATGAGTGCTTCTGTGACCTGCCTTATAGAAGAGATATCTAGTTTCTCTCATTGCTTTGAGGAGAAAAAGAAGTAAATAAAAGGAATGCAGAAAAAGTCAGGGAGCATCATTGCCCCAAAGCCCCCAACATTGTTCTGTGTCACTTAGGAAATAACAAGGGCTGTGGGAGTGATGAGCCAGGAACCATACATATGTTGGCTTTCATCTGTTTGCTTATTATATATGATTGATTGATTTGCTTTTTCTTTGGCTTTATTTTTCCTTCCAGGTCTGTGGTTTGTTTTTGTTTTGTTTTGTTTTGTTTCCTTGACAGTGTCTCATGTAGCCCAGGCTGGCCTTGAACTCTCTCTGTAGCCAAGGATGACCTTGAACTTCAGATCCTTCTATTCTGTCTTCTGAGTGCTGGGATTACTGTTAGCTATGTGTGTCACCACATCTGGTTTTATTTTGTTTTTCGTTTCTAATCTTAGTATATTGTAGTGAGTGAAGATTGTGTGTTATTTTGGGTTTGAGAATGAGTTAAGATTTCCCTTGCAGTGTAGCCTATGATCAATTATTATGAAGATATTTTCTATTTACAATGTAATTCTAAGCCAGGTGTGGTGGTTCACACCTATAATCCCAGCACTCAGGAGGCAGAGGCAGAGGAACTGTAGCAAATTTGAGACCAGTCTGGCTACACAGTGAGTTCTAGGCCAGCCAGGGTTGAGAGTGAGACCCTGCCTCAAAAAAACAAAACAAAACAAAACAAAAACAAAACAAAACAAAACCCAAAACCAAAACCCCCCAAAATTAGGGGCTGACTAAGGAGTTTAGAGCACTGGCTGCTCTTGCAGAGGACCTGGGTTCGATTCCTAACACCCACATTTAGGCTAACAATTGTCCATAACTCCAGTTCCAGGGGATCTAACACCCTCTTCTGACCTCTGCAGGCAATGAGCAACACAAGTGCACTTACATACATGCAGGCAATATATTCATATACATAAAAAATAAAAATAAAAATATTAAAAAAAAGAAAAACAAAAACAAAGACCGAAAAAGATAAACACAAGTAAAAAAAGAAGAATGTAACCCTAAATATTTCTGTTAGAGTCAGCTACTATGTTAAAAACAAGAACTATTTAAGTGGAGCTTGATATTTTTCTTTCTGGGATATATGTTAAAGTCACAGTAATTTTTGATCAAATTGTCCTAATACTTTATATGCTTTGCTTTTGAATCTACTTTGTTAAATTTTTAAAAGTCATGGCCATTTTTATCAGTGTGTTCTTTATTACAAATACAATTTCACTCTTTGTTTTGACCTTGACTTTAACTGTGATTTGCTACAATGTACTGACTGATTGCCACACTCCCTCCATGCCTCTTACCATAGAACTTTGCCATTTTCCCATGAAGACATGGAGTCCATGTCTCCATCCGTTATACCCTGGCTGCTATTGTGTCATGCTTTAATGCTAAAAGTTGTAGAGCTGATGCTGTGCCCCACTGGAAATTAGTCCTAGTGCGGTTTGCAGCTGTTGAGTGTATCACCTGGCAGAATGCGGCCACCCTGCGCAGAAGCCTGGCCTAACTTTCTTAGGATGAGAGACTGAGTGGAGAAGAGGTGGTTCAGGGCCCGCACTAGCTGTATGAGGCTGTCTCAGATGACCAGAGTGGAGGTGGTAGTCCTGCCTTGCCCTCATAGGTCATATCAATGACCTAGCATATCAGGAACTGATTAAATGGTTACATTACATGTTCTTGCTTGTTTCTCCATTGCTGTGACAAAATAGTCTGACCAATACCAACTTGGGGAGGAAAGGGTTTATTTAGCTTTCATCTCCCGGGTCACAGTTCATCGGGGAGCCTAAGGTAGGAACTCGGGGCCAGAACCTGGAGGCAGGAGCTGGAGCACAGGCCATGGAGTAGTGCTGCTTACTGGCTTGCTCCTCTGGCCCATGCTCAGCCTACAATACAGAACAAACTGCCCAGGAGTGGCACCACCCACAGTGGGTTGGGCCCTCCCATATCACTCAGTAATCAAGAAGATGCCCCACAGACATGGCCACAGGCCAGTCCAATCGAGGCAATTCCCCAACTGAGGTTCTCTCAACCCAGGTGTGTCAGGTTGACACTAAAGCTATCCAGTACACTACAGCTTGTCAAATTTAGGGATGCTTATTACATTACAGTTCGGTGGTTAACTGACAACAGGTACAGGGTTTCCCACGGCCATTTGGTGTCATTTGTTTTAGGTATACCTCTCACGAATGGCACATAACTGCAGTTCAAACAAATTTCATTTGACAAGCCTGTTATTTAGCAGCTGGGTCCAAGCCTTTCATATTTAATTACTGATAAAATTGTACTGTTGAAAGGGAAAATTTCTTAGGCCTATCATCAAGAAGAGTTTGAGTGAGGAAAAAAAAAAAAAAGAAGAAAAATAAAACATTTCATAAATGGAGCAACTCTGAAACCAGAGCAGGCTCCGAGACGCTCAGCCAGCAATGCCATATGAAAGCATTTATTGAACAAGGGAACTGACCTACAGAAAATAACAGCAGTCAGCAGGTTAAAGCTTAACTGGTTAATTCATTACAGGGCCTCCTGCAGTCAACTAAAGCCCAGGTCCTGTCATCCAACTCTACCTATATTGGTTTGGTATCTTGGACCAAATGCTAGTGTCAACTGCAAATCCATGGTCTCCAGTAGATTTTATTTAACCTTATTTAAAGTGACGCCTTGTTTTGGGTTTTCCAATTACCATACGGAGTTGTTCTTCCATGATGACCCGAGTTTGATCCCTGGGATCAAAGTGGAGGAAGAGAACCAACTGAGGAAATTGAGTTCCGGGGTCAGAGGATCATGGGTAGCTAGAAGATTAAAGGAGATTCACAGAACCACTGGCAAATGCAATATGCTTTATTTTCTCTGGTCAAGGGCACACAGGCTGCTGAATAGGCAGACACCAGGCAAAAACCACATATACTGTTAGTCCCAAGGACTTTTTATATACAAAGATAGTTTGTTACCAAAGCTGGTGATAAAACAGATTATTATATCACTATTTACTTTTGGGGGCCCCAGATATCCATTTTCAGCCATTTTATGCAGAGTCATAGCTCTCTGGATGTCAAGCTCATGCTGAAAATCCATATTGCTACCATGTTGTCTAAACATAAATAGGTCTTCAATGCCTAGAGCCCCTTTACTGACTACCACAGTTGTCTTCTGACCTCAGGTCATATGCTGTGGCACATGTGTTCACCCCCCTGAATAAACAAACAAACAAAAATTAAAGGCCTTGGGAAGAGCTGGAGCAAATGGTTTAATGTTTAAAAGCCATTAATGGTACTCTTGTAGAGAACCTGGGTTCAGTTCTCTGCACCCACATGGTAGCTCACAACTGTCTGTAATTTTGGGGATCTGATGCCATCCTCTGGTCTCCTAGGGCACTGTGTGCATGTGATGCATACGCAGACGAGGAGGCACACAGATACACACATAAATAAAAATAAATAAAATTTAAAGTGAATAAACACATTTAAAACGGGTGGAAGACAGAGACAAGAACACTTATTTGTCTAGCTTGCACAATGCCCTAGGTTCAGTTCCCAGACCTGCAAAACAAAACAAATAAATAACGCCCCCCTCCCCACCATCAACTTGTAATCTTAGAGTTCTGGAAGTCAGAAGTCTGAAAGGGCTCATGGGTTAAAATCTAGGTGCAGTCAGAGTTCTGGAGACTCTAGGAAAGGCTGCCTTGTGTCTTCTTTTGGAGATGGAGTTGCAGCCGCTGGTGATCCACTTGACGTAGGTCCTGGGGAGCTGTAAGTGTTCTTAACCACTGAGCCGTCTCTCTAGCCAAATTCATGTCTTCTTGAAGGAAAGAATTTAGGTAAGAGACATAATTTAAGCCAAACTTTATTAGAATAGTTATGAGGTGGGTGGGATAGTCATAAAATAAGGTGATCCTTTTCCCTCTTAAATCATAGTGGACAGGATTTCTCTTTCAGGATATTTTCCCCATGATCCTCTAGAAAAGCCCACAAAGGGCAAGGGTCAAGGCACAATGCAAGTGATACTAAAATGAAGTCAGGGTCTTTTGAAGATACAGACCCTTCACTAGTACACATGTGTAGGAATGTGCCCTAGTGCCTTATTTCCTGGTGTAATAGGAACAATCTAACTACAGCTTCAAGGATGCAAAGAGGCAAGCTGGCTCAGTGGATAAAGGTACTTGTTGACCTTGCTACAAATCCTGATGACCTGAGTTCAGCCCCTGGGACTCAAATGGTGGGAGAGAACTGACTCTAGCAAACTGTCCTCTGACTTCCACATGGTGCCATGGACTATGCCCTTCTTCCAAATACAAATGGAATTTAAAAATTAAAACAAATAAATGGAAACAGTAGCTTAGAAAGTTTAAAGGCTCATATAATGAGGTACCTAAAGGAAAAAGTCTGTGACCCAGCAGCATCCTCATGGGCCCTGGCTAATCATTCTAGCCCTCCAGTCTACTATCCACAATATCAACTTCATTCCAATACAGTTTCCTGGAGGGACTGAGGGATGGTCACCAGGAATCGTGGAAACCAGAGGCTTCCTGTACTGGTTCACCTTCATTGTTAACTTGGCTTAATTTAAAAATCACCACAGAAACACACTTCCTGGTGTGTCTGAGGGTGTTACCCACTAAGAATATTTCTTTTGTCAGGTGTTCTGGCAAAGCCATTAGAAAGGCGACCAATCCACCTCCCATTCCTGGGGGCTGAGGAGAGCTGAGTACTCGTAGCTTCCCTTTGGGCCATGTCCCCCAACCCCAGCAGTGCAGGCATTTGGGGCCGGATGACGTGATTTGTGTGGGGGCTATCTCATGCACTGTGCCATGATGTATCTGATTTTAATCATATGCAAGCCCAATTATGCAAAGGCATAAGGGGGTAAATAGGGGATTCTCTCTAAAAGTTCAGAGGACACTTTGCCTTATTGCACATGCACTCAAAACTAGTTATGACTAGACTGACTCCCCCATCCTCATAACCAGATATAAGTAGAGTACAATTGAACAGAAACCATATTTGATGGTTGTTAAGGGGAAGAAAAACTTATTCCAGTCTTTGGGGTAAGGTGTACATGCAGCTTGACGCAGGCGTAGAGGGATCCTGGGTTGCCAGGTGCATTCAGAGAGTGGTGTGCATACACAGTATGTGCAGGTAAGAGTTCCTAGGTTACCAAGCACATTGCTAGAAGACGGGTACATGATAACCCAAGTCAATTGGAGTGCCAGGTTTCCAAACTGCTCCCTATGCCTTACAGTAGGATGCTATGATTGGCTTACTCAAGTTTGGGGTTAGCCTTAAACAAACACACATCAGCTTCGCACAAAGTCTATGGCATATGACATATAGCTAGAAGTGGGGGGCATGAGGCTAGAGAAACTGATGTTCTGGATTTTGGTGGACATCCATTCCCCCTATATTCTGAGTCCAGTGGGTATCTTTTTTTTTTAGACAGTCTCACTATGGAACTCTGGCCAGCCTGGAACTCCCTATGTAGACCGGACTGGCCTCAAACTCAGAGAGATCTGCCCCCACAGTGCTGGGATTACAGGTATGCACTACTACGCCTGGCTGACTTTTTCTATATGAGCAATATTTAAGTGTTTTATGATTTTTTTCTTGTTTTTCTTCGAGCACGCGCACGTGTGTGTGTGTGTGTGTGTGTGTGTGTGTGTGTGTGTGTACTGAGGAGTCAGAAGAGAGGGTTGGATCCCTTAGAGCTGGAGTTACAGGAGGTTGTGAGCCACTCAGTGTAGGTGCTGGGAACCAAGCTCCGGTCCTCTACAAGAGCAATAAGCATCCTTAAACATGGAGCCATCTCTCCATGTTTGCTTCTGAGATAGAGTCCAGGCTGGCTTTGAACTTGATTTGTAGCTGAGAATAATCTTGAACTTCAGATCCTCCTGCATCAAGCGTCCAAGCTCCCAGGGTTACAGGTATATGCCACCACACTGGGCTTTATGTGATGCTGGAGATTGAACCCAAGGACAGATTCATACATGTTAGACAACTGAACTACATTCTACCAACTGAACTAAATCCCTAGTCCCTTAGATATATATTTAAATTTAAAAATTTTAGATTTTTATTTTATTATTTACATATATGTGTGTGTATCTGTATGTGGGTATATGCGCATGTGTGTGGGTGTCCAGGAAGTTGGATCCCCTTGGAACTGGTTACAGGCAGTTGTGAGGCACCTAACATGGGTGCTTGGAACTGAACTTGGGTCCTCTGGAAGAGCAGTGCATGCTCTTAATAACTGAGCCATCCTTCCTGCTCCTAAAAAAAATTTTTTATTACATTAGTGTGTATCTGTATGTGTGTGTGTGTGTGTGTGTGTGTGTGTGTGTGCTACAATGTGCATGTGGAAGTCAGAGGACAACTTTCAGGAGTTGGTTCACTCCTTATACCATGTGGCTCCTGTCAGACTGGACAACAACCACTTTTACCCACTGAGCAATCTCAATGGCCTATTTCCCTCTCCTCCTCCCTTCCCTTCCCCTCTCCCCCCTCCCTCCCTCTCCCCTTCCCCTCCAGTAGCACACACTTGTTCCTCTGTTGCAGTACACAGCACTCCCCCCTCCCCTTTCTCTGCCTCTCTTCCTCTGTCTCTGTCTCTCCCCTAAGCTCCCAATCTGGGAAATTCCTGGCAGTTAACAAAAATATTGTTTTTCACCTGCTCTCTAGCTCCACCTTCTGGAACTACTAACAAAGTCCCCTAGCATCAGCTTCTTATCTACAACTCTGGTCTCAACTTCTTTTGTTTTAGTTTTTATTAATTTTTTTAATTATCGAATTTTTGTGACTGTCATACAATATATTTTGATCATATTTAGGTCCCATCCCCTATCTGCACCTCTCTTATAGCACTCCCTACCAGATTTCAGGCCTATTGAGCCAAGTTTCTGTCCCAAATGTCCCTCAGTGTGAGCCTACCCACCAGAGCCTGGTCAACTTATCTAGTGTCACTTCCTTAAAGAACACCAACTCTCCCTCTCCCAGTAGTTACAGGTTGCCAATAGTTCCTCAGCTAAAGTTTGGGTTTCCTGCCCACTCATTCTATTGGGTCTCTCACCCATTCCTCATTTCTATGCTGGGGTTTTCTTTGGCTTGAGCTTTCATAGGTCTTGTGTATGCTGTCACCATTGTGGTAAGTTCATATGAGTAGCTTCCCAGCAATCTGAAAAACTCTGTTTCTGTTTCCTTGTGGTCATCCACCACCTCTGGCTCTTACAGTCTTTCTGCACTCTCTTCCAAAATGGTCCCTGAGCCCTGGGTGGCAGAGGTTTGATATGGGTGTCCTATTCAGTGATACGCACTCTGGAGTCTCTTATTCTCTGGCCAGTTGTGGCTTTCTGGGTTAATCACCATCTGCCGCATGAGGAAGCTTCATTGGTGTGAGTTGAGAGATACATTAGTGTTCTTTCTGCCCCCTGTTCCACTATGTTCCCTGAGCCTTGGGTATAGAGGGTTGCATTGTAGATAAGTCACTAGGCCTAGGCACCTCACAGACATTTATTTGCTGCAGTTGATCAGTTGTGGAACTTTGTAATAGTCCCCATCTGTTGCAAAAAGAAGTTTCTTTGATGAATAGTAAGAGGTAGACTTGTCTGTAAATATAAGAATACATATTTAGAATACAGTAAGCAATTATGTTGGTCTAGGGATGTGATAAAAGTAGATTTTCTCTAGGATCTATGACCTTTCCAGTCATGTGTATTTGGCTATGTTTACAGTACCACATATGAGTTTCCTCCTGTTAAGTGGGCCTTAATTCCAATTAGACAGCTGTTGGTTACCTGTAAGGTAAAAGTGCCACTACTGCACCAACAGAGATAGTTTGCTGGCCTGCTAAGAAATGGAAACAACTTAAATGTTCCTCAACCGATGAATGGAAAATGACATTGTACATTTACACAATGGAGTGTAGTCAGTAGTAAGAAATAAATCAATAAATAAAATCGGGCTGGAGAGATGGCTCAGTGGTTAAGAGCACTGGCTATTCTTGCAGAAGACCCAGATTCGAATTCTAGCACCCACGTGGCAGCTAACATCCATCTGTCACTCCGGGTCCAGGGGATCCAATGCCTTCTTCTGTCCTCTCTGGATACTGTACAACATGGGTGTACTTACACACATGAAGATATAACACTCATACATATAAATTAAAAGTAAATAAATAAAATTAAAAAAGAAAAAGAAAATAATGAAATTGCATATAAATGGATGGAATTAGAAACTGTTAAACTAAGTGAAGTAACACAGATTGAGAAAAACAAGCAACATGTGTTCTCATTTGTGGATTTTAGCTCCAAATCCTTAGATATGAGTATATATCCTGATGTAACCACAGGAACCAGGAAAATGGAAAGGAACCATGGGGGTAAAAGGAAAGAAGGAATTCAAGAGAGAGGTATAGTACAAGACAGGTGTTATCAAGGGGGAAATGGGGAAAATGGGGATGCTTTAACTGTGCAGAAAGGAGGGTTATACAGGGGGAGAAAAGGGAGAGATGAATAATGCTTAGGTGGTATGAAAAAAACAGAGGGAAATTCATTAATTCAAAGCCTATTGAAAAATATACATTTTATACACACACACACACACACACACACACACACACACACACACACACACGAGAGCATGTGTATAGCTGAAGGCTATATAACAACAACAAAAAAAAACCCACAGTGCCAGGCAGGAGAAACCTCTTTTGAGTTTTTGGTCAGGGTAGTCAAAGAGCCTCCTAAAATAACACAGGCTATTGCCACAGCCCTTTATTGCCTCCCAGAACTTGAAGGTAAGACCCTGTTGATGAAGACAGGCCGAACTTTGGACACAGGATTTAGAGCTATTGAGCTGGAACTGATCTGGATGCCTCCTCCTTGAAGACTAGCTTTCATAGTATCAGAGGGTATTATGCAAGCTGCCAAGGGAGAAAACCAATCAACAGTCTTACCTAACTGTAAAGCCTAATAAATCAACTTTCAATGAATGCTGGGAAATTTTAGGTCATATCTTTGTGTTATTTAACTTTTCTTTCTTTATTCCCTTTGTCTTGCATTCTAGGAGTGTTACAGTTCAGTTTTTCCATTTACCTTATGTATTCTACCACTTTAAATTTCCATAAGTCATAATTATATTTATAAGTCAATAATTGGGTCCATCTCATAATAGATTTGCTCCTTTAAATCTTTGTTTATTTTACTAATTTTTAAAGTTAGCATACAAAGTAAGAGTTTTGACTATGATAGTTGTATGTGTGTTCATAGATGAGTGTGTGAGTGTGCTATGTGTGTATGTGATGTAGGTGTACGTGTGTGGATGTATGTGCCCAGGCACACAATGTAAAACCCAAAGGAGGACATCAGGTGTCCTGCTCTATCACTCCCCACCTCATTCCCTTGAGACAAGGTCCCTCCCTCAACCTGGAGCTAGGTTAGCAACCAGCAGGGCTCAGTAATCCCCATCTTTGCTCTCCATAGCACTAGGATTACTGGAGCCTGTGGCCACACCCAGTTTTGTACATCAGTTCTGGGGATTTGAACTCAGGTCTTCACGTTTGTGAAACAAGCACTCTTGCCTGCTGACTCATTTCCCCAGACCCCATTATAATATTTTAAATGTATTATTATTAGTAGTAGTAGTAGTATTAAGGACAACATTGTAAACATTTCTCCTCCTACCTTTACATAGGTTCCAGGGATTGAACTCAGGTCACTAGGCATGAATGCAAGTGTCTTTACCTACTGAGCCATCTTTCTGGCCCTCATTATGGTGTTTGTATACATCTGTCATTATACTTTGCTCTAATTGTTCCCCTTCCCCCACAGTACTCTCCTCTCCCTAACTACCGCCCCCCTTTTTGTTTCGGTGGTGTTTTTGTTTTTTGTTTGTTTGCTTGTTTTTGAGACAAGGTCTCCCTGTATCCCCAGTTGGCCTGGAACTTGCTATATAAACCAGGCTGACTTGGATCTCACAGAGATCTGCCTGTCTCTGCTTCCTGAGAGCTGGGATTAAAGGTATGCACCGCCACAACCCCCCTCCATTTTTTTTTTTTTGAGACAGGCTCTTGCTATGTAGCCCAGGCTGGCCTAAAACCCAAGGTCCTTCTGCTTGTTCATCCTAAGCCCAATGATACTTCATTACATCTTTAAGGAAACTTTTTTAAAAATGTATTCTTTTATTTTTCAATATTTTATCATTTTTATGTATATGTGTGTATTGCCTGCATGTAGGTAAGTGTACCCATGTCGTGCAATGCCCATGGAGGACAGAAGAGGCTGTTGGATCCCTTGGAACTGGAGTTATGGATAGTTGTTAGGTGCCATGTTGGTGCTGGGATCTGAACCTGGGTCTTCTGCAAGAACAGCCAGTGTTCTTAACCACTGAACCATCTCTCCAGCCCCCTTAAGGAAACTATTTTAAACTGTGAACTTCTTTTGTTTTTGTTTTTATTTTTTGAGACAGGATCTTAATGTATAGCTCTAGAGGAACTGGAATTCACTATGTAGACCAGGCTAGCCTTGAACTCACAGAGATCCACTGCCTCTGCCTCCAGAGTGCTGGGACTAAAGCTGCACGCCATGATGCCTGGCTCTAAACTGTAAATTTTATATTACTAAAGGTAACAGAAAACAAAACAAAAGCACCAACAGAACACCTCAAATGTGATGGCCAACACAACAAATGTTCCCTTCTCATTTCTATAAAGAGTAATGGCGGGGGAGGGAGGGCAGGAGAATAACCCTGATCCACAAAGCCATTTAGAGACTTGACTTGACCAAACTGAACCCTCGGTCTCTTTAACCACGTAATTTCCTGTATTGCCTGAATATTGGCCTCTAGTTGGAGGTACTCACAGGCCAACTTTGGTCTGTTCACATTCCAATGGCTACAACCAGTCACAGGGTCTCACCTAACGCCAGTGTCATGGTTGACTTCAGTGAATATTGTGGTTTAAGGGATGAAGAGTTTGGAACGTTCTAAAGTTTGTATGTCAAACGTTGTATATGCAGGCCTTCAAGATGGCTCAGTGAGTAAAGTCACTTGACAACTTGAGCTCAATCCCTGGAACCCATGTAAAGGTGGAAGGGGAGAATCAACTCCACAAAGTTGTCCTTTGACCTCCACATATTCCACTATCCCCCACCCAGACACATTAATAAATTTTTCTTTCTTCTTTCTTTTCTTTTTTTCTTTCTTTCTTTCTTTCTTTCTTTCTTTCTTTCTTTCTTTCTTTCTTTCTTTCTTCCTTCCTTCCTTCCTTCCTCCCTCCCTTCCTCCTTCCTTTCTTTTTTTTTTTTGGTCTTTTTGAGACAGGGTTTCTCTGTAGCCCCAGCTGGGCTGGAACTTGCTATGTAGACCAGGCTGGCCTTGAACTCACAGAGATCTGCCTGCCTCTGTCTCCCGAGTAATAATAAATTTCTTAAAAAAAGATTTTAAAGTTATGACACGCACCTTTAATCCAAGCACTTGGGAAGCAGAGGCAGGTAGATCCTGTGAGATTGAGGCCAGTCTGGTCTACATAGTAAGTTCCAGGTCAGCTGGGATAACAGGAGAACATGTCTCAAAAACAACAACAACAAAAAATTTCTTTAAGTTGTATATAATTAAAAGCAAACTAGAAAACTCTTTGTATCACAAATAACACACAATATTCAGTAATTCTTAGGTACAACTTGTGGGAACCATTGAACTAGGGGGGCTCAAAGGAAATCACAGAAAAACAGGTGTGACAGATGCTTGGCCATTTGGCCATTTGCTCTTAAGATACTGCTCCCATACTGTTCTGTGGGTGAGGAGGCAATGCATGGCTCATTCCAAAAAGCTTGCTGTTTGCCTGAGAGCTCAGGACATTCTGCATGGCATTAAATCCTCTGTGCCAGGTGCTGTCTCAGCTCCAAGCTCACTTTCTACACTGCACGTGAGGCTGGGGCTGGGGCTCAGCAGACTGCATTTGGGCTTTGCCAGCCTATTCTGTAGTAGGCTCTGCTCAGAGGAGGAAGGAGAGGGAGAGTACAAGAATGCAGAAGGAAGACAGCATCACTCCTTCCCTGTCTGCCTCCTCTGCCTGTGGTTCCTGTCATCCCAGCTCTTTCCCTCTGCAGCTTCTAAGTCTAGTTTGCACACCCCTAACCCCCACACTGACAGAAGCAGCTTTCAAGTGACCCCATCAGAGAGACAAACTCAGGTGCTTGTGCCACAGCAGAAACGTGAGTTTCCATTCCGCAGAGGCTTCCTGCTACCTAGGAAGCTGCTCCTTATGTGATACCACAGATTTCTTTCCAGGTACCTAGTTAACAACTTTAAACCTAGTTAGCAATTCTGTTAAAGAGCTGGCACGGTTTCTACCTCCTGACTCACGTGTTTCTCTAATTCTGTTCTCTGTAGTCACAGATCTGTTTATAGCTGTGATTTAGATATATTTTATTTTCATATATATATGTATGCATATATATATATATATATATATATATATATATGTCTGTGTCTGTGCATGTGCATGCATTTGTCTGTGGAGGCCAGAAAAGGTTTCAGATCCTCCGGAGCTGGAGTTAAAAAGCTGTTGCAGGCCACCCAACATGGGTGCTGGGAACTGAACTCTGGTCCTCTGCAAGAACAGCAAGTCCCTTTAACCTCTGAGCCACCTCTCCAGACCCCAAATTTGGGATTTGCATCTCAGGGAGGACCGGGTTTCAAGATGGGGCATCGAAAAATAAATAATAAATAAATAAATAAATAAATAAATAAATAAATAAATAAATAATAAAATAAACCAAGAAAGCGCATCAGATATAAAACTGCTTGGCCCTCAGACACATGCTGCCTAGTGGAATGAAAGGTGTCTATTGGCTTGGGGTGGAGCTTGCTCTCTAGTTAAGAACTTGCTGGGAGGCAGAGAAGCCCCTTCTCTGAGAAGGATGGGATGACTGTGCAGGGTTCTCTGCCACAGGACATGAAGCGTGTGTGGCCCTCTTATCTGAGACATTCACATGTCTCCTCCTAAGCTTCCTGCTTGCCTTCCATTTCCACTTTCCCCTGCTTCAGGGCCAAGGGGCTGCCCTTCCCTCCCGCCTTCTTTCTTCCTTTTCTCTTTCCTCCTTCCTTTCTCTCCTCTTCCTCCCTTCCTCTTCCTCCCATAGAGATATCCTACGGCTTGCTGGCCCTTTTCCTGCTTTGCTGGTAGCCACGGATACTGCACATCTTCGAAGCAGTTAGCCACCACCTGCTTCTGTCATTCCTCATTCTTCCGGAAGTCCACATGCTTTGGGTGAGAATAGATGTGTGTGTGGTCTTGGCAGACCAGGGCACTGTGCGCAATGCCAAGCTTGGCCTTTCTTATAGCCCAGGTGTTATGGAAGAATTTATATTTGCTATTTATAAATAAGGAAGCCGAGGCTATCTGTGTGTTGCCCAAAGGCATTCAGTCACATGCACAACTTAATTGGAAAAAAAAAAAGACTGACAGCCCAAGTTCAATTCCCAGAACCCACAGTGGAAGAAGAGAGCTGACTCCAGCAAGCTGTCTTCTGACCTGTATACATGTACCATGGCACACATGTACCTATACACAAACATACACACACAGCATCCACATACACACTAATAATAATTAATGATAAAAACTCTCATACATCTGAAAAGACAAAAAAAACACAAACACATTTGAACAATCATTTCATTATGATGTATGGATGGTGCCAGGGGTGTGGCTCAGGAGTTCATGCACATGCATGAGGCTCTAGGTTCCATCTCCTGTCCAGCACTTGAAAAAAAAAGAAAGAAAGAAAGAAAAGAAGAAAAGAAAGAAAGAAAGAAAGAAAGAAAGAAAGAAAGAAAGAAAGAAAGGAAAGAAATGCAAATAGCCAGTAAGCACCTCAAAAAATGCTCGGCATCATTAAATCTACAAGAAGAAACTATGACACACCCAGTGGAAAGGCTAAAATGAAACACTGACACTGGCAAGACAGAAACAACGTCACAGGTAGGAGCAAACGCTCCCTCCTGCCTCTGCTGGGATCTGGTGCTCACAGGTGAAGGCTTGGAAATGGCTCACTGGCTGGCAGAGAATGGCAGCGAAGTTGGATGAAGGACTGTAGGCCAGGGCTGCTGGCACGTGGGCAACTGTCTGCAGGCCAAATCTCAGTGGGAAGCCACCCACTGGCAGCTGTGCTGCGGAGGCCAGAAGAGAAGCACTGGAATGAGGGAGAAGAGCCTCTGCAGGGTCCTCTAGCACTTTTATTAACAAAACAGCGGCACCAGCGGAGAACCAGTGTTTTCTGGATCCAGGTCCAGGATCACAGAGTGGAGGGGAGAAGCTCTAGCCTGCTGCAGTCCTCACCTGTATTCTCATCATTCAAAGCATTTAACAGGAATTTTCCTGAGTTATGCTTTATGCATTTATTGTCATACAAAAGGAAGCTATGATTAGGGTAGCCGTATGTTTCAGATTGTCTGGGACAGTCACAATTCATGCTTGTTGGGCAGCATGAATGTCCCCTTTTATGCTCAGAACTGTGCCCTTTTTAGAGGCTATTATGTGGCCACACTAGCTGCGAATGTATAAGCTTCCATCAAACATTCCCACTGATAAGAGCTAGGAAATTTGTAACTGAAGAAAAAAATTAAACAAATAAATCAAGGCTGGAGAGAGAGCTCAGCAGTTAAGAGCACAGGCTGCTCTGCAGAGGACTTGGGTTCAGTTCTCAGCATCCACATCCCAGCATTCAGAGCTGCTTTTCTGCTGTTTCTGCTGATTTGTGAATAGAAGAAATAAGCGGTTGAAAAGCTAAGCAAAAAGCAGATTATTTCAGTCCAAAAAGTTATTTTAAAATGTAGAGCTAGCTAAAAGAACTATTTAAATAAGTATAAACCAAAATTCTAGGTGACACAAAAGTATGGTGTTATAGTACTAACATGGTAGTATGTTTCCCTTACTGATAGATAAAACAATAGTACATTTTACAATATAGCACTTCTTAGATTGGACAATTAGATTTGTGACTAGGGGACAGCATCCTAACAAATCTTCATTTAAAACTTTTATAGAATCTGATAAACTGTTTTAAGAATAAAACCAAACAGCCTGGCGTGGTGGCACATGTCTTTAAACCCAGCAGTCAGGAGGCAGAGGTAGGCAGATCTCTGCGAGATGGAAGCCAGCCTGGACTACACAGTGAGTTCCTGCAGGGCTCTCATAAGTGGCCAGAACAAATCAACAAAGATGATGCTGAGAGGAAGTGGGAGAGGGACAGCCAGCTTGTTTTGAAAGTCTTCAGACTGGCTGAGGGATACTTCCGCACTGCTGAGGAGTGCATAATCAGCACATGATCACCCTTAAGATCCATGAAATACTGCCTTCCTGCTCGATTGACCTTTAAACTGATTGGACACCCTCAGGGGGAGGGGGATTGCCAGATGCCTTTATAAGCTCTGTAATGCCTGCAATAAATGAATTCCTGTTTGACCTGACTCCTTGTCGAGTCTGACTGTCCTTGGGAAGGAGGGGGCTGCCAAAACTGGCGGACAGCGCACTCACCTTTCCCTGACCTTACCTGCGGCTGGTTTCCCCTGACCAGTCTGCAGGACAGAGCCGAGCGCCTCTGGAGACCCTTGCAGCTGGCGCCCAATGTGGGGCTTGAGACCTCAGGCACACAGGCCCAATTGTAGCTGAGTGGTCAGGGCCAATCGGGCTCCCCTGAGGTGAGTGAGATCCGAAAAGACGGGTAACGCAAATTCCAAGTCTGAGGACCCTGTGCTTAAGGGTAGGGGCTTAGAGCTTACAGATCAGAGTGCTCTAAAGGTATGGGAGACTGCCCTCCACTTAGCTCCCTGGCTGCCCACTGGCAATTTGTTTGCGTGGGACACCTGGGACGGGGTGGAACGGCTCTCACGACAGAG
This sequence comes from Nannospalax galili, assembly GCF_000622305.1. Lineage (NCBI taxonomy): Eukaryota > Metazoa > Chordata > Mammalia > Rodentia > Spalacidae > Nannospalax > Nannospalax galili. The sequence goes on from NW_008340854.1 coordinate 3,372,409, forward strand.
GGAGATTCGCATGGGTATTGATCCTCCCTTAGGCTTCTACCCCACCATAGCTCCTAAAAGATATGTTTTAGAGCCGAGCCCTCTGTGCCCGTGGCACCGGAAGCAGGGGAGACCCAGAAGGACCCCTTCAACAATGACTAGGTTAGATTTGAGAAGGAAAGAGTGGGAGCATTTCCAGTTAATTTGAACCCGGGGGGTAACCGTCCTGCCCCCTGGTACCCCTGGGAGGCTAAGGACCTCAAGGAGTTAAAAAAGGCTGTGGCTGAGGATGGGCCTAATTCGCCCTGGGTGGATACGCTCTTTCAGGGACTAGCCCACCAGCTCTGCACCAGCAAGGATTGGCTAGATCTCGCTAAGGCCGTACTTCCTAGCTCCATCTTTATCAAATGGTGTGCCCTCTTTAAGGAGGAGTGCTGCAGCCAGGCAGAGAGAAATTTGGCGGCCAATCCACCAGACCCCATTACTCTTGGGATGTTGAATGGCTAGGCCAATCAATATTCTACAGGGGCACAGTAAGCCACTATTCCTATGCCTTACACTGATCAGGTTAGAGCCCTGGGACTCCCACATGGCGCAAGTTAGACAAGGGTCCTACTGAGGCGCCCTTTGCTGGAATTACTCAAAATCCAACTGAGCCCCTTCATGAGTTCATTGACTGGGTGGACCACCCCCCCCCCACAAGCTTCCCCCCCCTCCCACCCGGTCTGCTCAGAGAACAATTTACTAAGCTCCTTGTTTGGGATGGCATGAACTCGGATCACAAACTGGTTTGCACCAGCCTCAAGGAGAGGTCCATGGGACAATGGATAATAGCAGCTAAGGATGTGGGGACACAGACACACCAGACCAAGGCTATGACAACGGCATTACAGCACAGACAGAAGCCAAACTTTGGCCCTGTCTCAGGCATTTTCCGCCCTAGCTGGGGGACAGGAATTGGGGGGCGGGGCATGGTGAGAAAAGGGAAGCTGAGAGAACATGCTTTGGGTGCAGCCGACCAGGCCACATAAAGAAAAATTGCCTGGAGAGGGATAACCGGCCCAGACCTGGTGGAGGGGGCTCTGGTAAGGCCCCCTCCACCCCATGCCCATGGTGCCATTAGGGGTACCATTGGCAGAGAGAGTGCAGATCTAAATTTAATTTAGAAGGGAAACCTTTAAACTAGGTAAGGGGCAGCCTCTAGCCCCGACATCCCAAGGAGGAGTAGTGCATGGCCCCCCACAGGAAAGGGGTAGGCTCTTTGCCTTTACTTCCTATCCTGGTCTGCACCCTGCAGCTAATTGGACTGTCCCTATAATCCCTGGATTGAGACCAAAGATGGACATACTTACAGATGGGAAAAGGTTCCGATGCTTGATAGACACAGGCAGATGAGACTATCCTCAGAAAGCAGAAAGTTCCCTCCCGCTGGGCCCTCCTCCAAGGGACCTCAGATCATGGGCGTGGGGGAAAACACCTGGTCAGAGGAAGTAAAAGAATGGCTATGTTGGCAGGATGCTGACAGGGCTAAGGGCGAGTTTCGCCCTCTGGTGGCGACGGGGTTATCTGCCAACCTTTTGGGGCAGGACATTCTGGGGGAAGCCCAGGCATATATTACTACTGACAACAGGGCTTTTTATGAAGACATTCTTGACAGCAAGGAGGCCAACCGGTTGGGTGAGGAACTGTCCCGTCTTCACAATTACAGAGGAGAGCCTCCAAAGATTCCCCGGGTTCACCCTCAATCCTAGAGGCCACTGTCCCCACGGTACCAGCTATCCAATGGAAACCTGGGTTGCCTGTCTGGGTGGAACAGTGGCCAGCTTAACTAAGACTAAGCTACAGGCCTTAAGGCTACTTGTACAGGAACAGCTACAGCTTGGACATATCCGGCCCTCTACCAGCCCGTGGAACACCCCGATATTTGTTATCTGCAAATCCTCCAGTAAATGGAGGATGCTCCAAGACCTCCGAAAAGTCAATGAGAGGATGGTCCTGGTGGGTACCCCACTTCGGGAGTTGCCTTGGATCCCTGCCATTCCTTCCCATCTGTTGCTGGTGACTATAGACATTAAGGATTGTTTCTTCTCCATTCCCCTACACCCTGGAGACTGTGAAAAGTTTGCCTTCTCTGTCCCCTCACTCAAGTTTAGTTCTTCTGATGAGAGATTTGAATGGACCGTGCTACCACAAGGCATGGCTAATACTCCAGCCTATTGCCAAGAGCATGTAAGATCCCTCTTAGAGCCTGTGAGTCAACATCCTCAAGCCCTGGTATGACATATGGATGACATAATCTTGGGATCCCCCACGGCCCCCCAGCTAGGAAACCTGTTCCAACTCACTCAAAAATGTCTAGAGAAAGGGGGCCTCCATATCTCTGCAGATAAAGTACAGGTCATTCTGTCCCTTAGGATATTGGGGGCTGAACTTTCATTGGAAGGAGTCTCCACTAAAACCCCAGCTTGATGTCCCCCCGATGCTAACCCCGACAGGATTACAGCTATTGTTAGGAGAGATTAATTGGCTTTGATCATGGCTCCCTGTATCCACTGAGACCCTACAACCCTTGTTCCAGCTGCTGGCAGGGAAAAAGCTCTCAGACTTAATCTCTCTTGGTCCCCAACATCTTAAGACTTTCCGGGAGGTCCAAAAGGCTATAGATCGAGCCAAATTGACCCAGTATAACCCCTCCCAGGACTTGGAGTTCTGGGTGTTACCTGGGGAGTCCCTAATGACATCAGTCTTCACATAGGAGGGAAAGCCCCTCCAATGGGTTTATGCTTCCCTGGGAGGCACGCCGCGGGTATATACCCCCATGGACCAATTGGCAGACCTCCTGGAGAAGGGGTGTGAGCTGGCCCTAAGACACTATGGCCTGGACTCCCATAAGATTGTTGTTCCCTACTGCCTCTAAGACTTTAAATGGCTATGCAAAAACAACTATTGATTTGCCATAAGTCTAGAGGGATTTCTGGGAGCTCTGGACTGTCATTATGGACCTTACCGATGGGTAACTTCCTTCCGCTCCCTCCCCTGGAAGGCCTCCCGGCTTTTTTTTCTGCAGCTTCTGCCTGAGGCGTGCATGGTGTTTACCGATGGGGTCAACACAGAGCGGCAATGATTGTTTACTCAGGGGCAGATGAGGCCCCCATGGTCTTACCTACAGCCATGTAAAGGATCAGCCCAATTTAAGGAACTAATGGCTGTTGTCCTAGCTCTATCTAAGGTAAATGAGCCCATGAACTTATTCACCGACAGCCTATATGTAAAGAATCTTCTCCCCGGCCTTTTGGGGGCCCACATCAGAATGGACACAAATCCCATTACTCCCTTGATGATTCAGGCCCGTACACTGTTGCATCGCAGAAAAAAAAAAACATCTTTATCCAACATCTACGGGGTCATCAGGGCTTGCCTGGATTTCTTTCACATGGTAATGCTGAGGCAGATAAATTAGCTTCCGTACAGTTCATGACATCTTCTTTAGAACAAGCTCAGGACCTCCACATTCTCACTCATATCAATTGGAGGGGACTTCATAAGAGATTTCCCCAAGTTCCCCAAGTTCCTATCAAGAGAATTGTCCACACCTGTAAATCATGCCAGCCATTTCTTCAGGTGCCCCTGCTTCAACCACCAGGGGTAAACCCTAGGGGCCTTAAACCTAACTCTTTATCGCAGACTGATGTCACTCATTTCCCACCCTTTGGAAGCACATATTTGTGTCCATTGATACCTACTCCCATGCCTGTTGGGCCACGGCTCACACTGGGGAAAAGTCAAAACATGCTCAGAGTCATTTTCTCCAGTGTTTCGTGACCTTGGGCCTACCCCAAAACATCAAAACAGACAATGGCCCATGTTTCACAAGTAAAAGCTTACAAGACTTCTTTAAACTTTGAAAAATCCAACATACTACAGGCATCCCTTACAATCCCCAAGGCCAGGCCATTGTAGAGTGAAACCATCGAAACATAAAGCTTCAATTACAAAAACAAAAAGGGAGAGGTAGTCCTCACCTGCAATTGCTCCAGGCCTTGTTCACTATCAATATCCTTGACTCAAAAAAATCAGATCAAGTCCAAATTTCAAAAGCATTGGGGAAGACAGGAACAAAAGCCCGAGGTCTGGGTACGATGGAAAGACCCTATGACAGGAGATTGACAGGGCCCAGATCCACTACTAACTCAGGGCCAAGGCTTTGCATGCATCTTCCCCATAGGCGACCCTGTTCCGATATGGATACCTGCCCGAAATATTAAATTCCATAGTCAGGAGGTAATGAATCCTGATCAGCCTGATATGACTGCTAGGGATGATTAATATAAGCCTCCATGGATGAAAGTGTCCATGAGACAAGGCTCTTGTTTTCCTTTCACAGGTGATGAAAAGCCCTGGGTGGACCTTGTTGCTGGGCTTCATGGTGCTGGGTATCATGCTCACGGTTGATGGATTGTACTAATGTTCCTTTCAGTGCTTTTTATCCTTAGGTGCTTATTATGGCTCCTTCGACACCAAAAGTCTTCAAATAAGATCACTGCTCAAGTTCTCTTGGCCTTACAGTCTCCTGAGTCCCTGCCCCCTCCTAGGGTAGTCCATACATGGCTCTCTGAGCTCCAATAGGCTTGGTATGCCTTCCCAGGTGCTGGCCTGACCTGGACAGGGTCCCTTGTTCCAAAGCGAGCACCCTATGTCAATGATGGGTAAGATCCTCCTACAACAGGTACACCTAAGACAGGGTGTGCACAAGGCCAGGTGCGCTACCCAATGATGGTCAAGGCTTGATCGTGGGGAGGACAACCTAAGACAGACTAGGGTGCCTGGATTGAGGGGAGAGCTAGCCGCTGACCCTCTGGGAGCCGTCATTACAGGACAACAAGGGTGACCCGTGAGAAAATAGCCTACATAGGCCCAGCTAAGCCTGGGCATAAAACAAAAAGGGGGAGATGTAGGGCTCTCATAAGTGGCCAGGACAAATCAACAAAGATGATGCTGAGAGGAAGTGGGAGAGGGACAGCCAGCTTGTTTTGAAAGTCTTCAGACTGGCTGAGGGATACTTCCCCACTGCTGAGGAGTGCATAATCAGCACATGATCACCCTTAAGATCCATGAAATACTGCCTTCCTGCTCGATTGACCTTTAAACTGATTGGACACCCTCAGGGGGGAGGGGGATTGCCAGATACCTTTATAAGCTCTGTAATGCCTGCAATAAATGAGTTCCTGTTTGACCTGACTCCTTGTCGAGTCTGACTGCCCTCAGGAAGGAGGGGGCTGGCGGAACTGGCGACAGGGCGCTCACCTTTCCCTGACCTTACCTGTGGCGGGTTTCCCCTGACCGGGCTGCAGGACAGAACTGAGCTCTTTTAGGAGAACACGCCCCCCCCCCCCCCCCCCCCCCCGGCCAGCAGAGGCCACAGGGAGACCCTCTCATAAAAAAATAAAATAAAGCTGGGTGTGGTGGCGCACACCTTTAATCCCAGCACTTGGAGGCAGACACAGGCGAATCTCTGTGAGTTCAAGGCCAGCCTGGTCTACATAGTGAGTTCTAGGCCAGCTGGGGCTACAGGGAGACCCTGTGTCAAAAAGACAAAGTAAAATAAAAAATAAAAACCCCAACAGCATAAAAAAACAAACCCAGAGGTGTCCGTTTTCCCACACTCTCATCAACACCGACTGTTACCAATCTTAATTTTTTTTTTGTCATCCAACAAGGTTTCACCATTTCTTCATTTTGGCTTCAACACAGAGTGAAGGGCTCACTGCTCCCTCAATTCACATCTTCCCTACTCCATAATCTGCTCACCCCTGAGTGACTCTTCCTTAGCACTTGGGGCTTAGACGCTCCATCTGTCTCCTTTTAGAGAGCTCAAGGGTCATTTATTTACCCACATGGCGCCAGGGGAGGCTCAGGGACTATCTGGACAAGAAAGGACTCAGGTGCTGCCAACACAGGGTGCATTCTGGAAGAACTGAAAGATGATTCACCCTGTTACGGGTGGCAATGGTATTTTAGCAAATTCTTTTAAGAAAAACAATGTTTAAATAATGAGCCAGGTGCTGTGGTTCATACTCATAATCCCAGCATTTGGGAGGAGGATCAGGAGTTTAGGACTAGCCTCTGCTACATAGCGAGTTTGAGGCCAGCCTGGGCTACATGAGACCTTGTAGTCATAAACTAATTAACAAACAAAACAAAATAAAGCAATGCAAAAATTCTACAATAATTATTAAAACTTTCCAATTAAAATGGAATTATTTTAGAAGCCCCTGGATTCATCTGACCAGTATCCATGGCAACCCCTGGACACCAGCTGTCCGTCCATGATGGCTGCTCAGGATTCCTCATAGCTTTCGGTTTCTCTACAGCAATATTAATGTTTAATACTTAACTATAACGAAATGCTGGCTAAAAATAAAAATTATAAACAGTTTGATGAAATAAAGCAAATGGGGACCATAAAATGGTAATTCCAGAAATATGAATCAAAATGATCTTCATTCACCAGACTCACAAATTGCATTCAGCTAATCAAAATGTTTGTGTGGCTCATCATAGTGCCTCTTGTAGATCAGAAACCAAAGGCATAAAGAGAAAATACAGTGGCCATTACATCCAATTGGGCCTTTCATTATTAGGAAGACAGTCATAGCCCCTTGTTATTTTCAGAATGGCACTTGCACACAGCAACTGGAACCCTATTTCATTTCATCATTTAGACACAAAAACGTGGAAGCAATAAAAATAAACCATTTTTTTTTAAGTGCAAAAGGCATAAATTCCAAACATTCGGGTAGGAAAGCAGTTTTTGTCTACTTCTGATGCAATAATGAGTCATTAAATTTCATACATTTTAATATACAGCACATTTGTCCCTGTGCCAAAGACAACATGTTATTTTAAAAGTTATTTGTTAACAAAGCCTACTTTCCCCTTACATAATTAAATATTTTGTATTATTTGATAAAAAGGGAAGGTTGAGATTTTTTATATTATAGGCATTACTGTTTTAAACTATTCAGGTACCTAAAGTTAGTTTTATTTTACTTAAAAATCACTTCATTATTACATATCTTATATAATGACTGGAATGGTTTCAAGTTAATGGGGTTAGTGGCTCAGGCCTACAGAACCAGCACTCAGAAGGCAGGGGAAAGAGGATCTGGAGTTTGAGACCAGTCTGGGCTACATAATGAGCCCATATCTCACAAAACAGACAAAACAAAATTAACTTCAATGTATTAGTAATTGCTATGTGGGGAAAAGGATTCTCTAGTCAAAGCTAATAGATTTTTGAATTTAGAGCTGAGGAGCCTGAGGCCCAGAAGTAGCAAGAGACTTAAGCTCTTGTATGAACCAGTGATACCCAGGGCTAAGACTCCTAGCTCCCTGCTTTGGAAGCAATCTGGGGCCAGGGCGGGTGTGTGTGTAAGTGGTTTGTGGGGGTCTTGAGAGGGTTTCTCCTTATAGTTCTGGCGCCCTCTCTCCTACCTCCATTTCAGCATTAGCCCTTATAGCTTCTTTCCTGTGAGGCTTGGTTTCCTGGGGGCCTAAGCTATTTAATTTCCATTTATGAGGTGCAGCCTTCCCCTGCACACTGTGGAGATCAGTCACTATGTGCTGAGCCAATAGCACAGCAGATACATGATGGGGGTTGGGGATGCAAAGGGAAGCCAGACTTAATTGCGACTCTGCTGCTCCTGATGCATCAGGTAGGCTTTGGCTGCAGCTAAGGAAGAAGAGGGCAGATTCTCCAAATGCCAGTGGATTTGAGAAAACACTGTGAGTCCACAATTTTCTTGTTTACGGGGAAATGGGCCTCTTTCAACTCAGGGGGCAACAATAATCCCCACCTTACAGCAAACCATGCCTTTAACATCTCAGCCTGTTCCAACATTAAGTCAGGCCATTTTTTTTAACTTTTTTTTTTTAATGTTGAGAGTTTTTTATTTTTGTTGTTATATTTTACATGTATGTTTTGTCCACACATTTGGCCTTTAACATCTCAGCCTGTTCCAACATTAAGTCAGGCCATTTTTTTTTAACTTTTTTTTTTTAATGTTGAGAGTTTTTTATTTTTGTTGTTATATTTTACATGTATGTTTTGTCCACACATTTGGAAGCACACTGTACGTGTGCAGTGCCCACAGAGGCCAGAAGAAAGCATTGGATTGCCTGGAACTGGAGTTACAGATGGTTAACTATCATATGGGTGGCTGGGAATCGAGCCCGGGTTCTCTGTAAGAGCAGCCAGTGCTCTTAACTGCTGAGCCAGCTCTGCAGTCTCATGGGAGGAACTTTTTTCAAAGGACCAGTCTCTGGTGCCCTCAGTGACCCTGGACTTGCCCACCCATATTCCCAGGAGCTCAAAGGGTGGCACGATGTCAACATGTGCAGCATCTTATGACCTGCTTGGTGTCTGATGGATCCTGTAAGGTGCTGACCATCCTTTTCTGAGTTTCTCTGGTTGTGCCTCTCACAGTTCACAAAACCATGTAGGGACTCCTCATCTGGCGCCTTTCTCTACATAGATAATCCAGTCTTCACACAGCCACATGGCATCCACTATTTTGTTAGTTTATATCATTTTTGAAACCTGGTCTCAGATTGTAGCTCAAGCTGGTTTGCAACTCACTAGGTAGCCCAGGCTGGCCTCAAACTCACAGCAATTCTCTTGCCTCACCTTTCTGAGTACTGGAATTGCAGGTGGGAACTACCACATCTGGTTATCATTCAGCTTTCTAAAAACACCTTCATTGTAGTCTTCTGAAGAACCTGTTGCAGCCACATTGACAATCTGACCACTGTGACCTCTAGATCCACTTGAATTTCAAGTCTTTCTACATTTTGGTATGAAGCTACTGTTTAACATTTGTCACCCTAAAACCTGTTACTATGGTCAAGGCACCACCTAGATGACCACACTAATGACCTTAATTCTGCCCCAAGGCTTGCTCATGCTGGTTACCCCCTTCTAGTGCCCTGATCAATCTGTTGTTCACTCTTCTGGCTCTCCTAGAAGGTCACCACACAAGTTGGCAGGAGCTTAGGAGACGATATGAGTGGCAGACTGACCCAACTGGAAGAGGGGGTGGTGGGAGACTGTGGATATGGTTGCTATCTGAGAGGGGAGGGTACCCTGGGGAAGTTAGCAGATTAATATGTAAAGTGCCTAGGAAGCAAAAAAATTAATTTCTTTTGAAATGAGAAAAAAATGAATCCAAAGGACTATAATAATGAACATAATAGAGTCAGCTTGGATTCTATTAATTTTTACACCTTTTCAGTAGTAAAGTATATTCATCATACAAAGTGATGGGTTTCATGAGAGATTAAAGTTTCTTGGGTACTGTGTCCATATTCATACCTCTTTACCCTCTCCTATCCTCTTCCTTCATCCCACTAGTCGTCTTCCTCCTCCCAAGTCACCTCCCTCCTATTTTGTTTAAAAACAATTTGGGGTGCTAGTGAGATGGTTGAGTGGTTAAGGGCACTGGCTGCTCTTGCAGAGGATCTGGGTTCTGTTCCCAGCACCCACAGGGCAGCTAGTATGTCTATACCTCCAGTTCTGGGGGATCCAACCCCCTCACACCCTCTTCTGGCCTCTGAGGGCACTGCATGAACCTGTGCACTTAAATATATGTAGGTAAAACACTCACTTAAAATATAATTTTAAAAATTTCTTTTATGTATCTGTGTGATCCTCCAGAGCTAGACTTACAGGCAGCTGTGATATGGGTCCTGGGACCTGAACTTGGTCACCCTGCAAGAATAGTATGTGCTCTTTTTCCAAGAAATATTTATTACTTTTATTTTTTATGTGCATGAGTATATTGCCTGCATGTATTTAAGTGCACCCTGTTGTGCAATGCCCACGGAGGTCAAAAGAGGGCATCGGATCCCCAGGAACTGGAGATACCGATAATTGCTAGCTGCTTTGTGGGTGCTGGAAACCGAACCCAGGTCCTCTGCAAGAGCAACCTGTGCTCTTAACTGCTGAGCCATCTAGGCGATTTCATTTCCCTTCTTTATGAAATATCATAAAGTACAATTTTTAAAAGTCTTCAACGAAGGAAAGGGGGCCCCAAAGGGTCCTGGGTAAAGTATTTCAATTTTCTGGTTTTACAAAAGGCCTTTAATCTCGGTACTCAAGGAGGCAGAGGCAGGTGGATCTCTGTGAGCTCTGGGCTAGCCTGGTCTACATAATGAGTTCCAGATCAGCCAGGGCTACAGAGTGAGGGCCTGTGTCAAAAACAAACACCCGGAGATTCTGATCTTTGTATGAGATCTTTTGATTTTAAAAATGTTGAAAGAGTTTTAAAGAGTTTGTAGCTCCCAAAGAAAACCAGGAGGCTGCAATCTCTTCAGCCGGGGGAGGAACCAGGGCCGCGGGAGGCCTGGCTAAACAGGGGTCAAGGCGGGGGCCCTCCGCTCGGGGCCTGCAGGGGTGGCTCGCCGCTCCGCCTTCCGCGAGCTCCGCCCGCAGGCAGGGGGTCGAAGGCCTGGACGCCACTGCAGGGGCTGGCGCCCCATGGGGTCGCAGCTCCGGGACCCCCAGGGCCCGCGCTTCCCCGGCTCCGAACGTCCGCGCTCGGCCCGCCCCTCGGGTGACGTCACGGCGATTGCGCAGCCCGCTACCGGCGCTGGGAGAGGCGGCTCGAGCCGAAGCCCGGCGGAGGATGCGGGTGGGAGCAGGGCCGGTTCCCCAACGCCGCCCCGGCCCGCACGCTAACCCGCTCCTCGTCCCTAGGGGGACACACGCAGGATTCCCGGCTCGCTCGGTCTCCCGATAGCGACTCGCAGTGGCGAGTCCGGCCCGAAATTGCGGAAGGCGTGGGTCCGAGCCACGACCGCGTCCATTGGATGCGCATGCTCCATAGAGGCCCGAGAGCGAACCCTGATAGAGCCTTCGCGAGGCCGGCTCAACGGAGCTCCAGTGGCGCAATCGGTTAGCGCGCGGTACTTATACAGCAGTACATGCAGAGCGATGCCGAGGTTGTGAGTTCGAGCCTCACCTGGAGCACGTCCCTTTTGGATGTCTGCAAGCCTCTCTGCTGTTTTAGCTTCAAGCACGGAAAGGAGTTAGTCTACCTCTAGTTCCTGTCACTTTGCCCCACGCCTCGGAAGGGGGTCCCGGTTCTCGTTTTCGGAGCTATTGTGCAGCCACCGCACAATATCCAACAGTGGGGTCCTGACATCCTTTTCCTGGTCCGTAGGCGGGTGTTTAAAAGGCATCCAGGGCCGGGTACGCAGACGGGAAATCCCGGGAACTGCACCCTCTGGGCTGTGGGGCTCCTCTGTACCTGGTGGCTTCCTGCGGCCCGGAATGAGGTCCGGGGTCCCAGCCGGTGCCCTCGCCCGAGGCGGGGTCCAACCTGGCCGGATGTCCCCACTTGCAGTCCAGGACCAAGTGGAGCGGGGATTCGGGCCCCCAGGACTGGAGCCTCCTTCCGGCTCAAGGTACCCCGCCCTCCCTGGGCATGTGCAGCTGGCGACAAGTGTCTGGGTTAATTTCTCTTCCGCATTCCTGAACCCAAACTGTCACTCCGGAATAATGGCCACCCCAGCCGAAGGATAGACCCAGGAGGAGCCCCGTGCCTATTGGGATGTGACAAAGTCCCCCCACCTCACCTAATTCTGGGGCTCAGACCCCAGGCACTCCAACTCCACCTTTGGCTCACCCATTCATCCTCAACAGGACAGAGGCCTTAACCCCCTTTTAGAAATCCAGCCCAGGCCTGGAAACAAATACAAACTCTGCCCCCCCCCCCATCCCCAGATTTATTTTTTCTTAAAAACAAAACGAAAAATAAAACGGGAGTTACTGAGATTTAAATAACTCACCATAAGCCAGCCATTTAAAGTATACAACCCAATGTGTTTTAGTATAGTCACAGCTACCGGCAACCCCTCACCACAGTCAATTTGGGGATACTTTTATCATCTGAAGAAGAAACCCATTTTCTTTTAGCTGTCCTCCCTCTGTTTTCCTGTCACACAATGCCCTTCCTCCTGATCTTAAACAGCCACCAAACCACTTTGTATCTCTGTGGACTTCCTTATTCTGGCCACTCAAATGAAATTTGTACAATATCTCACTGTATTCTTTCTGAGAGAGAGAGAGAGAGAGAGAGAGAGAGAGAGAGAGAGAGAGAGAGAGAGAGAGAGAGAGAGAGAGAGAGAGAGAGAGAGAGAGAGAGAGAGAGAGAGAGAGAGAGAGAGAGAGAGAGGAGGAGGAGGACAGGAGAGGAGAGGGAGTCTCCTTGTAGCCCTAGCTGGCCTGGAACTATGTAGACCAGGCTGCTTCAGTCTTAAGGCAATCTACCTGCTTCTGCCTCCCAAATGCTGGGATTAAAGATGTGGGAGCCACCATGCCTGGTACATTTCCTTTTAAAAAATTTTTGTTATGTGTGCAATATGTATGTATTTACATGCACATGCCACAGCACACGTGAGAGGAAAACTTGGGGGGAATTGGTTCTCTCCTTCCATCTTTAGGTTGGTCCTCAGACTTGCAAAGTTAACACTTTTATCAGCTGAGCGACCTCACATGCCCCTCACTATTTTTCTTTTTATGACTGGATAATATTCTCAGATTTGGTAGAAGCTGGGGTGAGAGTAGAGCCAATCCCAGAAAATGTTCCTGACAAATGACGAGGTTCGATTTAATGGAGATTGTAATATGTCTGCATTCAGTTCAGAGTTCAGTGTGTGGTGTTGCCTGGCTTGGCAGCTTGTAGACCTGAGATTGGAAATCTGTGTGACCTCCACTGTGCCAGCAACTGCTGTGAATGCCAACCAATTATTAATGTGTTATCGTATAATGCATTGCATGGTGTGATGTCAGGGGGTCACAAGGCAATCTGTAGAACAAATCTAACCCGCGGACAGGTTTCATTTGACTTTCCAGAACTGGCTTACAAAGTGTTTACATTTAAAAAATCATTTTACATATTGGGCAAAATTCACAGAACAGAATGGCCTTTCAGAAATGCCCTGCTTGCTAGCTTCTAATGAAAACTCAGAAAACAGGCCATCTGGAGCCCATATTCTTCCATGGCGGCCTTGGCTGTTCCCCTTTGGATGTCTCTGCAGTCTGGTCTTCCACTGTCCCAGCTCCCTTCCCTTATCTCCCTGCAGAGCTGGGGGCCAGATGCTAGATTCACCCTGGTTCAGTTGACTCATTTGCTCCTTCTATGCAGCCCAGGCTGAAGGCTGGCTTGGAACTCAGGATCCTCCTGCCTCAGACACCTGCGTGCTGGGGTTATAGGCATGTATCACCACATCCACTTTAAGCCTCTTTCTCCCCACCACTCCCAGCAAATTTATTAAAATAATTCCACCTTTATTGAAGTGGCTGATCTCTCTCCTTGCTCTCTATTTCTCAACTTCTCTGTCTCTTCCCCCTTAAGTTTATTAAACACAAAACAATCCCCTCCATCTTTGTTGAGGTGACAGATCCCCCACCTCCCCTCATTTCTTTCTCCCCCTCAAGTTTATTAAACACAAAATAATGCTCTCCATCAATATCATTATTGAAGTGGCTAACTGCATCCATGACCAAATCTACCTCTGAGCTGGAAGGCTGGGCCAGCTCCAGCATTGGGGCAAATGGATGCCCTTGACTACCATGCTGCAGAATTATCTCCAACAGCCATACTTCAGGGTTTCTTAAAGATTTACTTTTTTTTTTTTTTTTTTACTTTTTATGTATGAGTGCTTTGCCTGCACATATGTGTGTGCACCATGTTGCATGTTTGGTGTCTATGGAGGCTAGAAAGAGAACATCAGATCCCCTGCAACTGGAGTTAACAGGTGGTTGTCAGCTGCCATATAGGTGCTGGGAACTGAACTCTGGTCATTTACAAGAGCACCACTGAACTCTCTCTCCAGCCCCATATATTGGTTTTGAATGAGTGATGTTTTTTAAGTATATAATAAAAGTAAAAGAATAGAGAGCAGATGGAAATAGAAACAGCAGAGAGAGAGAGAGAGAGAGAGAGAGAGAGAGAGAGAGAGCAGAATATCTTCACATCAGGCATGCAAAACAGCCAGCAGAGGGGCTGGAGAAAGAGGTCAAGTGGTTCACAACCACCTGTAACTCTAGCTCCAGGCGATCCAATACCCTCTCCTGGCCTCCTCAGACATCTGCACTCATGAACATATACCCCCCCACACACATATACATAATTAAAAATAAATCTTTAAAAAATCCAATAGGGGAGCTGGAGAGATGGCTTAGCAGTTAAGAGCACTGGCTGCTCTTGCAGAGGACCTGAATTTGATTCCCAGCATCCACACAGCGGCTTATGATCATCTGCTACTCCAGTTTTAGGGGCTCCAACACCCTCTGCTGGCCTCCTGTGGACATTACACACATGGGTACACTTACAAACTTGCAAGCAAAGCACTCATACACATCAAAATAAAACTAAAAGTCCAGTAAGGACAATTGGAGTAGCCCAATTGAGAGGGCAGACAAAAGGTAACATCATCAAATCTGGGGTTGACCAACATCCAACAAAAGCTGTCTGGGAAGCCACACTGAGGCATTCAGCCGCAGTTCCAGGTTGAGAGTCCTAGATGGATCAGTGTCCTCTTGAGTGAAGTCTCCAAGCAAAGGAACAAATAGCAAGTGGAGATGACATCATCTCATCAGGCACAGTCATTTATCAGAAACTGCCTGGGAAGCTGAGGTAGTCAGCTGGAGCGCCTACTGGGAGAGTCTTCTCTGACCTCTCCATGGATGAGCTTCTCATGGCTCAATTTCTGGCTTTCTAGTCTCAGTCTCACTGCAGGTACTTTTAAGTCATGAGATAAACAATAGTAATCTCTGTTGGAAATAGTTTGCCTTCTAGCTGTTCTCAAGGACACCATGGTTTTACTCTTGTGCTTTTTGCTGTTCTTCCTTCTCTGTCACAGAACTGGGGAGGCAGCCCATCCCCAGACAAGGGGTCTTTCAGGACACTTTGAGACAAACATGCTTAGGTCTGAAATGGTAGGGTCAAACCCACTTCCAGAGCCAGCTTCTCAGGGAGCTCAAACAGCACAAGGCAGTTTACCAATACAATGTACTTTATAGCTGTCATCAACCCCTCCTTGAAGAGGAGTTCATAACTGGCCATCTGGTTCGTCTTGGAGGGCAACATCGTGGTGGTTACAGGGTTTGAGGTTGAGGCTGGGAAGAAAAGCCAGTTAAGTCTCTTTTAATCTACATGAATTCCCTTTTGTCTCCCTTGTTGACCTTTATAATTCCCCACGGAATTTGGCCAGTCGAATCCTCTGTGTGCCTTTCAGTCACTCACAGAACTGCATAATATCCAGATTTATTTGCAAAATACATATTCCAGCTGGTGCTATCACAGAAAGTACGCAATGTCTGGCTGACCTTCATTTTAGCAAGGCTAATTTTTATTAGCATATAGTAATTATACATAACACGATGTATATGACATGATGATGACATTTTCATACATGTACATTAAATACCTCTCCCTCCCCCAGCAACCATTAACTGATCATTGGCGAGGGTGGGGTTTACAGAGCCCCTCCCCAGTAAGGTTAAATTTTTAAAATTATTATTACTCTGTGTGTGTGTGTGTGTGTGTGTATGAGATGTGTGAGTATGGGTGCACGTGTGTCATAGTATGATTGTGGAAATCAGAGGACAGCTTTCAGGAGTTGCTTCTCTCCTTCCTCTGTGGGTTCTGGGATTGAACTCAGGTCATCAGACTTTGGCAGTAAGTACTTTTACCCTCTGAGCCCTTTTGCTATCCCTACTGAGGTTAATTTTGATTACTAATATTGAATGTGTTCATTCTAACCTATCCTTTAGAGAATCCTCATTGGCCTCCAACCTATTGGTTTTAGCAACTGCTAATGAGCTTTATTTAGATAGATGATGATTACGATGGTGATGATGATGATGATGATGATGACAATGATTGTTTGTTTGAGACAGGGTATCATTGTATAGTCCGGCCTGGCCTGGATCTCACTATGTAGCTGAGACTGGTTCAGACTTTCGATTCTCCCTCCTCTAACACCCAAGTGTGCCCATTTAGGTTGCTATGTAAATGGAGAAGAGAAATAAAAACAAGAAACCAGGACACAAACTAGTGTTCGTAAACAGTTTTGTTATTTCTGGCCTCTAGCCAGGACAAAACTGCCCATAAAACCCAAGACTACTCTTAGCAAGACAGAACTGGTTGTGAAGGACAGAAGCAGGGTTACTTGCTTCCGAGGTCCTGCTCTGAACTGCCTGACTGGCTCCTTTCTCTTGTTCTTATCAGAATGGTGCGGGAGTACAGGCCTTCTGAGTACAGACCTTGGCAGCTGCCTTAGCTGGTCTGGGAGGGTCTGGGGATAAAATACTCTTGGAGCAGGACATTAATTTAATTCTGAGCTTCATCCCACAAACAAGGCAGGATGGCCGCTGACTTAATGATACAGGGGCCTGGGCATGCCTTCTTTTGCTTTTCTCCCCCACCCCCAGCATTACATTTAGTTTATTTGGGAACACTTTCTTCGCTGACAGTGAATATCCAAACTTCATCTTATTTTTTAAATTTTGTGTATGTTTTTAATTTTAAAAAATATTAAAAATTATGAGTGTTTTGCCTGCATGTGTAAGTTTACCTGTGTTGTACAATGTCCTCAGAGACCAGAAGAGGGTTCATTAGATCCCCTGGAACTGGAGTTATGAACCAAACCCAGATCCTTTGCAAGAACAGCCAGTGTTCTTAACTGCTGAGCCATCTCTTCAGCCCCTGTTTTTTTGTTTTCGTTTTTGTTTTTTCTTTTCTAGACAGGGTCTCAATGTAGCACTAAGTAGCACTGGCTAGCTTGGAACTCACTATGTAGACCAGGCTGGCCTAGAACTCACAGAGATAGGCCTGCCTCTGCTCCCAAGTGCTGGGATTAAAGACAGGTGCCACCACACCTGGCCCTATTTTATTGCATTTTTAGGAAGAAAAGAGTTTTATTTCGGTTCATGGTTCTGGCTCCAGACTGAGAGTCTATATCTTGTTATGGCTTTCTTTTTTAAAAATATTTTTATTGATTTTTTGGGTTTATTTCATACATAAAATAATCTTTATATCCCCTTCCCCTTTAGCACCCTCCCATAGCCCCCCCCCCCAGACTGGAATTCCTATATTCTGTCATTTGTGTTAAGGCCTATTATGTAAAGTTAGTGTCCTGAGATGCAAGTTCAGCCACCAGGGTTTAGTCAGCCTATCTAGAGTCTCTCTTCAAGAAGATCAGCTCCTCCTCACCCAGCAGTAATCAGCTGCCAATAATTCTTCAACTAAGATTAGGGCCTGCTGTTCATTTCCACAGTTCTGTGCTGGGTTTTTGTCTGCCTAAGTTAGTATGGGTCTTGTGCATGCTGACATCATTGCTGTAGGTTTGTATGAGAAGGGTGCCAGGTACCTGTAGGACCATTTGGTATAGTCATGTACCTCCTCACTGACTCTTACAATCTTTCTGCCCCTTCTTCTGCAATGGTCCCTGAGCCCTGGGTGTGTGGATCTCAATATAGGATTCCTGTCGAAGGACCAACACCCTGCAGACTCTTATTCTCTGCATTTTGGCTATCTGTGGCCTTTTGTGTTCCTGGCCCTCTGTTGCATGAGAGGGTTTCATTGATGAGAATTGAAAGACGCATTAGTGTTCTCTTCATCCCTTGTTCTATGTTCTGTGAGTCTTATGTGTAGAGGTTGAATCCTACATGTGCCACTTAGGCTTGGGCAACTCACAGACAATTTGTGTGTGAGCCTGGTGGTGTAACTCTGTAATAAAAGTTACATTGACTGGGATACTTGTTTATAAGGATTTGATGCTAGGAGCCACAAATGAGGAGAACATACTCCTTTTGTTTTTCTGAGCCTGTGTTATTTCACTTAGTATAACGGTTTCTAGATCCATCCATTTACCTGGAAATTTCATTATTTCATCTTTCTTTACTGCTGAGTAGAACTCTATTGTGCATGTACCACATTTTCATTAACCACTCGTCAGTTGAGGGCACTTAGGTTGCTTCCATCTCTTAGCTATTATGAAAAGAGCGGCAGCAAACATGAATGTACAAATGTCTCTGCAATAGGATGGGTCTTTGGGTATATGCCAAGGAGTGGTATAACTGGGTCATATGGTAGGCTCATTTTTATTTTTTTGAGTTCTCCACATTGCTTTCCATAGGGGTTGCACGAGCTTGCAATCCTACCTGCAGTGAATGAACACTCCCCTTTCTCCACATCCTCACCAGCATTTGGTATCATTTGTTCTCTTGACCTTAGCCAGTCTGACTTAAGTAAGAAATTTTAAGGTGGTTTTAATTTGCATTTCCCTAATTACTAACAATGTTGAACACTTTTAAAAATGTTTCTTAGCCATATTTATTTCTTCCTTTGAGAACACTGTTTAGATCTTTAGTCCATCTTTTAATTGAGTCATTTGTTTTCTTGATTGTTTTTTGAGTTCTTTTTTTCATTATTTATTTATTTTTAGAAGGAGCATTACATTATAGCTTTAATATACTCAATGACAGTTTCCAGAGCAAAGATACATGACTCTTTCAAAAGCGGCTATACAATTTTTAGGTTTGCTGTTGAATTCAGTATAAGCCCTGTAAGACATTGTTTCTTTCTTTTTTTTAAAGTTTAGAGAAAGCCTTTAATTGAGCTTGGGGAGTCCAGTTATTTAAGAAGAAAACTGTGTGTTCCTGATAGTGCTCACAATAGCGCCTTGGCACAGGGAATTTTAAAGACGTAGACTAGGTTGTTGTCAGTAACTTGTTATCTTCCTCTGGGCATCCATCCCTTATTCCTGTAGACTGATGACACAGTGTTCTTGCCCCGGGCCTTCTGAGTCCAGAACAGGGTCCTCTGTGGCATCTGGAGTATGATTTCAAGTCTCCAGATTGTTAACAGATATAGTTACCTGTGAAAGATCTTTAAACCAGGGAGCTGGCAAAATTTAATCCTTGTTTTCTCAGAAACAACAAAAAAAAAAAGACTTCAACTGAAAATATCCATGGTGTAATATCTTTTTTAATTATTTATTTATTAACCACATACTTAGAAGAAGCATTTCATTACAACAGCATTGACATATTCAATAAGATGCATCTAAGCTGAGCTAAGATGCATCTCTTTCAAAATTGGCTGTAAATTTTTAGGTTTACA
>NW_008340854.1:3392179-3392622 GCF_000622305.1 Nannospalax galili
ATGCGTCTCTAATCTGTATGTATCTGATTATTACTAGTCATAATTGGTTGCACTTGGATCCTTGGCACCTTTGTATGTCTATAGAGTCATCAGGTAGATGTCAATGGTAATGTTTATCACCTCTACTAATTAGCATAATGTAAATTTCCATGCTTCTTCCTCAAATATAATACATTTTTTAAAATTTGAGATTTTTTTTGTGTGTGTATATCACAAAGACCATCCCAAACCATCTTATTTACTATACACCCACGTCTCAGATGGCACCCTCCCATAGCCTCCCTCCCCCCACTAGAGCCCTTATACTCTTGATATCCTTGCTACTGTCTGCTGTGTTGTCAGCACCCCCAGCCCTTCCCCACTACTTGCCCTTCTGGTGAATATAGTCAGCTTATCTAGAGGGCTTTGTTTTAGGAGGGTCAGCTGTTCCTCTTCTAGCAGCA
>NW_008340854.1:3393066-3393862 GCF_000622305.1 Nannospalax galili
TTACAGGACATTTTGAGAGATGTTCATAGTCCCCTGGAACTAGTCAACCTAGGATGGCAAGGAGCAAAAACTGTCCTTTATGGCCCTCCTACCAAATTATTATAGGCCTCAAAGTATGTCTGTTAAACATCCAAGAAGGTTAGTTCCACCAGTCTGGTACTTTCAATTACTGTGTGTCATGTAGATAAATCTTGGGCAAAGACAACTTGTTTTCAGACAAACCTTACCTAGACATATATTTCTTGATCTGCTATGTATAATTTGTCAGTAGGTTGTAGGAGTAATATGGTTCCCTCTGGTTTTCAAAACTAGCTAGGCATTATTTACCTCTCGCATTGTCTCACCTCTCCACCATAGTTTTCCCACTTAAGGTGCCCCCATTTCCCCTTTTTCTCCCTTAATAATACACTTCTCCTACGGTCCTATCTCTCTTGAGCTCCTTCTTTCCCCAACCCCTAGTTCCTTGTATACCCTTCCCTTCCCCCTCCCTTAAACTAACCCAGTTTTTATCCCTATATCCCTTATTAAGGCCTGTTTTTTACTGTTCTTCTCTTTCAGGTTCTCTCTTTTCCTTTACCTCCCTGTTTCCTTTCCATTATCCTGGTTCCTGTAGTTATGTCTGGATACATACTCACTTAGTTTGGTTCTAGGATCCACACATGAGGGAGAACAAATGTTGATTTTCTTTCTGAGTCTGTGTTACTTCACTTACTATAACATTTTCTAGTTCCATCCATTCACCTGGAAATTTCATGATTTTGGTTTTCTTTACCTCTGAGTAGAACACCATTATGAA
>NW_008340854.1:3394162-3394583 GCF_000622305.1 Nannospalax galili
ATAGGGTTTTAGCAAGTTTGCAGCCCCACCAGCAGTCGATGAGTCTTCCCCTTTCCCTTCATCCTCTCTAACATTTGGTACCATTTGTTTTCTTGATCTTAGCCAGTCTGACTGGGGTGAGGTGAAATCTTAGTGTTGTTTTAATTTTCATTTCCCTAATTATTAGTGATGTTGCACATCTTTTAAGATGTTTCATAGCCATCTTGACTTCTTCTTTTGAGAACCCTCTGTTCAGCTCCTTACCCGATCTTTTAATTGGGTTGCTTCTTGTCTTGATTCTCTGTTTTTTGAGTTCGTTATATATTCTGGATATTAAACCTCTGTCAGATGTGTCGCTGGTGAAGATTTTCTTCCATTCTGTGGCTTTTCCAATTGCTTCCCTGACTGCCTTCTTTGATGTACAGAAGCTTTTTAGTTTAAT
>NW_008340854.1:3394730-3395515 GCF_000622305.1 Nannospalax galili
TTAAAATCTGGTATAGTAATCCCCCCAGCATTGCTCTTAGTTCTTGTGCTTCCATATGAATCTTAGGATAGATTTTTCCAATTCTGTGAAAAATTGTCATGGAAATTTGATTGGCATTGCATTGAATGTATAAATGACTTTTGGTAGGATGGTCATTTTCACAATATTAATTCTTCCAATCCATGAGCATGGGAGGTCCTACCATCTTCTGATGTCTTCCTCAATCTCTTTAAAGATTTAAAAATTTCATTGTAGAGCTCTTTAATATCTTTGGTCAGGTTTATTCTGAGATATTTTATTTTATTTGCAGCTATTGTGAAGGGGAGTCTTTCCATGTACTCTTTCTCTGATTGCTTGTTATTGGTATATACAAAGGCTATAGACTTTTGTAGGTCAATTTTGTAACCTGTCACTTTACCGAACATGTTAATAATTTCTAGGAGTTTTCTGGTGGAATTTTTGGCATCTCTTAGATATAATATCATATCATCTGCAAAAAGGGATAATTTGATCTCCTCTTTTCCAATTATTACTCCTTTAATTTTCCTGCTCTTGTCTTATTGCTCTTGCAAGAGTTTCAAGCACTATGTTAAAGAGGAGTGGAGATAGTGGACAGCCTTGCCTGGTTCCTTATTTCAATGGGAATGCTTATAGTTTTTCTCCATTTAGAATGATGTTGGCTATGGGTTTGTTATATATGGCGTTAATTATGTTGAGGTATGTTCCCTCAAGTCCAATTCCCTGTAGGACTTTGAACATAAATATATGTTGAATTTTGTCAAAAG
>NW_008340854.1:3395827-3396817 GCF_000622305.1 Nannospalax galili
TTTCATTTTCTATCTTTTTGAATAAATTAAGTAGTATTGGATGCAGATCTTCTTTAAATGTCTGATAGTATTCTGCTAGTATTCTGATAGTAAATCCACGTGATCCTGGGCTTATTTTAGTCGGGAGGTTTTGTATTACTGTTTCAATTTCTTTATATGTTATGGGTTGTTTAAACTGTTGATCTTTTCTTGGTTTAACTTTGGTGATGCCAATGATTTTAGATATTCATCCATTTCTTTTAGGTTTTCAAATTTAAAAGAGTATAGGTTTTTAAAGTATTCCCTTATAATGTGCTGGATCTTTTGAGTGTCTGTTGTGATGTTTCCCCTTTCATCTCTGATTTTGTTGATTTGCATTTGCTCTTTCTTTCTTTTGGTTAACTGGGCTAGGGGTCTGTCTATCTTGTTTAGATTTTCAAGTAAACAGCTCTTAGATTCACTGATTCTTCACATTGTTTGCTTTGTTTGTATTTCATTAATTTCTGCTCTGATTTCTGTTATTTCTTCTCTTCTGCTGGGTTTGGATTTCATTTGTTCTTGCCCTTCCTGTGTCATGAGTTGCAATGTTAGGTCATTTATTTGGGCTCTTTTTAATTTTTTAATGTAGGCCCTTAGAGCTATAAATTTCCCTCTTAGGACTGCTTTGAACATGTCTCAGAGGTTATGCTGTGTTTTATTTTCCTGAATTCCAGGAATTCTTTTATTTCTCTCTTAATTTCTCCTTTTACCCACTCACTGTTTTAGGAGTGTGTTGTTTTATTGCCATGAGTTCATGTACTGACTAGGTCATCCAGTGTTGATTTTGAACTTTATTGCATTGTGGTATAATAGAATACATGGAATTATTTCAATTTTTATGGAATTATTTTAATTTTTTGTATTTGTTGAGGTTTGTTTTGTAGACAAGTGAAATTATAGATCTGGTTTTCTTCCTGAAGATTCATTCATAGGGGATGGAATTTTAAAAACCTGGTCAGATGCATGACTTTA
>NW_008340854.1:3397392-3398039 GCF_000622305.1 Nannospalax galili
CTCCCAGAACTCTCTGAAGGGCTGGTTTTGTGGACAAGAATTCCTTCAGCCTATTTATGTCATGGAAGATTCTTCTTTCCTCTTCAACTATGATAGACGTTTTGGCTGGGTAAAATAATCTGGGTTGGCACCTGTGGTCATTTAGAACTGGGACTATTTTGGTCCAGGCAGTTCTGGCTTTCATTGTTTGCACTGAAAAGTTAGCTGTAATCCTAATGGGTTTTCCTTTATATTTGACTTGTTGTTTCTCTTTTGCAGCTTTCAGTATTGTCTCTTCGTTTTGTACGTTTAATGTTTTTACTATGATGTGCCATGGAGAGTTTCTTTTCTGGTCCTGTATGGTGTTCTATATGCTTCTTGTATTTGCATAGGCATGTCTGTCTTTAATTTTGAGAAATTTTCTTCCACGATTCTGTTGAAGATCTGGTCCATGCCATTATCTTGGGATTCGTCTCCTTCCTGTATGCCTATGATTCATAAGTTTGGTCTCTTTATGATGTCACACAATTCTTGCATATTCCATTCTTGTGTTTTCTTAAATTCTTCAGTCTTTGCTCGAGTGGTCTAATTTGTCCACTTTATCTTCTAGCCTTGATATTCTGTTTTCCATTTCATTCATTTGATTGGTGAGGCTTTCTCCTGTCATT
>NW_008340854.1:3398348-3417938 GCF_000622305.1 Nannospalax galili
TTATGTGTATTTGTGTTTACTTTTTGGGCATGAAAAGCTGGTTCATCTAAGCTTCCAGTCTGGAGTAGCCAGATTGCTTTTGTCTTCAGGAGTTCCCACAGAGGCCCAAGTCAGATGAGGATCATATGCTTTCAGGCTCTCTTAAGGTCTGGCTCCCTCCAGGAAAGATTTTAGCCTCAGGAATTTGGGGGTTGGACTAGCCTGGGAGCTGGGCCCAGGAAAGATGCTGGTCTCAGGCAGCTGGTAGCCATGCCACCCAGAGATGCAAAGGAAGATGGGGGCAGGAAGCGGCCCCAAGTGCCCCTGGGTACTGCACTGAGGAGCTGGGTTGGTCTGAATGCAAAGGACCAGGAAGAGGAAAGGTCAGCCCAGGAGGAGGCTGGGAAGACCCAGGGAAGCAGACCCAGGGAAGCAGAGGGAGGTGAGGGTGAGGCCAGGCCCAGAGCACCCCTGGGGACCTGTGAAGGAACTGAGTTGGTCTGGATGCAAAGGATAGGGCAGCAGTGGTGGTTCCCCAGGTGTCTGGGGTGCCAAGACAAGGAATGGGACAGGACCCAGGCTAGGAGGAGAGACTGGCAGGGGAGATGGGAGGGTGAGTGAGGCTGGGGGAGTCAAGGCGCAGAGGGGGCAATTGACTTACCCCGGAGAGAGAGGCCTGTGGGTCGGAGAGAACTTTTTTTGAGTTCTTTTCAAAAAATATTTTATTTATTATTTTTATTTTATGTGTATTAGTGTATTGCCTGCATGTAGGTAAGTGCATCCATGTTGTGCAATGCTGTGGAGGACAGAAGAGGCTGTTGGATCCCCTGGAACTGGAGTTATGGACAGTCATTAGCTGCCATGCAGGTGCTGGGATTTGAACCCGGGTCTTCTGCAAGAACAGTGTTCTTAACTGCTGACACATCTCTCCAGCCCCATTTTTTGAGTTCTTTATACATTCTGGATCTTAAAACCTCTGTCAGATGTGTTACTGGTGAAGATTTTTTTCCCCCATTTTGTGGGGTTTCTCTTCACTTTCTTGTTTCTTTTGCTGTACAGAAGATTTTTAGTTTTATGAGGTCCCACTTGTTGATTGTTGACCTTAATTCCTGAGCAACTGTTGTCCTATTTAGAAAGTCCTTTGCTACACCTATATCTTGTAGGTTGTTGCCAATGTTTCTTCTAATAGTTTCAAACTTTCCAGTGTCACGTTGAGGTCTTTGATACATTTGGAGTTGACTTTTGTTCAAGGTAAAAGATAAGGATCTAGCTTCATTCTTCTACAGGTGGAGATCCAGTTTTGCCAGCATCATTTGTTGAAGATGCTGTCTTTCCTCCATTGTGTGTTCTTGGCACTTATATCAAATATCAGGTCTTAGCAAAGAAGTTTAGGATAGAGTCTGAGTAGTCCAACAATGGCTGCACCACACTGGAGAGGCTGAGAATCCAGTAATTGCTCAGTCCACAAGGTTGGATGTCTCAGTAGTCCCAATCTGGCTGCTGAAGGCCTGGAGGATTCTGGGAGATCTGCTAATCTTCAGCCTATGTTGGAATCCAAAGAAGTTCACAGCTGCAAGACAAACTCACCAGTGAGAGAGAAAGCAAGGGGCAAAAAAGCCTTGTTATGGCTTTCTTGATGCAGAATTCCAAAGCAGTGTGTGACTTCACAGGCTAAGAGACAGTAATCAGCTTTGGTCTCTCTCTTTTTTTAAAAAAAAATGTGTATGAGTGTTTTGCCTGCATGTATATTTGTGTACCACGTGCATGAAATGCCCATGGAGGCCAGAAGAGGTCATCAGGTCCCCTGGAACTGGAGTTACAGGCAGTTGTTATATCTGTGGGTGCTGGGAATTGAACCCAGGTCCCCCAGAAGAGTGGCTGGTGCTCTTAACCACTAAGCCATCTCTCCAGCCCCAAAACATCATCATTTTTTAAATTAGATTTTTAAATAAATTTGCTTATATGCAGAAAAGCAGCATACTAGACAAGTAATACGATGTGCTCTCCAGCTTATGTAGACTAGGACTGATTTGAACAATTAGTAGAATCCATTTTCTTTTTAAATATATTTTATTTTATGTATATGCGTGTATTGCCTGCATGTAGGTAAGTGCACTCGTGTCATGCAATGCCTATGGAGGATGGAACTGGAGTTACAGACAGTTGTTAGCTGCCATGTGGGTGCTGGGATTTGAACCTGGGTCTTCTGCAGGAATAGCCAATGTTCTTAACCACTGAGCCATCTCTCCAGCCCCTAGAATCCATTTTCAAAGATCCTCATACCTATGTTTGAGAAGGCAGCCACAAATCTTGCATTCTCAAAGCTGCAAGTGCAAGAACTACTTGTTAGCTGGGGTGGGAGTTGAGGCTCATCCCTATAATCCTAGCACTCAGAAGGCAGAGACAGAAGGAATGCCACTTGGGCTATGTAGAGAGTTCAAGGCCAGCCAAAGCTACATAGTAAGATTATGGCTCAAGAAACAAACAAAACTTGATCAAACTTCACTAATTCCAAGCAGTGCAGCAAAACATTAAAGCTCTAGTGGATAAGAATTAGGTAACCTGGGCCTCAGCAGATAAAGTGGCTTGCTACCAAGCCTGAGAACCTGAGTTCCATATGGTGAGAGGAGAGAACCAGGCTGTCCTCTGACTGGGGCATGTGTGTACCCATACATGCACATTAAGGAAGAAAGAAAGAAAAAAAGAAAGAAAGAAAGAAAAAGAAGAAAGAAAGAAAGAAAGAAAGAAAGAAGGAAGGAAGGAAGAAAGAGAGGGAGGGAGGGAGGGAAGGAAAGAGGAGATTTTAAAAAAGAAATAATCTTTGATTTTTCTTCTGTTCAATTTATTTATTTATTATTTATTATTTATTTACTTGTAATATTAGGGATTGAACCTAGGGTCTAGTGCTATTCTTTAACTATATCACCAACTCTTTTTTCTTTTTTCCCTTCCATTTCTTTATTTAAGATGGTTTTTGATTTATTTCTTTTTATGTGTATGAGTGTTTTGTCTGCAAGTATGCAAGTGAAGCAGGTACATGCCCATGGAGACCAAAAGAGGGCATCGGATCCCCTAGAACTGGAGGTGTTAGCTGCCATGTGGGTTCTGGGAACTGAACCCGGCTGGATCTTCTGCAAGAGCAGCTGGTGCTTTTAACCACTGAATCATATCTCCAGCCCCAACTTACTTTGTTTTTTTGAGATAGGCTCATATATACCCCAGGCCTGCCCGGAACTGCTTATGAAAAATGACTTTGAACTCTTGACTCTCCTGTGTCTACTTCTCCAGTGCCAGGATGACACGTTCCATTACACCTAGTTTGTCCATGTCCTTTTCCATTTCCATTACTTGCAGTTCACCTTCTTTGGCACAAAACTTCTTCAAAGGTTGGTTTCATCATCTTTTAGCCACTGTGGTGCTTTCTCCACCAGACTGGACCAGCAAAGGTGTTAATAGCTCTTTGTTGTTTGCTAGCATCTTCTGCATGATTCTCTTCTAGAAACTCTGGAGTAGTCCTATTCCTTTTGGCCTATTGCGTTTGCTTTCCAGATGGATCCATCTGGTAGAATTCTGGGACGTTATCATCACCACCTACAATTAAGATAGAAACACCCAAAGCATTCGTCTATTGTGGGTGTATTTCTACTTTAAAGTTGCTCTGAAACAAGCCATATATTCTACAGTGCCTGGTTCCTCAACTGTGAGCTTGTGGCTCTGTTTATTACAGCTCTAGCATCAACAGCGAGTTCTGAAGAAACCATGCAGACGTGGTCATCAAAGACAAATTTTTCCCTCAGTTTTTCCTAGCACCCACACAGCAGCTCACCACTGTAACTCCAGTTCCAGGAGTATCTGACACCCTCTTTTGGCCTCTGAGGATACCAGGAATGCACACATGTAGTGCACTTTCATACATGCAGATAAACACCCATGAAATAAAAATTTAAAAATATATACATTTTAAAAAGTTGCCTTCTGGGGAGGAGACAGTGATTGCCCTGATGTAACAAGAAGTCACTACTCAGGACGACAAAGATACCCATCACGTCTCAGGTCTGCCCAAGCTGAGCCTGACTGGGAGCTGCTGCACCCTGCTCCTGGTCTTGTAACAATAAGGCATCATGGTGAGCACAGTTGAAACTCAGGGAATATGGATCCAGTAGAAGAGTGGACTGAGAATGAAGGTGGTGTTTAGAGAGAGGACCTGGCTTTGTCTGACTCTGACTTTTCCCTTTTTTCTCTTTTAGTGCTAGGGCTCAAACCCAAGGCTGCGTGCATGCAAAACACAGCTCTGCCACCGAGCAACAGCCCAGACTCAAGTCTCTGATTCTTTGTTTGACTGCATGTTTTCAAGACCCTGTAGCCCCAGATGGCCTGAAACTTGCTATATAGACCAAGCTGGCCTCTAATTCACAGAGATCCACCTGCCTCTGCTTTGGAGTACTGGGATCAAAGGTGTGCACCACCACACCAGGCTTTGTTTGAGACAGGATCTCACTGTGTAGCCTAGAACTGACTAGCTTGGAACTTGCTATGTAGACCAGACTGGCCTCGAACTCTAGAGATTCACTTGTTTCTGCCTCCAGAGTACTGGGTAAAGGCATGCAGCACCATGCCAAGCCAAGTCTTCTTTTCTTCTTCCCCCCTTCTCCTCCTCCTCCTCCTCTTCCTCCTCCTCCTCCTCCTCCTTCCTCTTCCTCTTCTTCTTCCACTTCTTTTTAAATTATTTAAAATTTTTTATTTGTACAAGTGTTTTGATTGCTGGTATGTTTACTGATTTGTGTGTAGTGCTTGAAAAGGTTGGAAGAGAATGACAGAATCACAAAGTGGGTGCTGGGAGTCAACCTGAGTCCTCTGGAAGAAGAGCAAGTGTTCTTAACAACTGAGCCACCTCTTCAGCCCCAAGTCTCTAATTCCTTTTTAAAAATATTTATTTATTTATTTTTATTTTTTTATGTATGAGTGTACATACACGTATGTAAATGCACCCATGTCATACAGTGAGCAGAGGACAGAAGAGGGCATCGGGTCCCCTGAACCTGAAGTTACAGAAGGTTGTTAGCCACCACATGGGTGCTGGGATTTGAACCCTAGTCTTCTGCAAAAACAGCCAGTGCTCTTAACCTCTGAGCCATCTCTCCAGCCCCAAGTCTCTAATTCTTAAGACTAGCTTCCCACATGCACATTCTGTGGCTT
The DNA here is from genome assembly GCF_000622305.1 of Nannospalax galili. Classification (NCBI taxonomy): domain Eukaryota; kingdom Metazoa; phylum Chordata; class Mammalia; order Rodentia; family Spalacidae; genus Nannospalax; species Nannospalax galili. The sequence goes on from NW_008340854.1 coordinate 3,403,524, forward strand.
GATTACAAAACATTGCCCTTTTGTATGAGTCAGTTAGACTTGGGAGTCTGTCACTAGTGACCCAAAGGGGTTTTGACTAATGCAGTTGTTGTACAATGTGGCATTTTACTATTTTTCAAATTAAAAAAAATTTTTAATTTAATTATCTAGTGTGTATGTGGGTGGGAGGGTTCATGCTAAGGGTGTGTATGTGGTGGTCAGGTCAGCTTTGGGGAAAGTTGGAAAGAGGAAAGCTGGTTCTTTCCTTCCACTATGTGAGTCCTGGGAATCCAACTCAGGTAGTCAGGCTTGGCAGCAAACACCCACTGAGCCATCTCCAATGCCCAGTTTTTAAAACTTCTTAATGAGAATTCCTTCCAGAAGGAAAAGGCAGCATCCTTTCTGACTAAACTGAAAATGACCATCTTTGACCTGTTAAATTGGCCTGAGATTAAGCATTGTTTCCTTGCCTTCGTACCCAGTGATTACTTGCTGGTTTGGCACACTTGCTTTCTCCACTGGGGAGCGAAGTGGGGACAGCTCATGGCAGCTTTTCCAGATCTGCCCTAGTCTTTTTAGCCCATAAAAATCCTTTGTCCAGGTATCTGGGTTGTATCGGCAAAGCTTAGGAGCTGGTCTTATTTGCAGGGTTCCACTCTCCACTGCCCTATATCCAGCAAGTCCTGTGTGTTCCTCCAGTGTGAGTCTTTGGTCTTCTTTTTTCGTTATTTTAAAATATTTTATTTATTGCTTTTATTTTATGTGTATGCATGTGTTGCCCTTGTAGGTAAGTGCACCCGTGTTGTGCAATATCCACGGAGAACAGAAAAGACTGTCAGATCCCCTGGGACTGGAGTTACGGACAGTTGTTAGCTGCCATGTGGGTGCTGGGATTCGAATCCAGGTCTTCTGCAAGAACAACTAGTGTTCTTAACTGCTGAGCCATCTGTCCAGCCCCAGTCTTTGGCCTTCTTGTTCTACCGCAGTAGACTTTAAAAAAATAACTTTATTATTTTTTTTTTAGTGTGTGTGTATGTGTGTGTGTGTGTGTGTGTGTGTGTGTGTGTGTGCAAGCATGTGGAGGTCAGAGGAAAATTTTCAGGAGTAGGCTTTCTCCTTTCCCATGTGAGTCCCAGGGATTGAACTCAAATCATCAGGCTTAGCAGCAAGCACCTTTACCCACTAAGCTGTCTCGCCAACCACTGAAGTAGACTCTCTATCGCTCTACTTCTACCACTTAGCCCTCTCCATTGTTTCTTCATACAGAAGCCCAAATACCACAGATCTGATCCTGTCACTTCATGGCTTTCTCTTGAATACAGACTAAAGTAAAAAGGCCTGAAGTAGTCCTGAAGGTTCCATGTATCTGGACTGCCTACGTACCTACCTCTCCAACCTCAGCTCCTGTTACTCTGACTTGGCTCTCATTGCTCCCACCACCCCTGCTTTTCTGTTTCTTGTTTCTGCCTCAGGGTCTTTGACATGGCTAGTCCTTATTTTGGAAACTTCCCCCAAATCTTAGAGTGACTGACTGCTCAATCTTCAGGGCTCAGTTGAATATCACTTCCTTAAAGATGATGTTGAACAGTCAGTCCCCATCATACCATCCTGTTCAACTTCTGCTTATTATACTAATGGCTATTTAAAATTATCATGTTTTCCAGGTATGGTGGTACACATAGTTTCAACAACTGGGAGGCTGAGGCAGGAGAATTACCACAAATCTGAGGCCAGCCTGGACCACATAGTGAGTAGCAAGCAGATCAGCCAAGGCTACCTAAGTTTCAACAAGTGGCAGGGAATGAGAAGGTGAGGGAGTGGGGAGGTTGATCTTTTTATGGTTATGCAAGTGTTAATGGTTCGTTGCCCATCGTTTGGGCGGACAGTCCCACAGGGCTAATCAGTAGGTACACATCACACAGTGAATGAATGGGGTGGGGGATATAGAAGCAGCACACAGGTACAAACTTGAATGAAGACCAAGTGGCCATTCCTGTGGGTCTACTGTGCAGACCACACCTGGGACCTGGTGTTTAGAAAGTTCTCTGGAGTCTTTCCAAGGTCTCAACACTAGGGTGTGCCATGCCTTGCTTCTTGCTCTGGCTGTACTCCCCAGAGAACCCACATTGAGAGGCATTGGAGTTGTGGCTCACAAACACCTGGACCCGCTTTGAGGGGCTGTGGCCATGTGAGTCCAGAGATTCTGTTACCTTCAGTTAGGAAGTCCCAGAGCTCAGTGGGAGGAGAGGTAAGGACTGAGTGACCAGCTCCTCCAGTCTTATCACTGATGTCTCATGTTCCAGGAAATTCCTTGGGCCCTGCAAACCAAACTGGCTTGTCACCTAACTGAAGGGGTTCTGGTTTCTTACAGGAGCTGAGATAGAAGTTTCTTGTTTTAGGCTGTTCTTCAACACTGCCTTTGAGCACTGAACTTCCCAGATACCCAGTGCAGAAGGAAGGGAGAGGAACTGTGGTTTCTCTTTCTTTTCTTTCTTTCTTTCTTTCTTTCTTTCTTTCTTTCTTTCTTTCTTTCTTTCTCTCTCTCTCTCTCTTTCTTTCTTTCTTTCTTTCTAATATTTTTTATCACACACACATCCACATGATTGAAAATAATAAAAATAAATCCACTTAATACTTGAACCCAGTACCTTTGCCTATCCCAAGTGAGACAAATAGAATTAAAGGCAGGTGTTATAGTGACATATCTACTTCATGTGGAGGAATGGGAATTAGGCCTCACAGTTTTGATGAACCTTGGAAATCTCAGTAATTCAGCCGTTTGGCTTCTGCGAACTTTCCTTTCCTCCCTCCCTCCCCCTTCCCTCCCTCCCTCCCTTCCTTTCTTAAGATTTTATTTTTAAGAACAAGTGGCCATGAGTATTTGCAAATGTGTGTGTGTGCTTGCGCATGCCCGTGTACTTGTGTGGAGGCCAGAAGAGGCTTTTGCAGAATGTGAACTTGTTAATGTGTGTTGGGGTCCAAACTCCAGTTGTCATGATTGTGAAAGTGCTGTTAACCGCTGAGCGTATTTCCAGCCCACTTGTTTCTTCAACACCTGCAATGAGCTAGCCATGGCCCTACTGTCAGTCTTCCTCAACCCCGTTTGTTACTCCCATTTAAGAGACCCCACAAGGTTATGTAACTGCCCAAGCTCAGGCCCCTGTGAAACAGGATGTAGGGAGTCTGCCTGGTCCAGAAGAGCAGGCTTCTGGACAGGCGTTCCTCAGCTCACGATGATAGGGGACTCTTTCCTGGCATCTAGGGAGCATCTCAAAGACTCTACAGTGAACTAGTAAGCAAGTTTCTGCGGGCTTGTGGGATGCTATGTCTGGCCAGATAGACAACCTTCTACCACACGGTGGCGCTGCGTCCCTGTCGCAGGAGGTTCTTAGCGCTTGTGCAGGGATTTCATCTTCAGCCTGAAGGGCTTCCTGAGGCCTCTCATGAGCTTTAATAGGGACTCAAATCATCTCCAGCATTCACAGAAACACACGAGGAAAAGCAGACAGTTGCTGCCTCGTGATCGGCGCTGGTTAATGGGACCGGGGTCTAAGAAGAGGCAGGTTTTCTACTACGTAGATTATCCTAGCCAAGCAAGAGCTTGGCCTGGAAAAACCAGATTCAAACAGGAGGGTCCTGGGGACCCAAGCAGAACAGATGGCCCTGTGTGTCTGTTTGCTGACCACAGGACACCTCATGAGGCCACAGAAACGGTTCCCCTGTGTATTCCCATTGGATTGCCTTAATTGGTGTAGGAGGGCCCAGCCCACTGTGAGCAGCCCAGTTTCCTGGGTAGGTATAAAAAAAGCTAGCTAAGCAAGCGCCTATGAGCCAGCAAACAGCATTCAGTTGGAGGTTACATGACTCACATGATTGATGAAAATTTAAAGGCAAGCCAAGAGCTGCATCTCTTGCTCAGTTCTCAGAACGCTGGCCCTCTAAGAACGAATGCATATTTACTGTTGTTTGTTTGTTTGGTTGGCTGGTTGATTTTAAAGACAGAGCCCAAACAGGCCTGGAACTCTCCAAAGATAATCTTAAACTTTCTCTTTTTTTTTCACATTTATTTTGGAGAGGGGAGAAACACACATACCACAGTGCACCCAGGAAAGTCAGAGAACAACGTGTGAGTCGAATCTCCTCCACCTTGTGGGTCCCAGGGAATAAAATTCAGATTATCAGCCTTGGTGGCTGGCACCTTTACCTGCATTCTGTTAATATATAAACTGTTTGTTTATATATTAAATACCAAAAAGCTACTTACTTTAAATGCTTTGAATTTTGAATCTGTCAGTGTATTTCCTACTGAATAAAAGAATGTCATTTTAAAGATTTTTAAAAATTTTATTTTTAATGATGTGTATGGGGGTGGTGTGCACATAGGTGCAGGTGCCTGTGGAGGCCAGAGGCATCAGATGCCCCTAAAGTTGGAGTTACAGATAGTTGTGAGCACCCTGATATGGGTGCTGGGAACCAAACTCAGTTCCTCTGCTAGAACAGTATACACTCAACTACTGAGCCACCTCCCCAGCTCTCTCCAGTGACATTTTAAATGTAAATAACATATTTAAATTGATTCTATGTGAACCTTTAATGAATGAAAAATGGTTTTTGTAGCTTTTTGAGACAGAGCCTTGGCCTTTAGCCCAGGCTCACCTGAAACTCACTTTGTAGCCAGAGTAGTTCTAAACTCACAGCAACCTTCCTGCCTTGGTTCCCTAAGTGCTGAGATTATAGGCATGCATCATCACACCCAGCTACATGTAGTTATACATGCCTATGATCTCAGCACTTGGGAAGCCAAGGCAGGAAGGGGCCAAACATATCCAAAAGGGACTTTCTGCCTCAGACTTCAGTCCAGAGACTAAAGAACGGCAGAACTGTGAAGTTGACTTAGTGTCCCAGCTTCCTCCATCCTCTGCCACTCTTCCCAAAGCCCAGGCACCCTTCTTCATCCTTTTCGCCCATCATCACCTGCTTTCCAAGGGGTTTTGATGAACTCACCCGTACTAAGGATGCCATGAGGAGAGCCCATGGCTCAGGAAGCACCAAAGAACAAAGCCTTTGCATTTATATATGTGTATATATATATATATCTGTACATATATACAAATATGTGCATGAACATATACATATATATATATATATGCACCCCTCCTCCAATGCTAAGGATCAAGCTTAGGCCTTACATACAGGGTTTAGTACTCTATCATTGGGTCACATACCTAGTCCAGTCACTGCTTATATTCTGATATCAAACCACAGAGCAAGTCCACATTAAGCAGCCAAAACTTACAGGACACTGGCATGGGCTTTGAAGAAGGCTAAAGGCTCATTGGTATGGTGTTTTAATGAGAATCTAGGTGGGCTGAGTCCCAGCCTAGGCCCATGGATGAGTCCTTGTATACAAAAATAGCTGGTAAAGGAACTTACTCCCAAAGAAGCTATTTTCTTTGGGACAGTCCCTCACAGACATGCTCACAGGCCAACTTGATAAAGACAGTTGCTCAACTGAGACTCTTTCAGGTGATTCTAGGCTGTGCCAAGTTGACAGTTAATGCTAACTAGATCAGACATCCATATACATACCGTCTCTCCCAAATCATGTACACATGCCAGATACAAGTAATAAAAAGTGAAAAATGGCGGGGCTGGAGAGATAACTCAGTGGTTAAGAGCATTAGCAGTTCTTGCCCGGCATGGTGACGCATGCCTTTAATCCCAGTACTTGGGAGGCAGAGGCAGGCAGATCTCTGTGAGTTCAAAGCTAGCCTGGTCTACATAGTGAGTTCCAGGCCAACTGGGGCTACAAGGAGACCTTGTCTTAAACAGAACAACAACAACAACAACAAAAACAAAACCGAAAAACCCAAAAGAGCATTAGCTGTTCTTGCAGAAGACTGGGTTCAAATCCCAGCACCCACAAGGCAGTTGACAGTTATCCTTAACTCCAGTTCCAGGGGAATCTAATGGCCTCTTCTGTCCACCGTGGACACTGCATGACTCAATGCCCTTACACACATGTCAGCATAACACACACATAAAAATAAATCAGAAAAGAAAAATGACGACAAGTGAAAGGTTGGCTCTGCTACCAGTGGGGTGGCTGACATCTGTGGGGTAGGCTGCAAGGATCACACCTTTCACAGAGACCTGGAGACTTGTTGTGAAGGAAACCCTAATGTGATCACTGATACCAGACAATGAGATACAGGAAATAAGGAACATTTGATATCATGTCACTAAATAAACTCTACTTTGATGACCTATGTCCGTGCTGTCACTTGCAAAAATCTAGAAAGTCATGTGGATGAGAACTTAATATTGATGATCAAATAAAGCTCTAAAACTACTAGGAAGAAAATGGGATGACGATCTTTCTCCAGCCTAGCCTACATACCAGATACCCAAGTCAAGACAGGCTAGAGCTGCTTTGGAAAACAGAACTGCAATCATTCAGTGCAGGATCCTACCAGGGCAATGGAAGGAACCTGGTTGCCCACCTGGGCTTCTCCTTGTGGAGCCAGCAGGGGGCAGCATTACCCTCTTCTCGAGTCATCTTTCCAGACACGGTGTCTGGGGCCTCAGATTCTTCACTCAGTTGCAACCCATGTTCCCACTTCCCTGAGCAGGAAGGGGTCGGGGGAAGGAGGGATACTGAAAAGGGTTTGAAAAGAGGAAGAAAACTCTCTTTTCAAAAAAGCAGAGTTCAGCCAGGAGGGATGGGGCCTGGTATGTGAGCATACGAGGCCTGACGTGAACACTCAGGCTGAAGGGCGATTGTGTCCTTTCTGCTACCACTTTGTCTCACCATTCCTGGAGGAGGTAGCTTGAGGTTTAGAAGGTCAGGACTTGCCTTCAGGTGGACAGGCCAGCTGGCACTTCAGTGGTATGTGTATGTAATGGGGCTGAAAATTTAATTCACACTTCAGCCCATCTGTGCAAAGAAAAAAGGAATTCCCTTATTTATTTATTAATCTATAGCTAATCTGGCCTTTCTCCAAACTTCTACATAATGATTAGTGAGAAAAACCATGAAATGTTCAATTTGATTTTAAACCTATGGGACCAGACAGCTTAGCCTGTCTTGTTAACCAGTCTTAACTTCTCTTACATAAAAGTGCTCAGATCTCAGGTTACTCTCTACAGCTTTTCTCATTAAGATGGTCTTAGGGTGTGTGGACAGACAAGGACAGCTGAGTGACATCTGGCAAGAGGAAGGAGTTGGGATCTGGGCCGTGGTGTCCTCTGATTTCTCAGTTATAGTGCTGTTGTCACCCCTGACCACCGATACACTTGAAGCTGAGTTTACATAACTCAATGGTTCAGTCCCTCCTGCGATGGCTGGAGCCTCATGAACCTGGGTCCCTTATCGCATGTGGAAGTCCCTTGCTGGCCTTCTGTGTCCTCAGCAATCAGGCCTTGTGGGACCTGAAGCTGCCTCGTGAAAGCTGGATTTGGAGGCTCCTCTGCTTTACTCTGGAGCCTGTGGTCACAGGCAGAGGCCAGGGTGGTTTGGAGCAGCTGGATGCCTGCTTCTTTCCAGAGTTCCAAGGGAGGTCAGAACATAGGCTCTCTCCAGGGAGGGCCCAGCAGCCCAGATTTGATTACTTGGCTCCCTTTACCTCCTACTCCCCTTTCCATCATCTCCCCCATCCCCCTGGACAGGAAGAAAAGGATCCAAACTCTCTCTTTTCTGGCCTAGGCATCTATTACATAAATCTTAATTGTCACACCCAAGGAGAGAGATGCAGGAATCCAGAAAATATGCTCTTAAGAGAACAGTCAGTATAACAGACTTGTGGCTTGCAGAAAATCCTGGTTTTTAACTCAATGCCAAACATTACGGAATTTTTTTTTTCTTTTCTGTCTATAAGAAATCCCAGTGTCTATGTAGAGATGAATGTGCCAGGCTGATGAAGATGAGGGGTCCTGGAATCCCTGCCAAGGCAAAAGGGAAAAAGCACACTCTTAAGTTTTCAGTCTGTTCATTTATGCATGAAACCTTACCTCACTGGATAACGGAACCAAAATACAATGCGCTTCATCCACAAGGGGAATCCACTTTCTGTTGCTCTAGGCTCTGTCTTTCCCAGGGAGGATGCAGTGTGAGTCAGAGGCCACTCAGAAAGAGGGAATGGCAGGCATCTACCATGAAAAGATGGCCCAGCCCATCAAGAATCCTTCCTGGCAGAGACAAGTCATGCGTTCATGGGCTCTAGTCCAGGCTTCTCATTTATGTTGTCTTACTGGATCATAAATAACAGGCAATTCAGCCAACAGAGGGTCTGAGAAGGGGCTGGCTGGTGGGTAAAACTCACTGCCTTCCTTCAGTGTTGGGGGGCAGGCAGCATCTCCCACTCAGGAAGGGATTCAGCTTGGGTAGGACTGAGGCAGATGGGATATGTTCATGAATATTCACTAGTCATAAGTTTAGTCATTTGCTTCTCTTTGTGTGGGTATGTCCATGTGAATACTTGTAGGATTCCTACTGTCTAACCCAGCAAGCACACTATAAATGCCAGCAGTTTTTATTATCATTGAGTGTACAACTCACACAGAAACACAGATCCTCAGATATGTTCATCCTCATAATCAAAGACATACAGAGACCCATATACTTCTACACCAATATACTCGAATCTATACTTGGGAATGTGGAGTACACGGTTGCATGTAATAATTATATCTAACATCTACTGGAAAGTTACTACACTGTAGGCATTCTATAACACTATAAGTGGCCTAAGTGACCTAATCTTGTCCCTTGTGCCAAGCTGTCTTCTTTTTTAAAAACTAGTTTAGTTTTAGTGTGTTTTGCCTGCATGTACGTAAGTGCGTTTGTGCATGCAGTGCCCATGGAAGACGGAGAGGCAATCAGAACCCCTGGAACTGGAGTTACTAACATTTGTTATCTGCCGTGTGAGTGCTGGGAACCAAACCCAGGTCCTCTACAAGTGCAGCCAGTGCTCTTAATCATTGAGCCATCTCTCCAGGCCCGCCAACCTCTGTCTTTAGCACTCCACCTGTGTTGAAGCCTTCCAACAAGGGCTGGGCAAGTACTAAGCTCCTCCTCTTCCTTCCCCTTCCTCCCCCTCCTCCTCTTTTTATCCAGTGGAAAACTGAGGCACAAAGGGATTAAGGACTTTGCCTGAGGCCCCAGGGTAGCTGGGGAAAAGTGTAGGCTCACTCCAGCTGTAAATCTTGTCCTGAGCAAATGGCTCAAAGTCATCACTGCCCCAGCTGTTCACCCATGTGTCGCCTACAGTGGCCTACATGCTGGAAAAGAGATGCCTGTGTTGGGGTTCATCCACACAGCCCCATGAGACTGGTGCACACACACACGTTCATGGCCTTGTGCATACTTTGGCTTTTCTGGCCTAGAAGAACCTGCTGCCTTTATCTCTTCAACTCAGCTTCCTCCCCACCACACCGCCCCCAGCGCCGCCGCCCCTTTTCATTAAAGGAGGGATGTAGCCTTTCCATGTCAGTTTTGCTGAAGAAAGATTAAGGTTTTCAGAAATGTATTGGAGGCAATAGGGAAAAGGGAGTACACTTCAGATTGTACAAACATGCCGGCAGAAAGCCTGGATCTCCATGCTCGGCAGAGTCACCTGACTGGGCTTGACTATGAGGATTCCAAGCTTGCACTGGGCCTTGGCTCCAGGCCTGGGGCTTTTAGAAGATCTGTTGTCCCCTAGCCCAAGTCAGGCTTTGGGATGGTCTGGGGATGTGTTTAACTCTGCTGTGTTCTCTCACTTGGCCCTTGGCTGGCCCAGGCCATTCAGATTTGGCCAGATGGGTTTCTCAGCATCCTGAGCCAGTCCAGCCTCTTCTCAAATCTTCTCTGCTCACTCCAGTGTTTCCTCTGACCCCAGTAAGTGTTTGTTTGATTTTTCTTCTGCCTTTCAGACACCCATGTCATTGGTTCTAAAGGGATCCAGTTCTTATATCTTCATACTTAAATTTCAGAAATCAAGTCAATAAACTTGAATAATAATTTAAAATATGAGCCAGGCATGATGGTTCACACTTACAAATCTTAGCACTTAGGAGGCTGAGACAGGAGAGTATCAGAGAGCTTGAGGGAGGCTTAAGTTATATAGTGGCACCCTTTCTAGAAAAAAAGGGAAGGCAGGGAGATGGCTCAGTGGGTAAAAGCATTTGTTACACAAGGCTGATGACCTGAATTCCATCCCAGGAGTTGTCCATGTGCATGCCTTGGTACAACTGTATGTGCACATGAATGCAAAATAGTAACAAATTAATTAAAGATAGGAAAAGAACATACCAAACACCCCCAAAAGAGATATAATTGAAATAGTAGAATTGAAAATACATATGAAGATCTTTATATGTTTAAAAGTATGTAAGATATGAAAGATGATAGAATTTCATTATTAAGCATATAGGGTCTCTGATTATGGGCTAGTGGTATTTGGACACATAGTTAAAGGTATAATTTATAAATTAGCATAAATTTATTTTCTAAGGTTAATTTTCTTCAATGTTGGTAAAATTATCAATCATGCAATCGTGATTTTATAAGAAAGAATTCATAATTCTTATTCGAGTGATTCCAATGATAGGAATGAGCTAAAGACTTAAAAATAAAATAAAGCTATATTTGGAACTGTTTTGATTATCTGTTGCTGCACAGGAAATTGCTCCAAAATGAGGTGGCTTAAAACAAACACCATGCAGTGGGTGGGAAGCCTCAACTAAGACAAAGTATGTATGAAAATGTCATAAGGAGACCTGTTACTCTGCTGCTTTGTATGCTAATTTTAAAAATGAGGGGCTCAAGGGTAAAGAACACATACAGAGGACAGGAATTTGGTTCCCAGCACCCACATCAGTTGGCTTACAATCGCCTTTAACTTCAGCTCCAGGGACTATGACACCCTCTTCCTCTTCTGGCATCCTCAGGCACCTACACTCACATGCAGACATACACACACACACACACACACACACACACACACACACATCACTTTTTAAAAAAATCTTTATTATCACTGGGTGTAGTGGTATACAACCTTAATCCCAGCACTCAGAGGCAGGAGGATATCTGTGAGATCAAGGCCAGCCTGGTCTACATAGTGAGTTCCAGGTCAGCTGGGGCCAGCCTCAAAACACAAAACAAAAAGTCTTTATCTCTCATGGTGCAGTGGGCTGGGTGGGCTTACTGGGCATGTGTTCTAGCTTGGGAGTCTCGTGCAGTTGTAGGTAGGGGTGGGTGGAATCCTCAGGAGGCTGACTGGGCTAACAGCAGCACTGGTCCTTTGCCTTTTTCCATGGAGTCTCTGGATCTCTCTTTACAGCGAAGCAGCTCCAGTGGGGTAGCTGGGTTTCTTGGAAGAAGCTCAAGACTCCAGAAGTGAGTATTTAGGAACGGAGAAGGGGGATCTGGCAATCATCTGGAAGAGCACTCAAACTTAGGCAGTCTGCTTATACTGCATTCCATTTGTTAGCATAGGTCACAAGCTAGCTCAGATGTACTGCAGAACGACTACACAGGACTGATATAGCAGAAACCCCTGTTCACTGGGGCATGCTTTGGAAGGCCAGTACTACCTGGCTGGAAGTTGTGAGCTGTGAGAGAAGACTGAAACCTGTGGCCTTTGCTTTAGGACAGTCAGAAGGCAAAAGCTGAGGAACTTAGGAGAATGTGGTTGAGGTCCTGGAAAACAGTGAGGAAATTTACTGTATCCTTGAGGAAAGGAGGTCTGAGATAATCACTGGCAAGAGAATCAAGATCATCACCTGTACAGATGTGGTGGAGGAAAGGGTCCTGAATGAGCTCATGAACTTGTCTAAGACAATTTCCAGGCAATACATTGAAAGCACCCATGAATTTCTGTCAAGACTTCAGTAAGAAAGCAAAAAAGAGAGCCGGGCGTGGTGGCACACTCCTGTAGTCCCAGCACTTGGGAGGCAGAGGCAGGTGGATCTCTGTGAGTTCAAGGCTAACCTGGTCTACATAGTGAGTTCCAGGACAGCTGGGGGCTACAGGGAGACCCTGTCTCAAACAAACAAACAAACAAACAAACAAAAGACAAAAAGAAAAAAAGAAAGAAAGAAAAGAAAGAAAAGCAAAAAGATAGCAATGAACTAAAGGACGGGTTCCAGTAGGAAACCTGTTCCAACAGAAGGCTGTTGATGTAGGAAAAGACCTCAGGGCAAAGTTACAACCCAGGGTGCTGCCAGTAAACTGGGCTCAGCTGAAGAGGAAGCAAAAGGTGTGGCTATAAAATCCTTCAGCGATGCCTCAGAAATGGTTAAGAGCATGTCATTGTGGACCCTGTGGGTAGACAACAGGGCTTCTAAGGACCTTAGGATACGCCTCCTTAGATCCCTTGCTGGACAGTAAGGCTTCTCAGAATGCCACCACCTCCTTACTGGTAGTTTAAAGTCAAGACAGGCCTTGTATTTATGACTTTCGTTTAATGGAGGAAGTTAGAATTTGATACATAAGAAACCCACAGGGGCTGGAGAGATGGCTCAGTGGTTAAGAATGCTGACTTCTCTTTCAGAAGACTGGAGTCAGATTCTCAGAACCTGCATGAGGAGAGCAGTGACCCACAACTGCCTGTAAGTCCAGCAACAGGGGCCTGACACCCTCTTCTGGCCTCCATGGGCACTATGCTCATGGGCACAAACACACATACATATATACATAATTAAAAATTCAAAACCACACAGAGTTTTTGAAATAGTTCCATCAACTTGGATTAAAAAATACATAGTCCAAATAAAGAGGTCTCTTCAATGAGGAGGAAGCTGTTGAGAGCAGTGGGGTATTTGGCTGCAAATACTGGTCAATTCTTATGGAAAGGAAAGATAATTAAGAGTTCTGGAACCTGGGAAAAAGTTTTAGAGAATGAGAGTAGGCTCTAATGAAGAAACTGATGGCCTGTGTGTGACTTGGTTTCAGACTTGCTCTGTGAAAATTTCTCCTTTCAGAATGTGAGTGCCTGTTGATGTTATGTTGCATGTTGAGTGTGGGAAAAACAACTTGCCTCTTAGCTCACAAATCTTGGAATCAAGAAGACCCATACCTGAGGAGTCTCATCTGCACCTATACCCCAGTTAGGTGTTGAACTCCTGGATTTGGAACCTCAGTCTGATGGCTTAATGGCTGAGCCCTTGGGTGTCTTGGTGGGAAGATATATATTGCATATTAAAGGTAAGTGATTTATTGGGGCCAGACCTTGGATAGCTGGTTTCCAAAGAAAGCCCCCCAGTACACCACACTTCTTAGCATTCACCATGTTGTGTAGTCCCCATTCTTAAATCTAGGCTGTCTTTGAGACTTGCTTTGGACCCACAGAAGCAGTGACAGTGATGCTGCATGACTTCTGAGGCCAGATCATAAGGAGCCTTTTGAGCTCTACTTGGTATCTTAGAATGCTCTCTGTGGGGTAGACAGTTTCCAAGCTAGGAATTTAATTCATCTGAAACTGCTGTTTAGCGAGGAAGTAAAGCCAGCCATAAGAACACGGAGAAGACTATATGTTTAGTCAAATTCTACTGCTCCATCCATCCATCCCAGACAAGGTGCTAGGTAAGAGTGTGAAGATGCTGCCATCTTGTATGTACCATACAGTCAAGGCTCCAGACTCTGCTGCCATTTGATTGCATGAGAAATTCTATGTCACCAAGTAACCACCTCTTCCAGTCAACTGGCAGAACTGTAGACCACCAAAATAAATTGTTTTAAGCCACTAAGGTTTGCTGTTTGTTATGCAGAACCAAACAGCACACAAATCTCATGTATTTTCATTTTAAAAATGCAAAGTAAACTGTAAGATCAAAACTTAAGATTGCTTCTAATGTGACTGTGTGTGTGTGTGTGTGTGTGCACGCGCGCGCGCATTTAATACTGTGCATTTGTATGGAGGCCAGAGATCAATATTGGGTGTTTTCCTCAATTTCTCTCTTTATTGTTATTATTATCATTGGGCTTTTTTGTTTGTTTTTTGTTTTTGTTTTTGGTCTTTTTGAGACCCTGCAGTCCCAGATGGCCTGGCACTTGCTATGTAGACCAGGCTGGCCTTGTTCTCACAGAGATCTGCCTGCCTTTGCCTCCCAAGTGCTGGGACTAAAGGCATGCACCACCATGCCTAGCCCATCTTTTTTTTTGTTTTTGTTAAATTATTTATTTAATAGCCACATAATTAGAAGAAGCATTTCATTACAACAGCATTGACATATTCAATAACAATTTCCAGAGCTAAGATGCATCTCTTTCAAAATTGGCTATAAATTTTTAGGTTTACAGTGGAATTATTACAGTTATACAATATTGTACTCAGTATAAATCCTACAAGACATAAAATTAAATGGAGTTTTAGCCTTTAAAAAAAATCTCCATTTCATTATTAAAATACACATTTTCGTACAGAAAAATTCATTTTGAATGCAGTTGACATT
>NW_008340854.1:3418550-3420773 GCF_000622305.1 Nannospalax galili
CTCTATGTATCTGATTATTACTAGTCACAGTTGGTTACTTTCTGAGATCCTTGGCATCAGAGTGTGGATATAAAATCATCTGGTAGATTTCACTGGTAATGTTTATCACCTCTACTATTTAACATGAAGTAAATTTTTATGCTTCCTCCTTAAATATGTCTTTTTAAAAATTTGTTGATTTTTCTGTGTGTATATCATACAGAACATCCCACACAATCTTATTCACCTATATACCCACTTCCCAAATGTCACCCTCCCATAGCCTCCCCGCTCCCACAAACTGGAGCCCATATACTCCATCATCCCTGTTATTATCTACTGTGTTGTTGACACCCCCAGTCATTCTCCAGTGCTTGTTTGTCTACTGAATCTAGTCAGCCTATCTAGAGAGCCTTGTTTTAGGAAGATAAGCTGTTCCTCATCTAGCAGCAATCAGTTGTCAATATTCCTTTAGATAAGATTGGGGTCTGCTGTTCATTTTCCCAGTTCTATGCTGGGTTACTGTCTGGGAATCTCTTGCGCCACCTTGGCCAATAACTCAAAAGAAGGTATCTCCTGTTTGGCATTGTTTCTTCTTATATAGCTTTTAGCTATACATATGGACTCTTAAAGATTATATTGACCCCATTAATCTTTGGTTATACTTTCCTTTTGAACAGAGGTGATCACCAGATAATCATTAAGGCACAGGAGTCATTTATCTTTAAATTTTTGTTTATTTTTCTTTTCTGCGTATGAGTGTTTTGCCTGCATGTACACAAGTGCACCCATGTCACACAATGCCCACAGAGGCCAGAAGAGGGCGTTGGATGCCCTGAAACTAGAGATAAGGACAATTGTGAGTCACCATGTGAATCCTGGGACCCAAACCTGGGTTCTCTGCAAGGGCAGGCAGTGCTCTTAACTGCTGAGCCATCTCTCCAGCCTCAGAAGCCATTCTCTTTAAAAACACAGTTTTAAGGCCTGTTGTGTCAAGTTAGTGTCCCCAGATGTCTCTTGGTGCAAAGTCATCTACTGAGGTCTAGTCAGGCTATCTAGAGACTCTTGCTTTGGGAAGCTCAGCTCTTCCTCACCCAGCAGTGATCAGTTACCAATATTTCTTCAGCTAAGATTGGGGTTAGCTGTCCATGTACCCAGTTCTATGACAGTGAGAAAGGAGGTATAAAGATGATTAAGACTGAGATGGACTAATATGGTTCCCTCTGGTTTTTTAAAACCAGCGAGGCATTATTTATCTCTCTTTTATCTCTCACATTGTCTAACCCTTCCACCATGGTTTCCCCGTTTAAGGTGCTCCCGTTTTTTTCCATTTCTCCCTTAATAATACCCTTCTCCTATGGTCCCACCTCTCTTGAGCTCCTTCTTTCCCTTTATCCCCTAGGTTCTTTGTATAACCTTCCCTCCCCCCTCCCCTTAAAATAATCCCATTATTGTCCATATGTCCCTTGTTAACACCTGTTTTCTACTGTTCTCTTTCAGATTCTTTTGTTTCCTTTCCTTCCCTAGTGCCTCGTCATTATCCTTTTCCTGTAGTTATATCTGGATACGTACTCACTTATAAGGATTTGGTGCTAGGATCCACATATGAGGGAGGAGGGAGAACATACACCATTTTTTTTTTCTGAGTCTGTGTTACTTCACTTAGTATAACAGATTCTAGTTCCATCCATTTACCTGCAAATTTCATCTTTCTTTACTGCTGAGTAAAACTCCATCGTATGAATGAACCACATTTTCATTATCCATTTGTCAATTGAGGGACACTTAGGTTGCTTCCATCTCTTAGCTATTGTGAAAAGAGCAGCAACAAACATGGATGTATAAGTGTCTCTGCCATAGGATGAGTTCTTTGGGTATGTGCCAAGGAGTGGTATGACTGGGTCAAATGGTAGGTTCATTTGTAGTTTTTTAAGAGTTCTCCACACTGCTTTCCATAGGGGTTGAACAAGCTTGCAGTCCCACCAGCAGTGGATGAGCGTTCCCCTTTCCCCACATCCTCTCCAACATCTGGCATCATTTGTTCTCTTGATCTTAGCCAGTCTGACTGGGGTAAGATGAAATCTTAAAGTGGTTTTAATTTGCATTTCCCTAATTACTAGTGATGTTGAACGCCTTTTAAAATGCTTCTTAGCTACCTTTATTTCTTCTTTTGAGAACTCTCTGTTCAGTTCCTTAGCCCATCTTTTAATTGGGTTATTTCCTTTCTTGATTCCGTATTTTTTG